>NC_081362.1:40759457-41068453 GCF_030684315.1 Stegostoma tigrinum
ATCTTGTACTATCACGTTATATCAGAGCTTGAATTTTGTTGAAGAAATTACTAAAACTTTATTTTGCATTCATCAGGACAATTCACAAGAATATATGTAATTCACGTGACTGTGTGGAGTTTGCATGTTTTCCCCCTGATTTTTCATGGCTTTCTGCCAGGTGGTTCAGTTTTCTCCTACGAACAAAGACATGCGAGTTAGGTGAATTGGAAATGCTAAATTGTCCATGGCATTTAGGGATTTGTGGTCGAGGCGGATTAGCCATGATAAATGCGAGGTTATGGGATGCAGGATCTAGGTTTGGGTGGGGTGCTGTTTGGAGGGTTGGTGCAGACTTGATGAATCGAACAACCTCTTTTTCAGCACTATAGGAATTCTATGAATACCAGTTCATGGGAGAAATCAACACTTCTGCATGAGAAGATGAAAATGTGGAAAATACGGGTAGGAGTAGCTGTTCAGCCCTTCAAGTCTGCACCGCTGTTCACTATGGTTGTGGCAGATTATCCAAATCCATACCTGTTCCTGGTTTCTCCAGATAGCCTTGAATCCCTTTAGTCGTATGGACTAAATCAAGCTCTTCCCTCAAAACTGTATCAGAGATAGTGGGAACTGCAGATGCTGGAGAATCCAAGATAATAAAATGTGAGGCTGGATGAACACAGCAAGCCAAGCAGCATCTCAGGAGCACAAAAGCTGACGTTTCGAGCCTAGACCCTTCATCAGAGAGGGGGATGGGGAGAGGGTTCTGGAATAAATAGGGAGAGAGGGGGAGGCGGACCGAAGATGGAGAGAAAAGAAGATAGGTGGAGAGAGTATAGGTGGGGAGGTAGGGAGGGGATAGGTCAGTGCAGGGAAGACGGACAGGTCAAGGAGATGGGATGAGGTTAGTAGGTAGATGGGGGTGCGGCTTGGGGTGGGAGGAAGGGATGGGTGAGAGGAAGAACAGGTTAGGGAGGCAGAGACAGGTTGGACTGGTTTTGGGATGCAGTGGGTGGAGGGGAAGAGCTGGGTTGGTTGTGTGGTGCAGTGGGGGGAGGGGACGAACTGGGCTGGTTTAGGGATGCGGTGGGGGAAGGGGAGATTTTGAAACTGGTGAAGTCCACATTGATACCATATGGCTGCAGGGTTCCCAGGCGGAATAGGAGTTGCTGTTCCTGCAACCTTCGGGTGGCATCATTGTGGCAGTGCAGGAGGCCCATGATGGACATGTCATCTAAAGAATGGGAGGGGGAGTGGAAATGGTTTGCGACTGGGAGGTGCAGTTGTTTATTGTGAACTGAGCGGAGGTGTTCTGCAAAGCGGTCCCCAAACCTCCGCTTGGTTTCCCCATGTAGAGGAAGCCACACCGGGTACAATGGATACAGCATACCACATTGGCAGATGTGCAGTTCTACTCTCCCTTCTATAGGAAGTATGTTCTGAAACTTGAAAAGGTTCAGGAATGATTTACAAGAATGTTGCCACCGTTGGAGGGTTTGAGCACTAGGGAGAGGCGGAATAGGCTGGGACTGTTTTTCCTGTAGTGTTGGAGGTTGAGGGGTGACCTTTGTAGAGATCTATAAAATCAGGAGGGGCATGGCTAAGGTAAATAGACAGGTCTTTTCCCTGGGGTGTGGGAGTCCAAAACTAGAGGGCATAGGTTTAGGGTGAGAGGGGGTAGATTAATAGGGACCTGAGGGGCAACTTTTTCGCGCAGAGGGTGGAGTGTGTTTGGAATGAACTACCAGAGGAAGTGGTGGAAGCTGAGCAATTACAAAATTTAAGACATGTGGATGGGTGTATGAATAGGAAGGGTTTAGAGGGATATGGGACAAATGCTGGAAAAACGGGACCAGATTAATTTAGAATATCTGGTCAGCATGGATGAGTTGAACTGAAGGGCCTGTTTCTGTGCTGTACATCTCTGTGGCTCCATGACTTGAAATAGCCATGGAACACCGCTATAAAGCTGTGATAACATTTCAAAAGTTCTAATTTGCTATGCGGTGTATAGAGGTGTCCTGAAGTTATGATGATTGTGAAGCTACAAAATAATTGTTCGAGATTTATTACCATATCTAGCTTGCTGTTTAGAAATGACCTTTATGCAAACGTAACCCAATTGTTTAAGATAGAAGAGAGAGAAAACTGGGAACTGCTAGACTGACAACAGTAGGTTAAATACTAGAATCATTATAGGGGATGTGATTACAAGATCTATAAAAGTACCTGAGATAATGGGAACTACAGACGCTGGCAAACAGTCCTCATTAACATCTGGGGGCTGACCTCAAAATTGAGATAGCTGTCTCAAACTGGACAAGCTACTGCCTAACATTGTCATGCTCTCAGAACTGTACTTGGCAAGCGATGTCCCAGAAGACATTATTGCCGCTTTGGTATATGTTCTGTCCCACTGAAAGGCAGACTTAGCTTCACACTTTATCTATTAAAGTACCTGTCCATCATGGCACCATGATTCAGTGGTAGCACTGCTGTCTCACAACGCCAGGGACACCGGTTTGATTTCATCTTGGGTGACTGTCTGTGTGCAGTTTGCATGTTCTCCCAGTGTCTGCATGGCTTTCCTCCAGGTGTTCTGGTTTCCTCCCACAGTCCATAGATGAGCAGGTTAGGTGGATTGGCTATGCTAAATTGCCCATAGTGTTCAGGGATGCGCAGGCTAGGTGGATTAGCCACGGGAGGTACAAAGTTACAAGCGATTAGGTTGTGAGGGGGTTGAGTCTTGGTGGGATGCCGTTTTGATGGTTGCTTTGGATTTGAAGGGCCAAATGTCTGCTTCCATGCCATAAGGATTCTGTGAATCTAAGACAGCATCACACCTATAGTCAGGAGGTAGTTGTCTTGGGAGTCCTTAACATTGATTTTGGATTCCATGAAGTCTCATGACATCATGTCTTGCCTAACCAATCAGTACTCCGCTTTTTAACAGCTTTTGGAGGTAAGAGTGGCAAGGCTGAAAATTGTGGTGTGAACCTGATGAAATGACAAAACAAGAATGTTTAGATTGTTTGGCATGCAGGCAGCTAGGTGATTCCTTCATCAATGGATTAGATCTAAACTGTACAATCCTGCCACATCCTATCCTGAATGGTGGTAGAGAATTCAACAATTCACTGGAGGAGGAGGCTTCATAAATATCCCCATCTTCAATAATGGGGAAGCCTAACTCTCTCGACTGCAAAAGATGAGGCTGAAACATGTGCAGCAGTCTTCAACTACAAGTCTACTTTGTGAGATTCATCTTGGCCTCTGGAAGTCCCAGTCAATTCAATTCACGCTGTGTGAAATTAAGGAATGGTTAGAGGCAACAGACACTGTAAACGCCATGGGCCTTGACAATATTCGGCAATAGCACTGGACTTGTACTTCAAAATTACAATGAGATCCCTCCTTATCCTTCTAAAGTGCTGTAATTATAGTCCTAACTGACCCAGTCTGTCTTTATAACTTAGTCTTGCCATCCCAGGAATCAGTCTAGTAAAAGTTGCACTCCTTCCTTAGTCAGAACATTTATCCACAGATAAGGAGACCAAAACTGCACATAGTCCTCCAAATGTTGTCTCACTGAGGCCCTGCGCTATTGGGCCAAAATATCTCTGCTCTTGTATGGCAGTGTTCTTGCTATGCAGGCTGAAGTGCCATTTGCTACCTTAAACACCTGCTGGCACTGCAGATATTTTCTAATCACCCTGTTCAAATATGTTGTTACATGTCTGAAACAGGTAAGACTCGAGCCTAGACCTTCTGGCTCAGAAATAGGGATACTGCTACTGTACCATGAGAACCCCAGGTGCTGCAGCTGCATGCTTACTTGTAGAGACTGGTGTACAAGAACATCCAGGTCTCATTGCACTTCCCTCTTTCCCAATTTAGCACTATTCAAATAATATCTTCCTGTTATTGCAACCAAATTGATCAGTGACGATCACTGAACCCCAGCTATCAGTAGCATTAACTAGAAGCTGTGATCAGACAAAATGAGAACTGCAGATGCTGGAGAATCCGAGATAACAAAGTGTGGGGCTGGATGAACACAGCAGGCCAAGCAGCATCTTAGAAACATAAAAGCTGACGTTAAGATGCTGCTTGGCCTGCTGTGTTCATCCAGCTCTACACATTACCAGTTGCCCAGTTGGCTGGACAGTTGGCTTGCAATAGAGTGTGGCTCCAACAGCGTGGTTCAGTTCTCAAACTGACTGAGGTTACTGTGAAGTTTCCCTGTTTCCTGAGTAGTTGTGACACTTAGGTTAAATCAGCATTGGTCATTTCTCTTGAATGAGAGAGCAGCTGTCTGGTCTGGTAGGACTATGGTGGAAAAATAAAATTGCTATTCCTTCAATGCTGCTAGGTCAGAATCCTGGAACTTCCTCCCCCCACCCCCCAAGGCATTGAGGGTGTACCAGTGCCAAATAAATTGCAACAGCTCACCAACACCTTTTGGGAAGGCAGCTAGGGATGGGCAATAAATATTGGCTCAGCCATTGTCACTGACATCCCAGGCCTTGATAAAATAAATCAAAGCCATACAGCAACCAGTAGCCACAATGCCCATTGATACTATAAAAAAGTACAGCAAGCAATCGATCACTATTGTTAACAGACCTGTAAACATTTTGGTTAGAATTTTTGCATGTAGATGGAGACTGGAACAAATGACCAGGTTCAGTAAAATTTGTTACTTGATGTTACTAAACCTCTGATTTGACAGCAAAATTTGTGTCATCAGTGTGTTAGTTATGCTAAGAGAATGTCGTGGCAGTGCCGCTGGTCTCATCGTCCAAATGCCCCTTATGCTGTCTGAGCATAGGTTCACATTTCACTGTGGCAGTTGTTTGAATTTAAATTCATTCAGTAAATCTGAAAATATAAAACTAGTCTCAGTAATGGTGACTATGATGACTTATTACTTGATGTTGAAACCATTTGGTTTCCTTGTATCCTTTTAAGGAAGGGAATCTGTCACCATTACCTTGCCTTTGTTCAGGTGTGATTCTAGATCCATAAGAACGTGGTTGACTGTCAAGTATCCTCTGAATTAGCTGAGCAGGCCATGCCATTCAAGGGCAATTAGGGATGTCACATGCCCATCTTACTGAAAGAGTAAAGAGAGTTATTTCTGAGATAGTAGGAGCTGGAGATGTTCAATCAGCTCTACACAGTTATTTCTGAACAGCTTTTAAAAAGTCCTCATCAACAAGCTACTCAAACAGTTGTCTGGTGAAACCTGGGGGAAAATTGCATTGGTGGTTCTTGTGGCATTTTGTAGATGATGGATCTGTTTTCATAGGAAGATGTTTTACATATTATGAGAGCAAAGCTGCAAGATCAGTAAATGAATTACACACTCCTCTCAAACTTTCTTAATCTTGGAAACACCACTTTGCAACAAACCTGCTGTGTTTTTGGTAAGTTTGTTCTTCTCCCGTGAGAAAACAGCCAAACATCCAAGTGAAATTGATAAAGGAGAAATTAAGGGTCTGCTAAACTTGAGTGCCCTTTGGCTGAGAGGAAAGTTTTTAGACTTTTGATGCTTTCCTCCCAAATTTACATTTTACCCACACATTTGGAAGTCTGTTTCAGCAGGTAGTCGTAACATTTGAAAGCCTGAATAAGTGAGGTAGGATTTTTTTGACAATACATTAGAATTCTGTCAAAGACTTTAAGTAATTCAAGGCAATTGGCAGTATCATGCTCTTTTAGCCCAAGCTCTTGTTTCTGAGTCACAGAGACCCCAGCAAATGGAATTATAATTGCCTGAAAATTTATTGTTGCTTTTAAAGAAAAGTTGTTTTCAGTGTTGTGAACCTTTGCAGTAGCCAGTAATTCTTCCATGATAATTACTGCTGCCCTGACCACCTCCAACACACAAAGGTATATGTTATCTGGCCTGGAGGATTTACCGATCCCATATTTTGCTAATTCGACATGGTTATACTGACTTTGCAACTGTGTGGAGTAACTGATAATGACTTCCTGTTACTGTTTGTTTTGTAACCTCATTCAAAGTAATTGTAGGAATTCTGTCTTCTGATAGCAAAGAATGGCACAGGAGGTCTTAACTCATTTAAAGGAGCATCCTGATGCATGGACAAGAGTTGACACTATTCTGGAATTTTCACAAAATATGAACACCAAAGTAAGTGATATGTTGAAGAAATCTTCTAAATCTGAATCCTGAAATTGGTAAACATTGGGCCATATAATCAAATTTTAAACTTTTTGTATTGAATTTGAAGGAGTTTAGATGTTTGCATAGGGGTATAGCATTTGTATGAGCTAATTTTTTTTAAGTACCATGGAGCTAAGGTACACTTTGTTTCAGTTTCCGAACATGGAAAACTGGCTATACAGAAATGAAGTGTACTTGAAGTATAATTAGCTGTTGTATTGATAATATTCTGAACTAAAGCAATAATTTGGATGGGTTGTTCTGAAAAATCTTCACCCTTCCTTGCCAAACAATCGAGTGGAATGTTAGCCTGTTTTGGATCATGGGTTCTAATAGTTTTAATGTTTGGAAGCACAGCACCACCAATTGTTGATTTTCAGGTTAATCCTTGGTGAACTAAATTACTTTTTTTTTAAAAAAATGCATTAAACATTTTGAGTTATTTCTTGAGAATAGTGCCGTGCTGGAAATTAGAGCTAAAAAGTGATACTGCCAGACCTGTTGAGTATTTCCAGCATTTTCTTTTTATTTTACTCTTCTGTGACTTGCTCATGAGGATTTAGCACAAAATAGTACTTGAGATCACTTAATTTTAGACCTGTCCAATGGATTTACAAAAATTTAAAGGAATCTGCTTTATGTAACATTGTTGCAGAAGTTAAATTTGAGGTTGAATAAATACATATACGACTTGCTCAAAGTTCAACCTAAATGAAATGCAGGTGTTTGCCTTGTTTTCTTGCCTGTTACTTTGCTTTGTTACTGACAGCAATTACTAATTTTTAAGCCGATTTGTCAACAGTATTTGTAAAACTCTCAAAATTGTATCTTTGTGACAAATGAGATGATTAGAGGAACAGACAAACCTGAAGGTAAAGAATTTCTTGAATACCTAAATTTAAAATCATTGCTAAATTTTATGCGCTGATATTTGGCTTTACTCAGTTTTATGCGTCACTTTATTTTTAGATTTTTATTCAAACTGTACTATTATTTGACATTAATCATAATATTCCATTATATTGCTTGTAACAGGAAGAAAAGGGGTGTCTTCCTGTGCAACTGACACAGCTAGGCTTTGGCGGCAGGCCTCCACAAGGTCTCCCCTTTTGATTGCCTTTTACTGCATTCTGTTCATCAATTACTTTCTTTTAAGGGAAAGAGTTAGTAGATGGAATAAATGTGCATTATTTCTCCTGTAGGGATCAGTAGTTTTATTTATTTATTATTTATTTATTTCTGTTATTCTTTTATTTACTCACCAGTAGATTTATTCTTGATGTTAAGCACTTTGACGGCATAAAAATGTTGTAACTGATGCCAGGTTACTAACAGATTTGATTGCTGATACATGATTTTGGCAGGATGACAAATTTAAAGATTCAGGTTGAGGATACAACCTGTACAATTGAATTTAAACTAATATTATTCAAACTTCAGTGCAGTTCAAAAACAATTGTATCATCCTTTTTTTTTCTAATTAAAATGGATATTTAAGTTTAAATCTTCATACGCTGTTCCTTCACTGAACTTGGTCATATGACTTTTCTGGATCCGTGGCTATGTTGCAGTAAATGATGCATGATGGCCCACTTCCCACTGGGTTGCATGACTCAAATTGGTGGTGGTGTGGGGGTGGACTATTACCTGCTATCCGATCATTTAGTATGTTGCTGTGTTTGCACTATACTAATCTCATGAGACCTGAAACTTAATGTTGCAGTCTTAATTTCTGCCTTCTCTTTTCTTAGAGAAACATCCAGAAAATTTTAAGTTTTGAGACTTAATAAGCATTATCTTAACTTTTAACATAACTTGATTGTGAGCTAATTTTTTAATTCAAAAACATGCTTGATGCATGGTCCAGATTTTTGTTTAAAAGCTTAAGTTTAAAGAATCAAACCTATTGCTGTACTTGCATTGCAATATATAACACTTGATAATTTGTTCTTGTTTCATTGTTTCACTAAACATTTGATCCCTATGGTTGAAATATGGTGTTACTTAAATTAGCTGACAACTAAGATTTAAGTGTTTGTGGATCCTAACTTAGTAAGGTTATCTGGGGAAATTGAGATCTCCATTGTAAATAACTCTGTGGGTTGTCTTGCTGCTCATGAAGAGCAACACCAGGTAGATAAGGGCACGTATTTTTTTACAAACTGTTGGAAACTTGAGGCTGTGGGATTTCTTTACTGTTGAGCTAAACTTGATGCATTTCTCTCTGGTGTCCGCTCTGACCAACAGCAGGACTGCTTGACAATTTAACATTTATAGCTTTATGAAATAGCTGTAGCAATTGCATGAAATCTTAATTCTCAAGTGTAAGGTGCTGTAGTACATCAGATTTTGCTTTAGATTACATTTTTACAATAAAAGAATGGACTTTCTTTAGAAATTAGAAATGGGAAGTGAACATTTTGAGAATGTGGTTGGTAATGTTTTTAAATGAGTGAAAATTGATTTTTTTTCATTCTGCCTTATCATCTAATTACAGTACTATGCCTTGCAAATCTTGGAAAATGTAATAAAAACCAGATGGAAGATTCTGCCTAGAAATCAATGTGAAGGTAAATTACTGAAATTAGTATCTCCATTAAGATGAAAGTCACTTCCTCTCCTAAATCTTAGGGACAGGAGTACACAATTTAACTCTACAATCCTATATGTTTACTGTTCTAATAAATCAGTTTTTGTGTGGCTCACGCTACCTGCTGTAGCCCCATTTTAATTGATATCAACACCTAATAATAAAAATCAGTTGCTTTCAGTTTTGAAAGCTCCCAATTATCCCAGAATCTGGGTGTTTTGGATAGAGTTGCAGATTTCAAATTTTATCCCCTCTGCATTTCTTCCATTGGCGAATATTTTCTCTTAATGTGTTGAATCCTTTAACATTTTTTGCTCCCTCAATCACATCGCTCTTTAATCATATACATCCAAGGGAATCTAGCCAAATCTATGCAACTATACACATCAAACCCTCTATGGTGTTATTCTAATAGTGTTGTATTTTCCTTGCAAGCTCAGTATGTCTTCCTTGAGGCTTATGTGGGGGCTGAATGAAGCCCTGCTAGATTTTGCAATCTGTACTGCCTTTTCCTCCCTTTTTGTAATGCATCCCTTTGAAGTAAAAGTAGTCTTTTGGTTTAGCTTATTGTACCAACTTTGAATGACACTTGGAGCCCTAAGTCTCTCCTGTCTTCAGTAGCCTATTTTTCCAGACACAACATACTCATTGATGGATAGATTCTAGTTTCATGCACAGAATGGATGAATTGACTAGCCAACAGTTGCCTGGATTTGCTCTTTCTCGCCCTTCTAAACATCGGAATAATTTTGCTGACTGGTGGCACAAATCCCAAACATAGAATGTTTAAAAAGAATATGGTCTAGCTGATACTTCTATATATCTTTACACTGGATGCAAACTGTGGAGTTCAAGAGATTTATCAATCCCAAGTCGCATTATTTTGCCTTAATTAACAACATTTATATTTAGTAGAAGTTCCTTTGTAGTTAGTCTTTTTCAATTCAGTTGTAACTCTTTAATGGAATGAAAACTGAGAAAGATTCCTCTTCATAACAGCTATCCATTTAGTCCCAAGGCTGTGCAAAGTTTTTCAGGGCCAGATAATACTGTATTGCATGAAAATTGTAACCGAAATCACTTTGCTCAGCAGTGAGCTCAGCCTCTCGGCCATGCATAATGGTGCTTTTTGCTTTGAGCAACTTTGGTAATGTCAACTGAGCAGTCGCTCTGACAACAGAGGAAACTGAAGAATGTAGTTGTACTTGTCAAAATGGAATCAAATTAATTTTGTTTCAATTATTCTTGATACATGGGTGAAAGTGTCAGGACTGCACCTTGTTGGCAGTTCAGTACTGCCCTTCAAGGTGATGGTGAGCCTGAGCTGCTATTTGCTTGCTGAGATGCTTTCATGATGTTAGGTTGGAAATCTCCTGATTTTTAATCCACAGGTAAAGGATCAGTGTTATGCAATTAATTTGTTCTGTGGGTTTTTTAAATTTTAGCAGTGCCAATCTTGTGTCCGTTTCCATTTCTGTTTTCATATACACATACACATTGGGGATGTGAACTGCATTACCTGTACTGGAAATATGTTTATTGTAATAGGTTTTAAATATGTGCAAGGATGGAGTGCACTGCTTGAACTTATGTATGCTTCATGTAAGTAAGTATCATTTTTAGATATGACCCAGCTGTTGTGTTGATAATTTTGTCTTAACTATGAAGATCCATTGATCAAATATTCAGAATATTATAAAATGCTGTGAATATGGAATACTGTCTATTCCTTTCACCATTGAAGGTGAGCAGAAGTAATAGTTTTGCCCTTGTTTATTAATCTGTTTGTATATAATATATGACTATGACTATAATATCTCAATATATACTTTTATGGATCAATTTCAACAAAACTGGGTACACTTGGTATGGCTCAAGACAGAATGGATTTGTTTTTGGTAAAGCTGTGGTTTAGGAACTTGGTAGTTTTTAAAGGATCCATGAACACCAAGACTGGTAACTGACTTTTTTGTGGATGCCATGGGTTGACTCAGGGCCTGTGGCGTAGTTTTTAAACAGCTTTAAAATGTGAGAAAGTTGTTGGATTTGGATTGGCCTGAAGCTGCCCCTGCGAGCAGGAAGTTCCTACCAAAACAGGTTCTTTTTCACCTTTTTATAGTTTCAAAACATCAACCAGGCAGGGGGCTAAATACTGAAGGAAGAGTTGTACAAGTGTAATAACAATGAGCTAAAACAATGCAGTGGAGGTGCACACTCTATTTAATCCTGTCTGTTACATACCTGTAAAAGTTGTTGTATGTGTTGAGTTAATACCTAGGAAGGGGGGGGTAAAGGAGAATAAAATGATCAGTTTACTCTTCTAAATAGTGTATATTTAGAATTTTATCAAGTATATTTCTTCCCTGTTCTAAGGAAGTCATAGTAGACTTGCAATGTTAATTCTGTTTCTCTCCCCACAACTGCTGCCCGACCTCCTGAGTTTTTCCAGCATTGTTTCTCTTCCCAGCTCTAATTGGTGCAAAGCATGAAAATAGATCAATATTGTGTTGCAAATTAGAGCTATAATATAAAGCACTTGCATGCAGCTTTTAAGAAATGGTGTGTTGGTTAGGTGTTAACATTTTTGTCTGAAAGTCAAATGTAATTGCTGCTAATGAATGAACCTGTATCGCTTATCGACTTTTTGTTCCTTTTCCATTGCATGTAGGCATTAAAAAATATGTTGTCGGGTTGATTATAAAAACTTCATCTGATCCTGTTAACATTGAGGTAAGTTTTCACTAAGTTGTATTATGTAGAGTTTCTGTATTCTGTCTATAATTGCTCACTGAGTTATTCCTTCTTTTTATTTTAGAAGGAGAAGGTTTACATTGGAAAACTAAATATGATTTTGGTTCAGGTGAGATCCAAGATGGTTTGTGAGTAGGTTCTTTTACAGTTCTTTGAGACGTGTTTATATTTCTAAACTTTAATGCAGCAAAATAATGAAGTGTTCATTTGAAAAGAAACGTAGTAGCTTCTTAGGTAACATGGTATAGAGCTGGATGAGCACAGCAGGCCGAGCAGGAAAGTTTCGGGTTGAGACCCTTCTTCAGAATTGGGGGGGTGGGGGGGGAGCGGAGAGAATGCAGATGTGGTCGGTAGAAGGGGATTCTGAAATAAATAGGGAGAGAGGGGGAGGCAGGTAGAAGATGGATGAAGGAGAAGATAGGTTAAAAAGGCGGGGTTGGAGTCAGTGTAGGTGGGGAGTTAGGGAGGGATAGGTCAGCCCAGGGAGGACGGACAGGTCAAGGAGGCGAGATGAGGTTAGTGGGTCGGAGATAGGGGTGGGGCTTGAGGTGGGAGGAATTGTTAGGAGGCAGGGAGTAGCTAGGTTGGTCTTGGGATTCGGTTGGGGAGGGGAGGTTTTGAAGCTTGTGAGGTCAACATTGATACCCTTAGGCTGCAGGGTTCCCTTAATACTACTTAGGTTTGGATATTGAGCAGTTTTTCCGCCGCCTCCACCTCCGCGCTTACTACTTCAACCGTGAGTCTAACCCTTCCTCTACTGATCCCTTCTCCCACCTCCAACGCACTCCCTCCTACCCTCCCTCGACCTCTTCATTTCTAATTGCTATCGAGACACCGATCGCCTCAAACTCTCCGCCCCTATCACCCACTCCAACTTCTCCCACGCAGAACGTGCAGCCCTCTGCTCCGATCCCACCCTCCCCATAAAACCCGCGGACAAAGCGAGGCGCAGTTCAAGTATGGCGCATTGACCTCTACATTGTCGAGCCAGGCGCCAACTCTCCAACACCACCACCTACCGCCCCCTTGATCATGACCCCACCCCCAAGCACCAAACCATCATCTCTCAAGCCATCTACCACCTCATCACCTCAGGTGACCTCCCACCCACAGCCTCTAACCTCATCACTCCCCAACCCCACACCGCCCCTTCTATCTCCTTGCCAAAATCCACAAACCTGACAGCCCTGGTCGACCCATTGTTGCTGCCTGCTCCTGCCTCACCAAACCTACCTACACCTACCTCTATTCCGTTTTCTCTCTCTTGGTCCAGGAACTCCCTACCTACATCTGTGATGCCACCCACGCTTTGCCTCTCCTCCAGAACTTACTATTCCCTGGTCCCCCACACCTCATCTTTACTATGGATGCCCAGTCCGTTTACATCTGCATTCCCCATGCAGATGGCCGAAAGGTCCTCTGCTTCTTCCTGTCCCGCAGGAACAGTCACCTCCACTGTTACCCTTATCTGCTTAGCCAAACCCATCCTCACCCTCAACAACTGCTCCTTCAATTCCTCCCACTTCCTACAGGCAAAGGGGGTGGCCATGGTTACCCGCATGGGCTCAAGCTACGCCTGCCTCTTTGTAGGACGTGTGAAACAATCCTTCTTCCAAAGCTACACTGGCCCTATCCCCCACTTCTTCCTCCATTATATTGGTGACAGCATCGGTGCCGCCTCGCACTCCCACGAGGAGCTCGAACAGTTCATCCATTTTGCCAACACCTTCCACCCCAACCTTAAGTTCACCTGGACCATCTCCGATACCCCTCTCTCCTTCCTGGACCTCTGCCTCCATCTGGAAACTGATATCCATTTCAAACCTAGTGACTCCCACAACTACCTAGTACACACCACCTCTCGCCCACCTCTCGCCCACCTCCCTCCAAAAAGGCCATTCCCTCTTCCCAATTCCTTCGCCTCCGCTGCATCTGCTCCTGAGATGAGGCATTCCACTCCCAGGCATTGCAGATGTCCTTTTTTCCTCCCCAAGAACTGCAACTTCCCCTCCCACAGTGGTCGAAAATGCTCTCTACCGTGTCTCCAGCATTTCCTGCAACTCATCCCTCATACCCCGTGCCTGCAATAATAACCAAAACAGAATCCCCCTCGTTCTAACCTACCACCCCACCAACCTCCAGATCCAACGCATCGTCCTCCTACATTTCTGCCATCTGCAATCTGACCCCACTACCAAAGACATTTTTCCCTGCCCACCCTTATCTCCTTTCTGGAGGGACCACTCTCTCCGAGACTCCCTTGTCCGCTCCACAGTCCCCTCCAGCCCCACCACCCCCGGCACTTTTCCCTGTAACCAAAGCAAGTGCTACACCTGCCCCTACACCACACCCGTCCCAGTCCCTAAGAAGACCTTTCACATCAAACAGATGTTCACCTGCACATCTGCTAATGTGGTATACTGTATCCGCTATTCCCATTGTGGCCTCCTCTACATTGGGGAGAGCACGCGGAGGCTTGGGGACCACCTTTCAGAACACCTATGCTCAGTTCGCAACAAACAACTACACCTCCCAGTTGCGAACCATTTCAACTTCCCCTTCCCCTCCCACTCCTGGGATGACATGTTCATCGTGGCCCTCCTGCATTGCCACAATAACACCACCCGAAAGCTGCAGGAACAGTATCTCATATTTCACTGGCGAACGTTGCAGCCTAAGGGTATCAACGTGGACTTCACAAGCTTCAAAATCTCCCCTCGCCCTACCGCATCCCAAAACCAACCTACCTACCTCCTCCCTGCCTCCCTAACCATTCCTCCCACTTCAAACCCCACCCCCATCTCCTACCCACTAACCTCATCCCGCCTCCTTGACCTGTCTGTCCTCCCTGGACCGACCTATCTCTCCCCCCAACCCCCAAAAAAAAAACTCCCTACCTACATTCACCTTCCCTGGCTCCAACCCTGCCACTCTGACCTGTCTGACTCTTCTCCACCTGTCTTCTCTATCCCTATTTATTTCAGAATCCCCTTCCCTTCCCCGATTTCTGAAGAAGGGTCTCGACCGAAAACATCAGCTTTCCTGCTCCTCTGATGCCGCTTGGCCTGCTGTGTTCATCTAGCTCTATGCCGTGTTATCTCAGATTCTCCAGCGTCGGCAGTTCCTACTATCTTCAGAGTGACTTCCTTATTTTGTTTCTTTTGATTTCTAATTTGTACTTCAGTATAAGATTCTGGAGTTATACTAGGTCAAGGGATATTGTTTCTTCAACCCCCCCACCCCCCCCCACCTTCACATTCACACAGTTGTAAACCTAGGTTACAAATTGAACACACCTCTTATCTTGATCATCTTACCCTTTTTATGCTGTGTACCAAGAGATATCTTGAGAATTCTTTTATTCTCTGGTACTGCTGTCTCTTGAGTCTTGTGTGTTTTAACCAGGGGCTCTCTACTCTGAACATTTGAAGTTTAAGGTTTATTCTGACTGTAAATTGATGCTCTTTATCATCCTATTTAAAATTTTCAGATTGGTTCAAAACAAAGACACCTCTTCCCACATAGATTTGAACTTTTTTTGCCAAAATGGGAGGAAGTGGGTGGAATGTACAATTGAATAATAAGTATCCACACATTGCTGGTTGGAAGCTTGCTAACTCTGACTTTACTTTACAATCTGAAAAGAAGCGTGAGCAGCAGACTGTTCTTTAATTCTGCAACATGATTTATTTGGAGTGTTGTTCGCTATAGTCAGAATGGGTGTTTCCTGCAAGGTGAACTTCATGTTGATACACTGTGTTGACCTTCAGTGAATACACTGTCTCCTAAATATCTGAAATGCAATTTTGTGATGTGCCAAAATCGTCAATAAATACTTGTTTTACTTATGGAATGCATTATATTATAAGATAGTGAGTAGGGATATTAATACAAGAACTTCCAAAAAAATCCCCACTAAATTGGTTGCAGTGTTTAAATGACATTAAAGCTGACTTCTGCTGAGATTTGAGTGGAGGGCATTCATTGCATGGAATGGCTAAGCTATGAAGTTTTTTTAAAACTACCTGCTAATGGGGATTCTGCACTTGTAGACAGACAACAATTTGATCAGATTCATAACCTAAAGAAGGTTGATCCTTTTGTTGTCTCAAAGTGCTTCAAGTTGACTGGCTATGGTAACTGATGAAGGAAATCGTTAATCGTCTGTCTTTTCAGTACTTAATTTTGAACTTAATGTATGATTTGTGTATCATTATTTACACAGATACTCAAACAGGAGTGGCCAAAACATTGGCCCACCTTCATCAGTGACATTGTTGGTGCAAGTAGAACCAGTGAGAGCTTATGCCAGAACAACATGATTATTCTTAAATTACTGAGTGAGGAAGTGTTTGATTTTTCCAGTGGACAGATGACCCAGGTTAAAGCAAAGCATTTGAAGGACAGGTATTATTAGAACTTGTACTTTTATTTAAGTCAACCTTGGTTGAATGGTATTTTAACTTATTCCCTGTATTATTATAACAATTATAACTTATTCTTTCTTCGCAGCATGTGCAATGAATTCTCTCAGATATTCCAGCTGTGCCAGTTTGTCATGGTAAATAAGTCATTTCATTTTTAAATCTGGCAGTTTTACTAATTTAGGTAGATTTCAACAAACACTTTTGCATTGTAGGAAAATTCTCAAAATGCACCACTTGTTCAAGCTACCTTGGAAACGTTGTTGAGATTCTTGAACTGGATTCCACTTGGATATATCTTTGAAACAAAGTTGATCAGTACATTGATCTATAAGGTAAATGCATTCTTTACTTTTGGGATATGCAGAAACCTCTTCTAAGCTAGTCTAGGCAAAAACAAATAACAGACTGCTTTTGTTTTTTTTAGTTTCTGAATGTGCCCATGTTCAGAAATGTGACTCTGAAGTGCCTGACAGAAATTGCTGGTGTGAGCGTCAGCCAGTATGAAGAACAATTTGTTACTCTGTTTACACTAACAATGATACAACTGAAACAGGTATTTTAGTGTCCTCTTCTCTTTCCTCTACCCAACTTTGTGAAAGCAGTAATTTAAGTGCTGTATCCTCAGTCTGCAGATACTGAATGTAGATTGCAAGCACCAGCGTTTGGTGCGAAAAGATTACAGATGTTTGTCTTCATGGGTTACATTGCCCCACGTATCAATGTAAAGTTTAAAGGAATGTTTCTATTAATTTTTTAACATATCTAAAGGTTAAGATGTGCCTTTGTTTCGTTACTAATGAGCGAATCCAAAAAAAAATTCTTCCTTAACTAAAAACAACTGATTTAAAAATGGTCATTTATTCCACGGTTGTAACAAACATTATTTTGACAAAATAAATGTTATGAAAAATAGTTGATCTTCGTTGCAAAACAAAGCAACTTCAATTTTTGTCTTGGAAGTAATGGACTAACAGTCCTGACTGTCAGGAATACATTGGGTAACAACTGGAGTAATGTATACATGTTTAAATGTTGAAATGTAGGATTGCTGTCTGACTTGACTGCAAAATTTGTCCTTTTTGCTTTTCTTAATCTGCACAAGCTAAGCAGAGACTAAGTTGCCTTTCTTGCTAAAGCAAACAGCAGTTTAAATTGGCAAAGGAGTATTTGCTTCTGGAATGCTATCAAGGCAACTTCTGGAAATATTATATTGTGGAAGCAACTGGGACAAAAGTATTTTAGATCTAATGTTGTAGGGTTCATAATTAATCTGATGTAAATTTCCTGTGGGAGAAATTCAATTATATTTCATTTTAAGTTAGAGTGTGCAGTATGTGTGTTCTAAAAATCCCTGATGCCAGTTACATAGATATGAGGAAGAGGTGGTTATGGCTGATTGGGTACATAGACAAAAAGATATGACTGTAAAGAAAGATTAGCAAATGTTGAATTGTTTCTTTTTAAATATGTTCACCACAATGGTTATCTAAAAAGTGGAGAAAGGCTTGGCCATGGCTTACTTGTAAAGTTAAGGATAATAATATATTAAAAGTGGTTTATGTTTTTTAAATTTAAACTGATAGAAGAGAAACATATAGTAATTAGCATCGTAAAATGTATTGGAGAAACTTGAGCATTACAATCTGACAAATCTCATGAACTCAATGTCCCATGTCCTAAGATTATAAAAGAGGGAGTTGCTGAGATTAGTGGTTCCACTAATCTGTTTCTCCAAAATTGGCAAAGTTGCTGAAAGGCCCAGTTGTTTTAAAGTAATTATATACAACATTGCTAATCAAGAAAGGAAGAAGAGAGAACTCTGGGAAATATCAGCCAGTTAGCCTGAAATCAAACATCAGAAATTGCTGAATCTAACTATAAGAAAGTTTGTAATCAACTTAAAGTCATAGTATGATCAGAAGCAAAGGTAATTTTGCAAAATCAAATAAATGTATTGACTAGGGTGGATAAAGGGGAGCTAGTGGATGTTGACTGTGTGGGCTTTCTTAAAAGATAGTTGGCTAACTATAGCAACTTGTGTACCTTTTAAAAAGTGCTGGAAGTGACCTATTGGCTTCACAGGAACATTTGTGAAGCAAAGAGATTCAGTGACATGGTGGAAATATAATTGGGCTAGTAATCCAGGTTAATGTTCTGGGATATGAGTTGGAAATCCCACCTTAGCATATGGTGAGACTTGAATTCAGCAAAAATCTGGAATAAACAGCTAGCTGATAGTGACCATGGTGATCGTTGTAGGAACCCACCTAGTTCACTAACGTCCTTCAGGGAAGGAAATTATCTGTCCTGACCTCCTCTTGACCAATGTGTAATTCCAAATCCACAACAAGTGGTTGACTCTTTAAATCCACTTTGGGCAATTAGGGATGGGCAACAAATGCTGGCATAACCAGCAATACCCACATACTGAACAAATAAGGACTATATTTTAAAGAAAAAGGAGGGTATTCTAGATCTCAGGACTGTACAGTTGAAGATGTGAAGGTGATGGAGGAACAGTAATTGGAGGTGCATATCATGACTTGGAGGGATGAAGTGTGTATACTGTAGCCATATTTGCAGACAGCACAAAAATAGGTGGAAAGGCAGGTTGCGAGATAGATCCAAATAGTTTATAAGAGACATTGACAAGCTAAGTAGGCAAAAAGTTGGACAAATGGATATAATGTTGGAAAATGCAAAGCATTTCATTATGGAGGGAGAACAAAAACAGTTTTAATGGAGAGAAACTGCGGAAAGCTACAACACAAAGGGAATTGGGTGCACTTGTACATGAAACACCAAGCTTGTACACAGGGTGTAACAGTAATCAGGTAGACAAATGAAATTGTGGCCTTAATGTGAAAAAGGTTGCAATAAAAAGTAGGCAGGCCTACTGTAACTGTACAAGGTGTAGGTGAAACTACCTCTGCAGTACTGTTAGCATTTTTGCTGCCTTATTTAAGAAAATTAGTATTTCATTGCAGTAATTTCAGAAGGTTCACCAGGATGATCTGGGTATGGAGGGATTGCCTTACAAGTAAAGGCCAAAAACCTTGGGACGTTACTGTATAGAAGAATGAGAGCTGATCTCAATGAAATAGTGTTTTTAAGGACTTTAGTATGGTAAATGTTGAGAGGATGTTTCCCCTTGTAAGAGACCCGAGAATGAGAGGGCAGAGCCTCAGAATAAAGGGGTGCTGATTTAAAGCTGAGAGACGGAGGAATTTTGAGGGTTGAGTGTTTTTAGAACTCATTGCCCCAAATACCTGTGGAGGCAAATTCCTTGAGTATACTTAAGGCTGAGATAGAATCTTGATCAGTAGGGGAATTAAGGAAAATGAGGTAAGTGGATGTGAGGAATGTTGAATTGGCACAGTCCTGTTGAATGCTGGAGCAGGCTCAGGGCCAAAGGGCCTACGCCTGTCCATATTTCTTACGGACTTGAGAGACAGAATTGGGCAAAAACAGATCCTACTGTGTTGTGATTTGGAGGATATTGCAAAGATATGGAAGGATTTGAAACAGAAAAGTGAGTATAAAAATGGATTTAAGCAGAAAAGAAGCTCTAATTGTGTTAAATGGCAGATCAGGATAGAGAGATCGAACATTCTTAATAAGTTTGAAAATATAAAATAGTTGTAACATTCCCTGTACGTAGCTCCTAGACTTGCCTAAGCGAAAATATATCTGCCTTAACAAGGAAGTAGTTCAGAAATGCCATTCGTAAATATAAGAAATTGTATGGGAATACTTCTAATGTTTCAGGCTTGTGTAATTAATTGTATTTTGTTGAAGTATATGATGGGAGCTCAGCCACTATTGATTTTGAAATGGAAAGGACTTTTCAGTTATGTACTTAAGCAAGGTAACATTAATGTTCCGGTTACAATGACGTGGCTGAGTGTGGATCTTTGGTACATCGGGGAAAGGTTTACTTTGGCTTCTGAAGCTAAGTGCGAGGTGCAGTAAAATTTGATGACATGAACTGAAAAAATAAAAATCTTATTGCAGTAAATCCAAAACACAGTGCAACTTTGTCCTCGCAACCCTGTGTTGTTAATATACAGACTTTGAATAATTGCAATTTGTCAGAAGACATTTGAGAATTGTATCACAGGAGTAGTCAGTAATTCTCATCCTGGTGTTAATAGTCAAGTAAGTGAATTTGAAAAACAAACTTAAATGTCATTTTAACAGCTTTTTATTTTGTTTTCTTTGTATTCATTTCCCACACCCTTGCCATCTTAATTGAGATCTAAATATATTTAATATAAAGCATTAAATATAAAGTAAAAACATATATTTTATTCCAGAATGACAATTTAAAAAGATCTAACTTAAAGTGCTTCATCTGCCTCAAGTGTGCCTAGCAGCACGACGGTTGTTAGTTTTGGTGCCAAAGTATCTGTTATTGGACCTTTATGGGCAGCACAGTGGCCCAGTGGTTAGCACTACTGCCCCACAGTGCCAGGGACCTGGGTTTGATTCCACCATTGGGCAACTGTGTGGAGTTTTGCACATTCTCCCTGTGCCTGCATGGGTTTCCTCCCACAGTCCAAAAATGTGCAGGGTAGGCAGATTGGCAATTTAGCATGGCCTGTAATGTTCAGGGATGTTTAGTTAGGTGGGTTTGATGTGGGGAAAGGGTTGGGCTGGGATGCTGTTTGGAGGGGCGGTGTGGATTTGTTGGGCCAAATGGCCTTTTTTGTTGATCTGTAGGGATTATACTCTATGAATCTGCAGTTTTATGTACATTGTATCCTAGCCATAGAAGAATAATAGCCATTAGATTTGATCAGAAAGGAGCTTGTTCGTAACAGTTGAATTGTGGCTGTAGGCAATTTAATGTGGGAGTCGTACTTAAGTTTTTTTTTTCTTAATTTACTATTAGATGCTTCCTTTGAATACCAATATTAGAGTGGCTTATGCTAATGGAAAAGATGATGAACAGAATTTCATCCAGAATTTGAGCCTATTTCTTTGTACATTTCTGAAAGAACACGGACAACTTATTGAAAAACGATTGAATCTAAGAGAAACACTTATGGAGGTAGGAGTTTTAGCATGCCGTTCTGTATAATGCTGTCTTGAATCATTGTGCACAACTGAGGAAAGGAAATAATTTAGTTTATATCTCTTGTATTTTCTGCAGGCTCTTCACTATATGCTGCTTGTGTCAGAAGTGGAGGAAACCGAGATATTCAAAATTTGCCTGGAGTACTGGAACCACTTGGCTTCTGAACTTTATAGGGAAAGCCCATTTTCAACACCTGCATCACCTGTGCTTTCTGGAAGTCAACATTTTGATGTTCCTCCAAGAAGACAACTTTATTTGCCAGTGTTATCGAAGGTAAGCATTCAGCAACTGTTGATAGAAATCTGTCCTGTTCCTTCAGTACAGTTTAATTAATGGATATGAGCATTGAATTGTGTTCTTTGAGATGTTCTACTGTGGAAGGAATCACACCCCTTGGATTCGTTTTTTTTGTAAATAAAATCTCCAGCATTTGTTTGCTTTAATGTTCAGATTAAAACTATTTTCAATTTCATTTGTAAGTGAGTGCTATTGGAGCAACATTCTTAGTTCACTTTCATTAGAAACAGTCTTTAAAGTTGCCTGAAAATAACTGACAGCTTATTGAATTTGCTGTTTGCATAATTAAATGTTGCAGTTTAATGTGAGTCATTCACTGTGACTTGATGTTCATGATGGTTGCTTGATTTGCTGCATGTATGACTGAAAATATATATATCTGCACAATATTCCTCAAAGGTTCGTCTTCTAATGGTCAGTCGCATGGCTAAACCAGAAGAAGTACTTGTGGTGGAAAATGATCAAGGCGAAGTTGTACGAGAGTTCATGAAGGATACAGACTCTATCAACTTGTATAAAAACATGAGAGAAACTCTTGGTAAGGTTTTCCATTCCTCCAACTGGGATATTTATAAAGATGTCTAAAACTAAGCAAGTTGGTGGTAACAAATAGCACTCCAGCATATTTCCTTGCTTTGTGGACATTTTATCAACTGAAAGATCATAAGTAGGAGTAAATTCAATGAGATCATGGCTATTCTGATTGTGGCCTTGCCATTGCTTCCTATATAGCCCTATAATCTCTGATTTATCAAAAATCTGCCTAACTGAGCCTTAAATATATTTGCCCAAATGCCACTGCTTTCCGAAGTATTAGAGCCAAGCTCTTGTGAAAATTCAGTCTCCTTGTGACTTTCCTGACACTTGCCTATACCAGCATTCTAACTTTTTGAAACTCATGTATTAGGGCACCCAAAACCTGTGCACCACAGATTTCTGCAGTCTCCCTTAAATAATATTTAGCCTTTCCATTGTCAAAGTGGGCAAGTTTGCATTTTGTCATATTATACTTCGTCTGCCAAATTTTTGACAACAACTTATCTATAACCCTTGCAGACTGTTCACACCTTGCTTTCCTACTGATCTTTTGTCATCAGCAAATTTAGCTGCCATAAGCTTATTCCCTTTATCCAAGTTATCAATATCCTTGTTTTTTGGTCATAGTATATTGCGAACCTAATCAATGACACCAATTATTGCTTTTCCTGGATTTCCCTAGAAAAGATGGTGGTGAGCTGCCTCCCTGAAGAGATGTAGCTTTTGGGATGTAAGACACCGGCAGGTTTGTTGGGAAGGGAGTTCAGGATTTTGGCCCAGCAACAGTGAAGGAATGGCAGTATATTTCCAAGTTAGGATGGTGAATGGCTTGAAAGGGAGCTTGTGGGCCATGGTGTTCCCGTGCATCTGCTGCCCTTTACTTCTAGATAGAGTTCGGGAGGTGTTGTTGGAAAAAAACCTTGTTGAATTGTTGCAGTGTGTCTTGTAGATAACATATGCTGTCACCGTGTATTGGTGGTGAAGGGAATAAAATTTGAAGGTGGTACAGGTCCAGATCAAGTGAGCTATTCTATCAGGAATAGTGTCAAACTTCTTTAGTGTTAGACTTAATTAGACCGGTGGAGACTATTCCATCACAATCCTAACTTGTGCCTTGTAGATGGTAGACAGGATGGGAGTCTGAGGTGAGTTACATACTACGCAATTTCTAGGTTCTGACTAGCTTTTGGAGCCACAGGATTTATATGGCTGGTTCAGTTCAGTTTCTAGTCAATGGTAACTATAAGACTATAAGGCAAAAGAGCAGGATTAGACTATTCGGCCCTTCAAATGGCTTTGCCATGGCGGATACCTTTTTAAACCCCCATTCTGCTGTCTTCTCCCTGTATCAATTGATCCCCTTGCCAGTCGAGTGTCTGTCTGTCTAGTACACTCGGTGTTGAGTTCCACAGATTAACCCTCCTCTGAAGAAATTCCTCCTCATCTCAGTTTGAAAAGGGTCATCCCTCAACTCTGAGGCTTTGCCGTTTGGGTCCTAGTCTCTCCTACAAGTGGAAACATCTTCTCCATGTCCTCTTTATCCAGCCCTCTCTATTCTGTAAGCTTCAGTTGGATAACCCCTCATTGTTCTAAACTCCATCGTGTACAGACAGTCATCAATTGCTCCTTGTGTGATGAGCTCTTCATCCCCTAGATCATTCTTTTAAACTTCCTCTGGACCCCTCCAGCGCCAGCACATCTTTCCTCCTTTCACTGGGCCCAAACTGCCCTCAGTATTCTGAATGCAGTATGAACAGAGCCTTGTACCGTCTCAGCAGTGTGCCTCTGCTGTTGTATTGTAGCTCTCTTGAAACAAATGCTAACATTGCATTTGCCTTTCTAGCTGCCAACTGAACCTGCATGCTTAACATTTTAAGAGCATCCTGAACTAGGATAATCAAGTCCCTTTTACACTTCAGATTTCCAAAGCCTTTCCCCAGTTAGGAAATAGTCCCTGCTGCTTCTTCCTATCAGAGTGCATAACCTCACACTTTACCATTGTGTTTGCAACTGTTTTGCCTGCTCTCCAGCCTAAGCAAATCCTTCTTCAGCCTTACTTCTTCCTGAACACTGCCCATCCTTCCACATATCTTTGTGTCATCTGCAAACTTGGCAACACTGCCCTCATTTCCTTTGTCCAGATTGTTATATCATGAATGGCTATGGTTGCACCACGGACCCCTGTAGAATTAGTCAGTGGCTACTATCCTGAAAAAGACCCCTTTTTTCCTGTCTGCCATCTGCCAGTCAGCCAATCCCCTATCCATGCCAGTACCATGCCCCTAACACCATGAGCTCTTATTTAGCAGACACATGCGGCTCCTTGCCAGAGGCCTTCTGGAAATCTAAATAATTGTGTCCACTTGCTCTCTGACTAACCTGCTTGTAACCTCCTCCAAGGAATTCTAACAGATTTGTCAGGCTTGACTTCCACTTGACCAAACCATGCAGACTCAGCCCTGTTTTAGCATGCACTTCCAAGTACTCTGCAATCTCATCTTTAATAATGGACTCTTAAAATCTCACCAGTGACTGAGGTTAGACTAATTGGCCTGTAATTTCCTGTGTTCTGCCTCCTTCCCTTAAACTGGCTTGTTACATTAGCCATTTTGAGCCCTCCCTGATTCCAGTGATACCTGAAAGATGACCATCAATGCCTGCACAATCTCGTTAGCTGTCTCCTTCAGAACTCCAGGTATAGTCCATCTGGCATGGGTGATGTATCCATGTTGAGACATTTCAGCTTCCCAGCACCACCATCTTAGTGACAACTGCTACAGTCACCTTTACCCCGACACGCTTGGAGTGCTGGTCAGCTGCTGGTGTTCTCTGCTCTGAAAACTGATGCAAAGTACCTATTCTGCTGTTCTGCCATTTCGTTGTTTCCCATTACTACTTTTCTGGCTTAATTTTCCAGTCATCGTTTTCTGCTCTTGCCCCCCCTTACTTTCTGGATATCCAAGAAAATGCATGCAATCTGTTTGTATTACAAACTAGCCTAATCTCTCATTTTGTCCTCCAACAACCCCCCCCCCCCCCCCCCAAAAAAAAAACCAAACCTCCACACCATTGCCTTTTGAGTTATCCTCTGCTGGTTTTTAAAGCTTTCTAAGTTTTTTTCCTCTAATGTTCAGCATGTTGTATATCTTTTCTTCTAGTTTATGCTGTCCCTGACTTTGCTTGTCAGCCACTATTACCATGTCCTGTCCTTAGTAGGTTTCTTCTTCCTTGGATGAATTTCTGCTGTGCTTCCTGAATTGTCCCCAGAAACCTCTTCATTGTTACTCCACCGTCTTCTTCTAGGCTTTCATTCCAATTACCTGGCCAGGTCTTTTGTATTGTCTTTGTAGTTAACATGTAGTAACCTCCTAGGATGTTGATGGTAAGGAATTCAGCAATGATGATGCCATTGAATACCCAGGAGCTATGGTTAGATTGTCTTTTTCTGGAAATAGTCATTGCATGAACTTGTGTGACAAGTATGTAACCTAACACTAATCAGCCAAGCCTGGATGTTGTCCGGGTCTAGTTAAAAATCGATGTGGTCTTTTTCAACATCAGAGGTGTGGCAAATACTGCTGAACGTTGTGCAACTATCCAGTCTTATGTTGGAGGAGCAATCATTGATAAAGTAGCTGATGTATGGTTCTAGGACACCTCTTGGAGGAATTCCTGTAATGAATTCTAGGCGCTGAGGCCATTCACTTCCAGCAAGCACAGTTGTCTTTATTTGTGCTTGGTTATGGTGCCACCTGGCAGAGTTGTCCCTTAGTCCAACTAATTCAGTTTTGATAGGGCTCCTCGACATTTTTTCAATCACATGCTGTCTTGAGATGAGGGGCAGTCACACTCACCTGACCTCTGGAGTTCACATTTCCTTTTTTTTTGTCTATGCTTGCAATTAAGTCAGAAGCCAAGTGGCACTGGTGGAACCCAAACATTGAGCATCAGATGAGCAGGTTGTTCCTTTGCTGATTTTGGTAATTTGATTGTAGATAGTTGAGTCGTCCTCATAAATCCAGATTGAAAATAACTTTGTGGTGGATGTAATGTGTGTGGACTTCAGTAAGGCATTCAACAAGGTTCCTCCTAGTGGACTTGTTAGCAAGGTTAGATCTTGTGGAATATAGGGAGAACCAGCTATTTGAATACAGAACTGGCTCACGGGTAGGATTCAGAGGGTGGTTGTGAGGGTTGTTTTTCAGACTGGAGGCCTGTGACCAGTGGTGTGCCCCAAGGATTGTTGCTGGGTCCACTGCTTTTCGTTATTTATATAACTGATTTGGACATGAACACAGGCGGTATGGTTAGTAAGTTTGCCGATGACACCACCAATTTTTGTGTCAGTGGACATCCACTAAGATTACCTCAGAGTACAATGGGATCTTGATGAGATTGGCCAGTGGGCTGAGGATTTGCAGGTGGAGTTTAATTTTGATAAATGTGAGGTGCTGTATTTTGGAAAGGCAAATCAGGGCAGGATTAATGCACTTAATGGTAAGGTCCTGGGGAGTGTCGCTAAACCAAGAGAGCTTGGACTGCAGTTTCATAGTTCCTTGAAAGTGGAATTGCAGATAGACAGGATAATGAAGAAAGCATTTGGTATGTTTGCCTTTATCGGTCAGTGTGTGGCATTTAGGAGTTGGGTGGCCATGTTGTGGCTGTTCAGGACATTGGTTTGGCTACTTTTGGAATGCTGTAATTTGGAATTTTGGAGGAAGCAGTGGTGGCTGGTACAACTTAGAACATTTTAAAAGGCATCTGGATGGGTGTATGACTAGGAAGGGTTTAGAGGGATATGGGCCAAAAGCTGGCAAATGGGACTAGATTAATTTAGGATATCTGGTCAGCATGGGTGCATTGGACCAAAAGGTCTGTTTCTGTGCTGTCCACCTCTAAAACTCTGGCTCATTTATCCTGACTCACTGCTTCCTCTTGGTAACAAATCACTATCCCCAAAGTCTTGTGTTGAATAGTAAGTTTTTTTTTTGTGGTGCCTTTGCCACCCTTTCAGAAAGGAGGGGGGAGAGAGAGAGAGAGAAAACTGAACTAATATCTAACATCAGTCGTAGAGTAAACATTTGAATCTATAATTAGGATGTGATAACAGGACATAATGGTAGGATTGAACAATTAATATGGATCCAAGAAATTGAAATTCTATTTAACCAACCTGGTGGAGTTTACTTAGGATGCAGCTTGAAGATTTGATGAGAGAGCTAGTGAATATGATAGATTTTTAGAAAGCTTTTGATAAGGTCCCATATGAGATTAATAAGGAAAATTAGCACATTTAGAACTTGAGGAATATATTGACATGGGTTGAAAACTGGTCATCACATAGAAAACCCAGTTGGAACGAATGGATCATTTTCTGGTTGACTTGTTAGTTGGGTATTAAAGAATTGGTGCTTAGTCCACAATTATTTACAATCTATATCAAAGATTTGGGAGTAGAATTAAATTTAACACTTTGAGTTTGTGGATGACACCAAAATTAGATGGAAGTGTGAGTTAAACAAAAGTTGTAAGGACACTTAAAGTAGATTTTGAGAGGCTAGGTGAATGGGCCCAAACTGGACAAATACTGCACCGTGGGAAAATGTGAGGCTTTGACTTTGATAGCAAAAGTAGAAGTTTTTTTTTTAAATGGTGCAAAACTGAAAAAGCTTGATCCTCTGAATTGTGTCCTTGTTCATGAGTTACTGAATATTAACGTGCGAGCATTGACAAGCATTTCAGACAAATGATATGTCGACTTAGAAGACCAATTGAGTATATATGTAGAGATCTTACTGCAATTTTATAGAGCCTTGGTTAGATGTTACCTATGTGTTATGTACAGTTTTGGCCTCCTTGCCTCTTCTGATTCTGCCAATTCATTGTACCCATTATCAATTTCACAGTATCACCCTCTAACAGACTGGCACTCACTCTAGCTGAACTTTTTCTTAATATGGCTGTGAATAATTCAAATACCATGTCTAGGTGGACTAAAGACTACACATGCACAAAGAGGAAGCTGACAGCATTTGGAAACAAGGGACATTTTTTATATAAGAATGGAAAAACTTCAAAATGAACTGGGAACCTGGCTATTGCTATTGTCCCTCTGATTTTTTTTTCACATTTTTCAGATGGTATCCTAAAAATTACTTGTGGAAAGAATACAGGTTTAATAACTGCAAAGCTTAGCAGAAATGAATCAGCAGAGGCTCTTTACTAAGGCTGTTTTGGAGTTCGATAACTAATTTAAATATTAATCTGGGAGGAGAACAAAGAGGCTTTTGGGACCAACCAGCACTGCCCCTGATGTGAGGGAATACAAGTGGAAGCAGAGGCAGCATGGGATTGGCCATCACTTTTAAAAGCCAATGTGAAATAAAGGTGGTGCAGTATGTGTGTGTACTTAGACTAACATAACTGTATCCTACATGTGACATTGGAGTGCATTTGTGAATGCATCTTGAATCTTGTATTGACAGCTGTCAGTGGCCCTGTCCATGCATCTCGTGTCCATTTTTTTATCAGCTATTTTGACATTTGGAGTAATTCCTCTTTTTTTTAATATATTTGTTGGGGTTCTTACTATAACAAGGTTTAAACTCCTAAAAAGATTTTAAATGGACAGAAACTGTTTTTGCTCTGTGAGGAGTCTGGGATCTGAGCATATTACATGCAGACCAGTTGAGTAAAGTTATTTCTAATGTCCTACAGGCAAAGTCTGATAGAAATTTGGAATTCTTCTGCAAATGGAAATCCATGCCAAGTCAGTTACTTTTGAGATTGGGGTTGATAGTTGTTGACCATTAAATGTGCAGAGAGATATGGGAAAATATTGGGCAGATTATCTTACGTTGCACATTAGCTACAATCTCATCGAATGTTAGATTAGCACCAACAGTCTGTGTGGTGTATTTCTATCCCTATATTGCTGTAGATCATTTTTGACAAAGTCTAAAATATAGACATGTGTAACCACCTTCAATTGTGGGTCTGTAAGGAGAATAAACTGTTCTGGAAATTTTTTTTGCAGTATACCTTACTCATTTGGATTATGCAGATACAGAACGTATTATGACTGACAAACTTCACAACCAGGTAAATGGTACTGAATGGTCATGGAAAAATTTGAACACCCTCTGTTGGGCTATTGGCTCAATTAGTGGCGCTATGCATGAGGAAGATGAGAAGAGATTTCTGGTGACTGTAATAAAAGTAAGTGTAACATTTCTCATAACTTTACGTGGAAAATTGGAAATTTTTTTTGAGTAACACAGTTGCATACACGTAAATAGTGAGGACTGCAAAATCTATTTTGAATAAATTTGCCAGATCTAATGTATGGAGAACTAATCAGAATGCCCTGTGTATCTGAATTTATATTATTGAATGAACAGAATACTGATTCATGCATTGGTACTTCAGATGGTGAATGTTGGCATCAAGACCTGGACTTGTAATATCCACAGTATGGATAATATTGAATATCTTGAAAAATAATTAGGTGGGATGTATGCTCCTGAAGTATCAGCACCATGTTGCTTGAAAAAAGAAACAGAACTTGAGAGCAGTGCCTTGTAGTAGACTTTGCTGATGGCATTTACTGCACAAAATGATGTAGAAAAAAAAAAGATGGTTTGTCATGGATGCACAAAGGAAGCAGTATGGAGGTTAGAGTCATCTAATTGGTATTTAAAAGTCTTGACATTTACTCCCTATTGAGAACAGGGATTTAGGCCCAAGGAAGACTAAATAAGAACACTATAACCAGCTTTTTTGAAACAACGGGTTATCCATCAGGTTTAGAATTACATATCAGTAGATAGAGGTTTTGTCCCTGGGGGCTAAATTTGTACCTGTAACCAGTGGTCCTGAATGCTATAGACCCATAATGAAGATAATATTACATGTGGAAAGGCTACAAAATCATGAACGTTTATTTTTTAAACAAACATTGGGCAGTGTACTTAAAAGCCCGAATGTAGCTCGTGCAGTGGAACTTTGAGGTCTGATTCTGGATTGAACTGACTAGAGAATGTGATAATACTACTAAATTACGGTGCAGTAATTGAATGTCTACATTACAGTGAAATTCAGAATGGAAAAAGGAGCTTTCTGTTTGTTTACACCAAAAAGTAGCCACAAGAACCTTGCTGCCCTAATTGGTTTTACATGCATGTTAGTGGAAGCAAAAACACTGGAATCAATGTGGGAGGCTGCTAGATGGGCCATAGGTTTTTACAGAAGATTGGTTTTATATGGGCTTTATAAATTTTCTCCTATGCTTAGCTTTATGAATAATGTTAACTCATTTTGCTGTAGAGTCAACTTTTTTGCTCCTGGAAGCTTTAGAAGTGTAAATGTTATAGAATACTGGTAATGTGCACTTTGTTTGTACATACTACTTATCACTGAAGAATGCATGTTATTCCCACCCCAAGGATCAGTGACACTTAGTCCCCAAGTACTAGATTTCCCTCATAGCCCCAAGGTGAAACCATTTATCACACCCTGAAAAAGTCCTCAGAAACTTTGTTTCAGTCAGATTACCTCTGAGTCTTCTAAACTTGAAGAAGCACAGGCTCAGCCTTTCCTCTTAAGGCAAAACCCTTCATCCCAGGAGGAAGCCGTGAACCACCTAAGTGTTTTCAATGAACATGTATCCTACCTTGAGCAAGGAGACCAAAACCACTCTGTACTCATAGATAATGGGAACTGCAGATGCTGGAGATTCCAAGATAATAAAATGTGAGGCTGGATGAACACAGCAGGCCAAGCAGCATCTCAGGAGCACAAAAGCTGACGTTTCGGGCCTAGACCCTTCATCAGAGAGGGGGATGGGGGGAGGGAACTGGAATAAATAGGGAGAGAGGGGGAGGCGGACCGAAGATGGAGAGTAAAGAAGATAGGTGGAGAGGGTGTAGGTGGGGAGGTAGGGAGGGGATAGGTCAGTCCAGGGAAGACGGACAGGTCAAGGAGGTGGGATGAGGTTAGTAGGTAGCTGGGGGTGCGGCTTGGGGTGGGAGGAAGGGATGGGTGAGAGGAAGAACCGGTTAGGGAGGCAGAGACAGGTTGGACTGGTTTTGGGATGCAGTGGGTGGGGGGGAAGAGCTGGGCTGGTTGTGTGGTGCAGTGGGGGGAGGGGATGAACTGGGCTGGTTTAGGGATGCAGTGGGGGAAGGGGAGATTTTGAAACTGGTGAAGTCCACATTGATACCATATGGCTGCAGGGTTCCCAGGCGGAATATGAGTTGCTGTTCCTGCAACCTTCGGGTGGCATCATTGTGGCAGTGCAGGAGGCCCATGATGGACATGTCATCAAGAGAATGGGAGGGGGAGTGGAAATGGTTTGCGACTGGGAGGTGCAGTTGTTTGTTGCGAACTGAGCGGAGGTGTTCTGCAAAGCGGTCCCCAAGCCTCCGCTTGGTTTCCCCAATGTAGAGAAAGCCGCACCGGGTACAGTGGATGCAGTATACCACATTGGCAGATGTGCAGGTGAACCTCTGCTTAATGTGGAATGTCGTCTTGGGGCCTGGAACTCCCCACCTATGTCCGTGACACCACCCACGCCCTCCACCTCCTCCAGGACTTCCAATTCCCTGGCCCCCAACACCTCATATTCACCATGGACGTCCAGTCCCTGTACACCTGCATTCCGCATGGAGATGGCCTCAAGGCCCTCCGCTTCTTCCTGTCCCGCAGGCCCGACCAGGCCCCCTCCACCGACACTCTCATCCGCCTAGCGGAACTCGTCCTCACCCTCAACAACTTCTCTTTTGACTCCTCCCACTTCCTACAGACTAAGGGGGTGGCCATGGGCACCCGCATGGGCCCCAGCTATGCCTGCCTCTTTGTAGGTTACGTGGAACAGTCCATCTTCCGCACCTACACAGGCCCCAAACCCCACCTCTTCCTCCGGTACATTGATGACTGTATCGGCGCCGCCTCTTGCTCCCCAGAGGAGCTCGAACAGTTCATCCACTTCACCAACACCTTCCACCCCAACCTTCAGTTCACCTGGGCCATCTCCAGCACATCCCTCACCTTCCTGGACCTCTCAGTCTCCATCTCAGGCAACCAGCTTGTAACTGATGTCCATTTCAAGCCCACCGACTCCCACAGCTACCTAGAATACACCTCCTCCCACCCATCCTCCTGCAAAAATTCCATCCCCTATTCCCAATTCCTCCGCCTCCGCCGCATCTGCTCCCACGATAAGACATTCCACTCCCGCACATCCCAGATGTCCAAGTTCTTTAAGGACCGCAACTTCCCCCCCACGGTGATTGAGAACGCCCTTGACCGCGTCTCCCGCATTTCCCGCGACACATCCCTCACACCCCGCCCCCGCCACAACCGCCCCAAGAGGATCCCCCTCGTTCTCACACACCACCCTACCAACCTCCGGATACAACGCATTATCCTCCGACACTTCCGCCATTTACAATCCGACCCCACCACCCAAGACATTTTTCCATCCCCACCCCTGTCTGCTTTCCAGAGAGACCACTCTCTCCGTGACTCCCTTGTTCGCTCCACACTGCCCTCCAACCCCACCACACCCGGCACCTTCCCCTGCAACCGCAGGAAATGCTACACTTGTCCCCACACCTCCTCCCTCACCCCCATCCCAGGCCCCAAGACGACATTCCACATTAAGCAGAGGTTCACCTGCACATCTGCCAATGTGGTATACTGCATCCACTGTACCCGGTGCGGCTTTCTCTACATTGGGGAAACCAAGCGGAGGCTTGGGGACCGCTTTGCAGAACACCTCCGCTCAGTTCGCAACAAACAACTGCACCTCCCAGTCGCAAACCATTTCCACTCCCCCTCCCATTCTCTTGATGACATGTCCATCATGGGCCTCCTGCACTGCCACAATGATGCCACCCGAAGGTTGCAGGAACAGCAACTCATATTCCGCCTGGGAACCCTGCAGCCATATGGTATCAATGTGGACTTCACCAGTTTCAAAATCTCCCCTTCCCCCACTGCATCCCTAAACCAGCCCAGTTCATCCCCTCCCCCCACTGCACCACACAACCAGCCCAGCTCTTCCCCCCCACCCACTGCATCCCAAAACCAGTCCAACCTGTCTCTGCCTCCCTAACCGGTTCTTCCTCTCACCCATCCCTTCCTCCCACCCCAAGCCGCACCCCCAGCTACCTACTAACCTCATCCCACCTCCTTGACCTGTCCGTCTTCCCTGGACTGACCTATCCCCTCCCTACCTCCCCACCTACACCCTCTCCACCTATCTTCTTTACTCTCCATCTTCGGTCCGCCTCCCCCTCTCTCCCTATTTATTCCAGTTCCCTCCCCCCATCCCCCTCTCTGATGAAGGGTCTAGGCCCGAAACGTCAGCTTTTGTGCTCCTGAGATGCTGCTTGGCCTGCTGTGTTCATCCAGCCTCACATTTTATTATCCACTCTGTACTCATGGTGCTTTCTTATCAAAGCCCTGAACTGTTGTAAAAACACTTGAAAATTATATACCATTTATAACACAGAAAGAGACTGCACATTCTGTCTTACCGACACCAGCTGAGAAAAATGCATCACCCAGTCTAATCTCACTTTTTCCGGTTTTTAGTCCATTGCGCTGCAGTTTATAACTCCTGAGATGCATATACAGGCATTTTTCTTTAAAGGCTCAAGTTCTCCCTCTTTGACTTTTCAAGCAATATGTTCCAGACTTCCTTCACCCTTTCAGATAAAATATTTTTCTTAATCTATCCTATGATCTTTCTGTCAATCACGTTAAATCTGCACTTGCTAGCCACTGTCCTCTGCTAAGATAAGTATGTCCTTCCCATCTACACTGTTCAGGCCTCTTATGGTTTTGTACTTCTCAATCAGATCTCCCCTCAGCCTCCTTTTGTAAAAGGAGAAACAATCTCAGTCAACCAATTTCTCCTCCATAATTGCGTTTTTCTAGTCTTCACAGCACCATTTATGTAAATCTCTAGTCTGCTTTCTCGAGTGGAATTAAGTGTAGTGCGGTGACCAGAACTGCACGCAGTCCTCAAGTGTGGCCTAATTAATGATTTATACAGTTCCAGCGTTACCTCCTTTCTCAAATATTCTGTACCTCAGCTCATGTAAGAAGGGATTGCTGATGGCACCTTAACCACCCTATTAACCTATTCTGCTATCTTCAGGTGCATGTGGACACTTACTCTGAAATTCCTCATTTCCTCTCCAGTTTTTAATAGTTATCCATTATCTTGCTTTGTTTGACTACTCCAAATGGATCACCTTTACATTTCTGGGTTGAATTTCACCTGCGACTTTTCTGTCCACCTAAGCAGTCCACTAAGATCTTCTTGCAATCTACAGCTAGCCATCTCACTATCAGCCACACTGCCAATTTCATATTGTCTGCAAAATTGATCTTTTCTGTTATCCTTTGTTCCTCCCACTGAGACAAATTTGTATTCAGCTTGCTGCATTCCCCAGCACTTTTTCAACTTGTCTGCCATGTTGGACCTTGTCAAAAGCCTTGGTAAAACCTTTATAGACCCCAGAGATGGCACTAACCTCATCAATTCTGCTTGTAACTATTCCAAAAAAGTCGTCAGTCAGTCAGTCATGGGCTTTCCCATGTCAAGTTCAGCTGACTCTCCTTGATCCTTTCTAAATCACAGTGTATGCACCCCCTCGATTGATTCCAATAATTTTCTCAGTCCTGTACTAAGTTTAGACTGACAGACTTGTACTTTTGGGTCTGTCCCTTGCTTCCTTTTCAAACAAAGGTGCAATGTTAGTTCTCCAAGCCTCTGACACCGCATCAAATCCATTGAGAATTGGAAAATGGTTAGACCTTTCACTATTTCCTCCCTAACCTCTTAACAGTCTGGAGTACATTGCATGTGAACATCATGGTTTACTGCTCTTAATGTGTGCTCGTCCCACTCATTCTTCTTAATGTCCAATTTTTATTGCACCGAATACTTCACACTCTTCCAGAACTGAGAACTAATGCATCGTCCCACTCTTTGTGAAGACAGAAATAAAACTTTTCACTGAGAGCTGTACTACAACATTTGCCTCTTTACAAAGGCTACTGCTTTGGACTTTTATGTGCCCTGCTGTTCCCTTGTTCTCCTGTGTTCTGATTTTACCTTTAGATTTGCTTGTCAATATCTTCCTGTGCTTTTTTGTTTGCTACCTTAATTTGCTGTTTGATTTTACCTGTCCATACTCTATACTTGCAACATTTTTTTATTATCAAGTTCTCTGTGGCAAACATTTTTCCTTCTGTCTTTAAATTTCTTCACATCTGGTGGTCTGTAGATTTGGCCATCTCACCACTTTTTCTGAGAGATGTTCACAATTAACACTTTGTGTGTCATCCCTTGTGTGCCTATCACTGCTGTAACACTGATTTACCTTCAGATAGCTGTTACCACTCAACTTTTGCTAAATCATTCAGCTTAGTAAAATTAGTATTGCCCTAATTTTGAACTCCTGCTCTATCTTTGCCCTTTTCTGTGGTTATGTTAAAGCTGTCTGGATTGTGAGGACAACAACCAAAGTGCTCTGCCACTGGCACACTTTTTTTGACCTGCTCAATGTCATTTCATGAAACTAAGTCCCAAGCTACAGCTTCTCTTAAGTAAAATAAAGAAGTGCGGGTGCTGAAGATCTCAAATAAAAGACAGAAGTTACTGGAGAAACACTGCACGCCTGGATGGAAAGCAAAGTTAACATTCTTGAGAATAGTGACCCTTCAGAACTTTCTGCATCTCCTTTTGCTGGTATTACCACATGCTAAATAAAGTCTCCTGAATGCACACCTAGAAATGTGCTCTGTCAATTCATCTCAAACTAAAATAATCTCAGTCAGTATCGGGGTACTTAAAATCGTACTGTTCTTGCACTTCTCCAAGATTCACGTAGGTATTTTCTCTTCTATCTGCCTCTGACTGTGGAGGTTTATAGTACGTTCTCAAAAGTGTGACTGCCCCTATTTTTTCCCCTTAGTGAAATGTAAAGTTACCATAGCCCCAGAGAGTCCTAGGGCTGCTCTGTCCTCAGATGATTGTGAGTGAGATTAACCTGACAGTCACCATGCCAAGGTGAGGGGCAAAGTTGAGAAAGCAGAATCTTTATGGTAACCATAGCTAGTGTAGGAATTGAACCCACAATGTTTTGTCATTGCGTCTCTGCAACCAGCCATACAGCCAACTGAGCTTATTGATCTCCATTGTTTCAGTTAGTTCCTTTTAATTCAATCCTTATCGACTAATTTATTCCATCTTGCATACTACTCCTTCTGATAATTGTTCCATTGATCAAAACCCATTACTTTCTTATCCCGTCTCGCTTATCTGAAAATTCTTTAGTCAGGAGCTGTCATTCCCGTCCCCCCTCAAGTCAAGTTTCTGTAATACTTGTGGTAACATAATGCAGCGTTTCTATCTGCCCTCAACTTGGCTATTGTATTTACTGTACTCCTTGCATTGAAGTATATACCTTTTTAAATAGTACCAAACGCTTTCAAAAAGAAATTTCTAACCTACCTTCCATCTACCTTCAGACTCCTACTCTTTCTTTTTTTCTGTCTTCCATTTTCACTTGACTTTATCCCAGTTGAATTTGACTTACAGATGCCTTTTCTCCTGCCAAATGTCCCTATTTTAACACTTCATCCATCTCTCAATAAAGATTAATATTCTATTTCACTTTATAATTGCTTCCAAATTGTTTTGGACAAAAAAATTGGAATTGCTGGAAAAGCTGAGCACCTGTGGAGAGAAACAAGCGTTAAATGTTTCGTATTGAGTGAAGGTCAGGGTTCTGAGGAAAGGTCACTTAATCCGAAATGTTAACTCTCATTTCTCTCCACAGATGCTGCCAAACCTGCTGAGCTATTCCAGCAAGTCCTTTTTTTGTCTAAAACAGTTTGGAAGCGATTTATGAATGAAATAGAATATTGATCTTTAAAAAGAAAAACCAAAAGAACTGCAGATGCTGTATATCAGAGACAAAAGTAGAAATTGCTGGGAAAAACTCAGCAGGTCTGGTAGTATCTGTGGAGAGAAATGAAAGTTAACATTTCAGATTAAGTGACCTTTCCTCACAACCCTGACCTTCACTCAGTCTGAAACGTTAGCACTTGTTTCTCTCCACAGGTGCTGCCAGACCTCCTGAGCTTTTCCGGCAATTTCTATTTTTGTCTCTGATAAACAGCATCTGCAGTTCTTTTGGTTTTTGTTTTGGTCCAAATTGTTCTCTGTGTCCTAACTTGTTGATTTCATGTACGTGGACAATTATAACAATTAAAAGCAATTCTAAGGAGAAAATAATTAAATTCACTGTTTCTCCTTCAGCCTTCATTCCAATGATCGGCTCAACACTTTTAAAATCATCTTAGTTAACAGTAAGGGTATATTAGACAGCACCTACAAACCTATAATCACTATCATCTAGAGGGACAAGGGCAACAAGTACATGTGAGCACCTGCAAGTCACTCACTGTTCGGACTTGACTTGAAAATACATTGCTGTACCTTTTTGTGGCTGGGTCAAAATCCTCAAACTCCCACCCTGTCAGCATTGTAGGGGTCTTCAGCAAATGAACTGCAGTGTTTTCAAGAAGGCAACCTCACTACCATCTTCTCAAGGGGATCTAGGGATGGACACACATGCTGGTTCAGTCAGTGATGTCCCGATCCCATGAATAAATGACACAAATTGGAAGACTGTGGTTTCTAACATCCTATCTGGTGATAAAGGAATGTTGTTAATTGCTGCTTATATACCGTTTATTTTTCTGTCGCAAACAAATTTTTGAATTTAGTGCCTAAATCCCCTCATTTTCTGTTTGGAATGAAGTTGTAATATTTATTCTCTTAACTTTGCAGGATCTTTTAGGACTGTGTGAGCAGAAAAGGGGTAAAGACAACAAAGCTATTATTGCTTCCAATATCATGTATATTGTGGGTCAGTACCCACGTTTCTTGAGAGCTCACTGGAAGTTTTTAAAGACTGTTGTAAACAAACTCTTTGAATTTATGCATGGTAAGTTTATTACATTGGAAAAGGAAGAAACACCAGTTTTTTAAAAGTGCATATATAAAAGATTCGCTGCAGCTATATGATAAATTCACTAATTCCATCTGAATCATTAATTTTACAATTGGATTCACAGTATTCTTTGAAGATGTAGATTAAGGGAACAATCTGTTTGTCGTGAAATATGTAGTTTCTATTTATGCACTATTTGAAAGTAAGAATTTCTTTTACCCTTTTGAAAGAGGAGTGGATTATTTACCTTGACTGGTGTCGTCCTTTCACAAGTAAACCAATCTGTCTGGCATTGTCATTTTTTAAAAACTAAAGCAGATCTACAAGCGTAGTAAATTTCAACAGGTATAGGCTAATCCCCCCACTATTCATTATCACGGCTGATTATCCAACTCTATACCCTGTTCCTGCTTTCTCCATGAATGTTTTGATCCCTTTAGCCATAAGAACTATTATCTAACTCTCTTCCCCCCCCGCCCCATAAACATTCACTGTTTTGACCTCAGCTACTTTCTATGACAGAACTTCACAGGTTTTCTACTCTCTGGGTGAAGAAATTTCTCTGCTTTGCAATCTAAAAGGCCTGTCCTATATTTTTAAACTGTGCCCCTGGTTCTGGGCTCAGTGGTTGTTTGGAACATCTTTCCTGCATTTACACTGTCTAGTTCTGTTAAAATGTTGTTGCTATATGATCTTACCTCCTCCTCTACCCCAACCCCCACATTCTTCTACACTCTAGTCATCATGTAGTCTTCACTGAACTAATCTCTCTTCGTACCTCAGTCTTGCTATTTCAGGAAACTGAGGAAAGACCACTGGACCTATAAATGTTAACCCTGTTTTCTTTCCACAGATGCTGCCAGACCTGCTGAGCTTTTCCGGCAATTACTATTCTTGCTTCAGTAAACTACTAAATAGACAGATGGGTTCTTGATTTAACAGCTCCTGCGATGATGTGGTACTCTTTCATTAGTCTTAAGCTAAAAGTTAACTTCTGTAACATCGTCCTGCTGAAGAGTAGGACTTGAAACAAAACTTTTTTCAGTTTTGAGATGACACTGATCTTGGCAAGGTGACATTGCATGAACTTCATCTGCTCCTGATGTAGTATTGTAGCCTTTTTACTAAGGCATAGTAAGAATGATCTATTGTTCCTGAATAAATTGCATTTGATTTTTGAGACTTGAGCATTTTATGCCAAAAAAAACTTGGGTCAGACAGTGAGTTTTTTAAGTGTTTTTGATTTACCAACTTAGAAACCCATGATGGCGTTCAAGACATGGCTTGTGATACTTTCATTAAAATTGCACAAAAATGTCGTCGCCACTTTGTTCAGGTCCAAGTTGGTGAAGTAATGCCATTCATTGATGAGATCCTGAATAATATAAATACGATAATCTGTGATCTTCAGCCACAGCAGGTAAGGTTACTTATTGGTTTGGAAAAAAAATTTAGAAAATTTGACAGTTTATAAAAATGCCGATCGAAAGGCAAATGTGCAAATGATTTCGATTTCCTTTTTAGAATACTTTGGTTTAACAATATTTTTAAAGTTTATACTTTCATGGTCAATAGGTTCACACATTTTATGAAGCAGTTGGCTATATGATAGGTGCTCAGACTGACCAGGCTGTTCAAGAACATTTAATAGAAAAATATATGATGCTTCCAAATCAGGTCTGGGACAGTATAATTCAGCAGGCAACTAAAGTAAGTAATGGTTTTTGATTTAAATATTGGAAAGTTTAATCGTTCATTTAGTTTCTTAAATTATAAGTGTACTTTTATTCTTGACAGGAAAGTGTGAATCTTGAAATTCAGTAGTATTTTTAAACCAGAGTAATTGGAATGGCATACTTGATGTTGCACCTTTCAAGGGAATATTCATATGTACCTGTATGTGTCTTTGCTTGGCAACACTCCCCAGGGCCCTAACATTATACTTTATATAAATGTTTCCTCTTCACCCATGTCCTTGCTGATTTTTTCCTTTTTTTACTTGCATTTATTGAGCTTTCCTTGTGATTCACTGAATAACAATTTTTATTTTAAGGCATGAATTTTGCAGAAAAGAAAAGCTTACTGTCGGAGACAGTCGATTGAATTTTGTAGTGATCCTGATACAGAATTTTTTTAAAAAATTGTCCCCTACCTAATTTTATGGAGACTGGAAAGAAGACAGCAAAGAAGAAATGTGCAATTAGAATCACTAAAATAAGAAAGACTGGGATTTTTTTATATCCTCCTGTACTGAATTATCTTGTGCAGAAATCATGAATTTCTAGACTTTCAAGCATCAACCATAGTTTACCAAAATAAATCCAATTCTCATTAGTGTGGTCTATGTGCCATTACCGATTGTCTTCATGGAAGTGATGTACACTGGGTGGCGTGGTAGCTCACTGGTCAGCACTGCTGCCTCATAATGCCAGGGACCCAATTCTATCCTTGGGTCACTGTCTCTGTGGAGTTTGCACGTTCTCCCAGTGTCTGCATGGGTTTCTGCTAGGTGCTTCACTTTCCTCCCACAGTCCAAAGACTGCTTTGTGAATAAAGAAGGAATTGTCAGTAAGTTTGCAGATGATACCAAAATTGGTGGTGTAGTGGATAGTGAAGAAGGCTATCTCAAGAATACGAGACCAAGGATTGGCAAATGGAGTTTAGTTTAGATAAATGTGAGGTGTTGCATTTTGGTAAGGCAAACCAGGGCAGGATTTGTAATATTAATGGAGGGCCCTGGGGAGTGTTGCCAAACAAAGACATCTCGGGGTACAGGTGAATATTCCCTTGAAAGTAGCATTGCAGATAGATAGGGTGGTGAAGAGGGCTTTTACAATGCTTGCCTTTGTTGGTCAGTGCATTGAGTGTTGGAGTTGGGAACCATGTTGCGGCTGTACAGAACATTGGTGAGGCCATTTAGCATTTATTCCTTTCAGTCGTGGGATGAGTGTTTCTCTGGCATTTGTTGCCTATCACTAATTACCCTTGAATTGGAATGGCTCACCATACCTTTTCAGAGGGTAGTTTAGTCATCCATGTTGCTTTGGTCTTCATTTGCATGCAGCACATTTCTTTCCCTGAAGAACACTAATGAACCAAATGAGTTTTTACAATATGTGGTAGTTTTACAGTCATCATTATGGAAACTAGCTTCATATTCCAGATTTATTCATTGAACAGTATGCTCTAAGGGGAAAAAAAACTTCTAAAGAATATATTAACCTTCAAACTAATTCTGTTTTGAAGTTGTTTTATGAGCATTGTGTTTATTATGTAGTAACTTTTATGTATACTCAGCCTTATTTAAATCCTCTAATTTTGTTCTGTGTGCATTGCAATGATGATCCAGCACTTGTTGCCTTTGACAAAATAAAGTATCTTCTTTCTGACCTCCTCCAGTGAACAATATATTTTGAGATAATTCTTAATCTAGGATGAGCTATATATTCTGTATGAAAGCATTGACAGGCTGTATTTAGAGTGCTTTTTATTTAAACTGAACAAATGTTTTCAGGCCTAGTCCCAACTATCAATTTCACAGTTGCCAATATTTCAGAACGCATTAACTTTCCCAGTGGAACATTGAAACATGTTGAAATTGTCTGTCTAGTTTTTGACAGTTTTTTCACTTGTTCTTAAGTTAAGTCAGGAACCCCAGGTAGTATATCATCCAAACCAGTTGTCTGATTTATTTTTTTTTCCTCTTCTCCCCCCAATTCTGTTGTAGAATGTTGACATTCTCAAGGATCCTGAAACTGTAAAACAGCTTGGCAGTATTCTGAAAACTAATGTTCGAGCCTGCAAAGCAGTTGGTCACCCATTTGTCATTCAGCTTGGTCGAATATATCTGGATATGTTAAACGTATACAAGTGCCTCAGTGAAAATATTTCAGCAGCAATCCAAACAAATGGTTGGTTGAATTTTTTTCCTTTTCTTTAAGAAAGGCTTGTTTAATATGAATGATGTATTCGTCGTAGGATAAATTGCTTTACAAGTTATATAAATACAAAAGTTGCATGATTTCTTAATTGTTTTGCTGCTTTCTTTTAAAATGCTTATCAGAATATTGGAATTTATTACTCTAAAAGGAAAGTTGCGGTTTAAATTTCTATAAACTAATGTTAATACTAATTAAGATCCAATGCCTAGAATACAATGCTTTCCAAATTTAAAGGGTTTGAGAGGACGGTCAGGCACTTAATGTTTGTAGAAGTATGTTGTCTCTGACTCTTGTAATCTGATAATCTCTGATGTGAGTTAAATATATCTTGGTAAATTTCAGCTGAATGACCAGAGTTTGTATATTATTAGATTTGTAGGGGAGCTTATTTTTTGGCTGCAATTTCTCTGTGTAGAAATGTCACTGTGAAAATATCTGTACAAAGTAGTTGTGTTGTTTAACAGAACAATGTCTCTCTGCAAGGCATTATTTTTATTGATGTCTGTTATATTTATAGGTGATATGGTTACAAAACAGCCCCTGATTAGAAGTATGCGAACAGTAAAAAGAGAAACCCTGAAACTTATTTCTGGTTGGGTGAGCAGATCCAATGATCCACAGATGGTAAGTGAGGGATAAATAGATACTTGTCACAAATACAGGAATGTGGAGGAATAAAGTGTTAATTTCTTTTGTGAGAAGTTGCCATGTTTAAGTGTTGGGCATCTTGAACTAATCAAGTTTGCCAGAGTAAACCTCTCCTCTCTTCCACCTTATATGCATGCGGGCGCACGCATGCGCACACACCATCCTTGTTTTGTTTTTGTCCCATGGCCAAGACAGACAAGTTTTAAGACTACTCAGTGGTATTGTGTAGCTTAACAGCAAAGTACTGCAGGAGATCTGACGTAAAACGCAAGTGCAGTCCTGACAACCTCTGTGATGGCAGAAGTGGAGTAAATTTTTCCAGCCCAACATAACACCTGTTCAGAACTGTATAGTAGTGTGCAGTTAAATATTTTAGCGCTTGGTCTTATCTGGATGCCAGTCCTAACTTTTAAACCTAAAGGAGTGATCCCTTTCTGAGGAAGTGGCACTTGACTCGAAACATTAACTTTGTCTCTCCATAGATGCTGCCAGACTTGCTGAGCTTTTCCAGCAATTTCTATTTTTATTCTCTTCAAATATTGCACTTCTAGTCTAGCTGCAGTTTAATTTTTTTTTGTCTATTAGAAGTTATCAAATTTCTGTATGATTCCTGTTGTGATCAGGTTTGAGTTACTGACAGTCTGGAACTGATCTGTGTATTACTGAGCCTTGTCTCCATTTATCCACGTTATTGTAGCATTCTTGTGCAATAGATCCTACTTTTTTGATCTTTTCAAACCACCATCTTAGTTTTAAGTTGATTGCCAATTAAACCTACTCTGCAGTATTTGTTGGCCATACCAACTCCTATATCTTGGCCCTTGTCCTTTTTTGTTTTTTTTAAACTACGTGTACTTTTAAAAGTTGTTTTTATAAAGACTGCTGTTGATAGTGCTGCTATGTTTCTGGACTATCTTATTCTAGTCTTGAAGAAATTTGTCTTTTACGTTAAAGTTCCGTTCCTAGAAATGGTGACTTCCATCTACGTTGTCTCACTTGAGCATTGTTTTCTAGATGTTCCTTCAATTCTCCTGTCTTTGAAGGGAATATTCTCCAAGGTCATCCATTTTCTTGTCGTTAGTTTCATTTATCCTGAATAGCTGGTAATTCATTTCTGATTAGACCCCTGCCATCCTGTTGGTCTTGTAAAAGTGCTCAAAACCAATTGTCAGTTTTCTAGCTACTATCAGTTAGTCAGTTATAGTGTACAACACTATAGTATCAGTTTAGCATCTGTAGAGAGAAACAGCTGATTTTGCAGATTGTAACACTCTTGGAGGATCGATAATGTAATCCCATTATTTATTTTGAAAGTGGGGGGTAGAGAGAAAGTAGAATTTTAAACTGATTGGCCAGACATCATTGGTAGTGGGGCAAGAAGGCTTGAGTGCATTATTAAAGATTTGATAGCAGAGTGCTTGGAAAACAGTGACAGGATTGAATAGAGTCAGCATGGATTTATCAAACGGAAATTCCACTTGACAAATTTACTGAAATTTTTTGAGGCTGTAAGTAGGAAAGTTGATAAGGAGGAACCAGTGGAGGTAATTTACTTGTGACTTTCAAAAGGCTTTTGATCAAGTCCCATGTAAGAGATTATTTTGGGAATAGTGTACTAAACATGAATGGAGAACTGGTTGGCAGGCAGGAAATGAGTAGGAATACAAAGATCATTTTCCAAGTGGTAGCCAGTGACGAGAGGGCTACCATAGAGATCAGTGCTTGGACCCCAGCTATTCACAATATATATTAATGATTTAGATGAGGGAACTAAATGTAATATCTCCCAAGTTTGCAGGTGACAAAAGCAGGGTGGAAAGGTGAGCTGTGAGGAGGATGCAGAGATGCTGCAGTATGACTAGCAAGTTGAATGAGTGGGCAAACATATTGATAATGTGGATAAATGTGAGATTATCCACTTTGGTAGCAAAACCAGGAAAGCAAGTTGTTTTCTGAATGGCAGTAGATTAAGAAAGGAAGAGTTGTAATGAGACCTGGATGTCCTGCAGCAGTCATTGAGAAAGACAAATGATATTTTGACCTTCATACGAAGAGGATTTGAGTAAAGGAGCAAGAATGTCTCAATGCAGTTGTATGGGGCCTTGTTGAGATCTCACTCTGTTGTGTGCAGCTTTGTTCTCCTTACCTGAAGAATGTTATGGCTTTGGAGGCAGTGCAACAAAGATTACAAGACTGATTCTTGGGGTGGCAGGACTGGGGTATGAAGAGGGACTCAGTAGGTTGGGACAATAATTCACTGGCGTTTAGATGAATGGGAATGGGTACTGTCATTGAAAACTGCATAGGCTTCTAAGAGCTGGATGGAATAAATGCTGGAAATGTATTCCTGATGACTGGGGAGTCTAGAACCAGGATTCACAGTTTGAGGTTATGGAATAGGCTGTTTTGGACAGCTGAGAAATTTCTTCACCCAGTGCGTGGTGAGCCTGTGGAATTCATTCTCACAGAAAGCTGTTGGGCCAAAACATTGATTTCCAGAAGGAGTTGGATAGCCTTTTTTTTTAGGGCTAACGGGATCAGGAGTACAGGGAGTATGCAGGGGCAGAGTACTGAATTAAATGATTGGTCATGATTTTGAATAGTAGCTTGAAGGGCTGAATGGCCTATTCCTCCCTCTGTGTTTCATCAAGACTGTTTTTATCAGAACTATTCCACTGACTAGTCATGTGTATATATTTAGCAATGGAAAAATCTACAGCTTTCAAAAATAGGGAATTCTAAAGAGTTCCAAACTTTTGGACTTCTCCACTCCTCGGATATTATGGATATGCCATCACTGAATATTTTTAAGGCTGTGTTAAAAAGATCTTTGGTCTTGGAAAATTGCAGGCTGTGGGTAGTAGATGGGGAAGTGGAGTGGAAACCATAAAGAACGAGCAGCTTCTGGTAGGCAATTTGGTGTTCTTTTATTTCTTGTATAACTGTGGTCCCTTTTTTTGTCTTTGAACCCACACCCCAAGTACATTATCAGCTTGTCTTCCTGCTTTGTACAGCTAAAATCAGTGCGTTCTCGTTTATGGTTTTCATATTTCACTTATACATTGCTGAAATTGTTGCCTCTTAGGGCCGGATGGTTCTCATCCCAGACAAATCTTGCCTGCTGGATCATATTTTGTTCTATAATTTAATAAGAAAACAAGTTAATAAATCTAGCCGTTTACATACAACACAGTTTGAAAGATTTCAAAACCGAATTAAAAGTACAGTTTCTATTTAGCCCAACAGCATCCCTTTACAGTTTTAAAAACATGAGGAAAAACAGCCCTATCATATCTGTAGTTTTGACTTGAACTGTTGCATTAACTTCTCAGTCTTGAAAGATTGATAGTCTCTATCTTGAGTTTCACACAACTAAGCTGAGGTTTTTCAGCTTCTAATAACCCTTCTAACCAAACATTTTCTTCTGATCTGGAACTTAACAAATTCAAACCCTTTCACTGGGATAACCCATTTCTTAACTTCTGTGAATCACCTCCTCTTGGAAAAACTGTTCCTTGCATCTGACGTCAACCAGTATTTTTCCAAACTGAAATTATTTCCCAAGCTATGGGTTTTTTTCTTTCAGTAAAAAAGAAACCTTGATAGTTCTAATTGAAAGCAAGATAACCATGTCCAGTGTTTATTCTATCAGCTCATAGAAACCTCTGCATTGCAGATAAATTCTCTTCTTGCCCCTCCCCCTCTCTTTCTTGCCTCCTTCCACCATCTACCCACTGTTCCCTCTTTCTTACACCCCTCCCCGCCAGCCCCACAAACCTTTCCTTCATTTCCTTTTTATACCCACAGATTAAAATCTAGTTAAATTCAAACTCTAAAATGTGATATTGTAAAGTATGTAGACATCCACTGGCTGTACATCTCTCACACTTCATTCTTTCATATTCAATTTCATCTGCCATCTATTTCTCAGTCTGCTGTCAATAAATTTCTGAAAAGGTCTGTAGACAGAATCAGTTAATCACATTCACAATTTTTGTCATGAAAGCGTTTTGACTGTAGCAGTCTTAATCTTAGGGGCACATGGACTAAAATTGGGTTAGAGGGAGATAGTGTAAATACATTGGGGTGACAGAGTAAATTCTTTTCCTGAAAACCCTGGGATGGGGCAGGAGGGGAGAATATGAATCATGAGGATGATCAGTAGGTTCCTGTGCATGGGCAGAATCTGAAAGGAGCTGTCCCCCATTTTGCCACCTATTGAGACAAAATCATTAAGTGTTCAACTGGAGGAGCACAGCAGGCCAGGCAGCATCAGAGGAGCAAGAAAGCTGACATTTCGGGTCGGCACTCTTCTTCAAAAATGGGGGCGGGGGGCAATGATAGGTAGATAGTGGAGCAGACAGGGTAGGAGAGAAGATGGACAGGTCAGGGAGGTGGGGATGAAGCTCATAATGGTGAGTGTAGGTAGGTAGTGGTGGGGATTGGGCTGTGAGGTGGGAGGAGCAGACAGATGAGAGGGAAGATGGACAGATCAGTGAGGCGGGGATGGGGGTTGCTGGTCTTGGGAATGGGGAGATTTTGAAGGCCCCCCCCCTCCCAATTTCTGAAGAAGGGTCCCGACCCAAAATATCATTTTTCCTGCTCTGATGCTACCTGGCCTGTTGTGTTCCTCCAGCTCCACGCTGTGTTAACTCGGACTCCAGCATCAGCAGTCCTTACTATCTTTGAGACAAAAATCAATGATTGGAGAAGCAAGAATGGGGCAGAGAAAACCTGTATTTGAGGAGTTATTTCGGCCAGTCCCTCGGCACGAAGGAGACTTTGATGTTGAAGCAGGCTCTGAGAAGCTATTACTTTGCTCACTTGTGTGAGGAAAGTCTTCTTTGGACTGGGCCCAAGGTTCAGCCAATTTGAGGAAAGAATTGTTTGGGCCGCTACCTCTGTCTGTGTACCAGTTTGTTGAGAGCGGTGAGGATTGCTGGGTTTAAGCTTCAATCAGTTGTTTGGTGTGGGGATGAAATTTTGGGCTGCAAATTTCACTTGGTCAGGTTGGTGAGAGTGTCTGTGCTTGGAGCTTATAGGATGATTGGTCAGCCTGGTGTTGTTCTATTCTCCTTAATTCTATTTTTTAAATTTTTGCCATGAAGATCTTGATCTTGAGTGAACCCTTTGATTTGGTTCCTGTTCGTGTAACCCATGTTGGTGAACTTGATGACTTTTGCATTGTATATATATGACTTGGCTATTACGCTACCTTTGCCTTGTTCAATTGCAGCTAGCTTCATGTCAGCAACAAATCTCTCCTCATCTCTTTGGGACAGTAACAAAATCTGCTTATCTCAATCCTGAAATTTATTTGTAATTTTTCCTTTTAAAATCGTGCCTTCTGCTCATTTTTAATTTACTCATGATCAATTATTAACATACAATTCAGATACAAAGGAAAGCTGATCACTTGACATACGGCAGAAGAGTGGTTGTGAAAGTTGTGCTTCAATTACGTTCTCAGTAACGTTATTACAATTAGCCAAGTTTTAATTGAAGATTGCCTGCAATGAGGAACTGTACGAACGTCAAAGAAACAGCCAGGAGGGAAGTTCCGTCAGCTAGGAAAGTTGGAGTGAGAGTTATAAATTGCTGCCAAAAGAACCCAGCCACTAGGTGGCGAGAGGAACAGGCAGACAAATTCTACCTGGCGATGCTATATAATTACCAGTGCTATGCATTCCAAGAGAAGGATAGACTATGCGACCAGTCTTCTGGCATTCAGTGAAATAGTGATTGCTGAATGCCAGTAGGTAGAAAGTCTTCAGTGCTGTCAGCACTCCTTTGTCCTTCCCACTTCTCCAGTCCAGAAGCCTGTACTGTCTGTCCCCAGCCATAGTGGAGCTGCCCAGCTAAAGAGTCAGTGCACTCAGCATTTGAACCTCATTGGCTGCATATGTACAAATGGGCCTAAAGTGAGGTTATTACACAGAATGTAATGACATCAGCCACATGTGCGCAAATTCATTTTGGCTCAGGGATATTATCGCCGATGACTGGTATCGCCATTCATGTGTAGCTGGCTGTCTTAATATCCATACTAATCACTCCATTTATTAAAAAAAAGGTTGACAGGCTTACAATGCCCACAGTATCAGAACACCTCTACAGCAGCACTTGGTAGCTAAAATCTATAATTCTATGCACGCTTAGTTTGCCCAGACTTCTCAGCCGTCCTAATGTACAGACTGATATCAATACCCAAGGTATTGTAGAACAAGCAAGCTGCAGTACATCTAACATTAGAAGTTATCACAATGAAAACTACTGGTGTAATGGTTAAATGTGGACACCTAAACAGTGGAATCTTCCGTAGGAGGAAGCTGATGTAGAAGTTTTCAATGACACAATGCATACTGAGATTTTTTTTTGTGCAATTATGGTTACTTGAGAGAAAAACAAAAAAATTGTACATTTGACAAGCTGGGGTGGAGATAAGACTTGACAGCAAATTCATTCTTTTCAAGAATTATTACTGTTTAAACTATCCTATTGTTGTGAAAAAGTTAATTTTACAATGTTAATTTTAGGTTGGTGAAAATTTTGTTCCTCCATTGCTGGATGCAGTGCTTATTGATTACCAGAGGAATGTGCCAGCTGCTAGAGAACCAGAAGTACTTAGCACGATGGCAACCATTGTGAATAAACTGGGTGGACATATCACTTCTGAAATTCCTCAGATATTTGATGCTGTCTTCGAATGCACTTTAAATATGATTAACAAGGTAAGAGAAAAGGATCGTTGGACACAAGGATCTTTTATTTACAGATCTGAAAAATAGGTAGAAGAAAATAAACTCAGACATGCATTGAGTTGTTGAGAATTGTAAAGGTCACGCAAAGGATATGAACTTTGCAATAAGTTTTTAAATTAAAATTTGGTACTGTTGAGGTTTTGACTGTGTGTCACTTTTTATACTTGGCTCCCAGAATTTGAGGTTCATGTCCACATTTATTGTTCGTCCACTGTTGCTCTCAAGTAATCGCAAACGTCTTCTGATATTTGTGATGATGCCGTCTAGGTGCTTTTAGGTTTTGTACCAGTGATCAAATAACTTCTAGATGATATTCCCTCTGCTTCTTGATTATTGATGTTCTGGGGTTTGGTGCTGACAAAGCAAATTTGGTGAATTTTTTATTGTATGTCTTGCAACAACAATGCTGTTGGAATGATTAAGTGCTGAAAGGGTTTGATGTTTTACTCCACTGGCAAGAATGTCAGTTAGGTAAACTTCTTCCTCATGCTGTTGAGTTTCTTGAATGTGGATGAGTATTTCATCATCTTTGAGCCATACGAATGAGGCTCTAAATGTTCTGAAGATGAAACCATCTATGTCTTGCCTGTTGAAAGTGAGTTCAGACTGAAATTCGAAGAATAAGCTACTCTGAACTGTTCATTAAGCAGCTGGCAAAGATTGGGCTAAGAATTCTTAAAATTATATAATGGGCTGTGACTGATTTCTCACCACTTGTTGCCTTTGCTACACATCTGTTCAACAGTATAAGGAATACCCTCTTTATTTCAATTGGCTTCAATTTTTGCAAGGTTCTTGGTCATAGTCGAGTACTACCTTTGCATTGAGGCAACCTACTTTATCTCACCTCTCAGTTTGTGTACAGTTCCAGGCTGTAATAAACTGTAAAGCAATGTTAACCTGATACTTAAACTGAGCGTTGGTGAGAAGGTTATTACTGAGTTGCGATTTAATGACAAAATTGATAAATTCCACATTTGTCTTAATTTACTGAGAGATGGCTAAAAGTGATTGGCAGTTTAGATTTGTGTGTGAAGTATGGATGGGGTAATTTTCCACCAGTAATTAAGGCAAATAAAATTATAAAGACAGTACCTTTTACTGTATTTTTGATTGCAGACTGAAAGCGAAAATTACTGATTTTAAAGGCCAAGGATTTTTGAAGGATTGCTGTGCTTTATAAAAGCAAGTTGCCTGACACTCGTGATGTTTACATGGCTGTTTTGTGCAAGCAGTGGTGTGGGGGGGATATTGGTCGCAGATGTGGTTCAGAGATATTTGGCTGGCAACAAGTAGCTGATTGGTTGGTGAAATGTGACAAGTTATAATGACCTGTCAGCAACTATGTGAATAGCTCTCGGATAGCTGAACAGCTTGCGATGCGAATATTCAGGGCAGAAGTCATATCTTGGAAGAGAAGGAGCTCACTTTGCTCTGTGGTTCAAAGCATTTCAGGCCTGAAAGCCAGTTTCTTTCCCATCATCTGTTGAATTTGTAGATCACATTTTAGCTAACAAGTTAAGAGCTTTATAAAAAGTGAACCTGTGCCTCATACAAGACAGAAGAGGCCCTTTAAGTCAGTGCAGATTCGATGGGCCAATTACACTAATCTCACTTTCCAGCACTTGGCAAGCAGCCTTTAAAAGTCGAGGTTTCTTGCCTCTACTTCCCTCCAAGCAGTGCATTCCAGATTCCTTCCACCATCTGGATGAAATGGTTTTCCTCAAAACTCCTCTAAATCTCCTGCTGTTCACCTTAAAAGTATGCCCTTTGTTATTGACCTTTCACTTAAAGGCAACAGCTGATTCCTCATCACCCTGTCCATCCCCCTTGTATTCTTAAGTACTTCTATCAGGTCCCCTGTCAGCCTTCTCTGCTTTAAAGAAAACAACCTGAGCGTACCCAACCTGTGTTCCTGACTAAAGGTTTACATCGCAGACAAACCCTGGTAAATCTCTTCTGTGTATCCTCCAGTGTAATCGCATCCATTCTATAGTGTGGTGACCAGAACTGCGTGCACAACTTCACCACCTATGGCTTAACCAAGGTTTTGTTCAACAAATCTCCCTGCTCTTATCATCCAAGCACCATAGACAGCAGCTTCCACTCATACAAACAGCCATTCCCCATCATCCTTGGCTTTTACCGTGAAATTCATGTAAGCAAGTAAAAGTATCTGACAGGAAGATCACGAAGCAGCATTTTGACAGGCAAAAGGATTATCTCTGTGAAAATCTGGACAAGATCTTCCTAGTTTTTGCTTCTATCCATAACGCCCATTTTTTTTGTGTGTGTGTTTGTGTGTCTCTTGAGGTTTCTAAGTGGGTTCTGGTTATGAGGATACTTCATAATTATTTATCTGTAGTAAGAACTTGTTTATTTGTAATAGTTTTTGAGTGTGGTAACCTGGTCCCTGCTTTCTGTCAACCTGAGTCTAAAAAGACTGGCAAAATAAGGAATTTTGCATGTTTTATAAAATCACTTTGGTAATTCTTCTGGAACAGCAAGTTTGAATTTCCAGCGTGTTACCCCGGTGAGGCATAACAAAATGTTGACCTTGAATGTATAAAGATGGAGTATAAATGTAAGGAGCTCTTGCTAAAACTGAACAGCATTGGTGAGACTACATCAAGAGTACTATGTTCACTTTTTTGATTGTTTTATTTGAGGAAAGGATATGCTTGCTTTTTGAAAGCTGTTCAGAGAAGGTTCTGTAGGCTTATATCTGGGATGAAGGTGTTTATCTTTGTGAGGAAATGTTCAATCCTGAGGAAGATTGACATGCAGAGTACATGTTTCTTATTTGTGAGGTGAGTCTAAATGTAGGGAGCATGGTCTAAAAGTAAGAGTCTTCCATTTATGACTAATATGAAAGAGTCATTCTTGGAATTCTCCTCTACAGAGAGCAATGGAGTCCAGCTCATTTAAATATATTTAAGGCTGAGTTGGACTTTCTTTTTGCTTGATGAGGGAATCGAGGACCTTTAGGCAGGAGGGTGCTGTGCACAAGAACATGGCATTAAGGTTGTAGTGAGAACAGCCATGATCTGATGAGGTGGTGGAATAGATATGATGGACGGTTTGGCATCTACTCAATAATACAAATCATAAGTAGGAGGATTAAACCAATATCATTGTTGCACTGAAAAGACTCGCCTTTGGGTTTGTTAGTTTTAGTGTGGAGTTAATTAACATAATCAGGACATTCATAAGTTTGGACCTTTGTTTTATTTGGTGAACGCAGCTGCTTGTTGGTTGGCTGGATATGTAGTGCAGACTTCAGGAGAAAGCAGTTATATTCTCTGTTTGACTATTTTTCTGAAGGCACTTGAAGATATTTCAGCCTTCTATTTTGATAGTCATTTAAAAATGCAAATGAAAGGACAGTTTTACAATTTATCCTAAATGTTCCAGACAGTTCTCATTGGGATGAAATGGGCATTTAACATTTAACAGAGCTTGCACATCGTATTTTTTTTAAAGAAGCGATCGTTTTAATTCTCTCATTTAACAGATTTTTCTTTCCAAAATTGACCTTTAGATTATCTTGGAGTATGCAGACTCTAAGAATTTATTTGAGACTACTCTTGACTTGTTCCTTTCTCCTCTTCTCTCCCTCCACCCCCCGCCCACCCCTGCAAGACCTATGCCGCCAGTCTAGATGGAGATGATCTGTTTTCTAACTGTATATGAAGCATAGGTCCTGAGGTTAGAGTAATGCGTTAATCTACTAATTGATAAAAAGATCAAAAGCCTGGGCACAGAATTAAAGTGATTATTTGAGGCATGAGACACTTTTTCATGCAGTAGGTAGTTGAGAGCTGGAATGTGTTGACTGAGCATGGTAGAGGCATTCACAAGGGAACTGGATTGTTATCTGCAAAGGAGCAACATGCAGAGTTCAGAGATAAGGCAGAAAAATGACACTTTGGGGAGCTGATGCATTGATGGAATGAATGGATTCCTTTTGTGCTGTAGAAGTTCTGTGATTATATTGTTACTATTACTTTTACCTTGAGTGTTGTATTGAAAGCAACATTTGTTGATTCTCGATGCTCAAAGCAATGCAAACAGATCATTGAAGTATTGGTGAGTAACTGGTACATTCAGCCAATAGGAATTAAAATATATGGTTAAGATGAAAGAAGGAAGCAAATGGAGACTGGAGTGCATGGTAATTGACAGGAGCTTCAGAGAGGTGAACAGGTGCTGTGAATAATTATTGGTGATGGGCTGCAGTTTTTAAAACAAAAAAGCAACAAACTGTGCTGAAATGTATTTCTGTATAAAGTGTTTAGCTAGATTCTAAAATTTCATCCAGCCATCTAATCATAGGAAGGTACAGAGTCAAATAAAAATGATTCTGATCATTGGGAATCACTGAGAACAATTTCTTCATGAGTTAAAGATGCAGTTGTCAAGTAACATAGTTTCAGCAGAGGAAAATAATGAAGAACATAAGTGAATATTGTACCTTAGATGTTCTCATATAAATCAATGATTTGAAATTGCAGAATCCCTTACAAGTTCTCTCAAATTTGATATTGAAAAGTGAATGCCTGCTGTGGATGATCTCCATCTTTGTTATTCACCATGAGACCATATGCCTTTTTTTAAAAACAAAACTGGAATATCATTGCAATATGGCTTTCTTGATCTCCTGCTGTCTGAGGTGCTGGGAAGTAAAGCAGCTGTTTTAAAGCATTTGAGGCTGACTACTAATGAGTGCAACATATGGCTGAAAAATGCTTGACTTACGCTGAATGTATTCAGAAATATTGTTGTGCTTTAAAAAAAGGTAATCTTGTATTTCGTGGCCTGGGGTAGACTGATTCATTTTAAGAAATATTCATGGGCCAGTAGCCCAAACTCTAGTATAGTAAGAACTTGAAACTATTGGCTTTCACCATTGTTGCTCTTTGAAACAAGCACATGCGCAGGTTTCAAGCATTGCTACAAGGTTGGAGAGGTAATGCAGGAATCTGCTATGGCTGTCCCATCTCAAACAAGTAATCTGTTTTGGAAAATTTAGGGGGTGAGGGATTGTCAGTGGAAAGTGGCACGAGTTGGCAAGTTTCTGGTTCTGGGACTGGCTCTACTGTAACTAGGGGTACATCAGATTCTAAGCAGTTGATTGTGATTGGGAACTCTTGAGTCAGAGGCACAGACAGATGTTTCTGCAGCTGACAACAAGACATCAGAATGGTATGTTGCCTCCCTGGTACCAGGATCTAGGATATCTCAGGATGCAGAACATTCTCAAAGGGGAGAGGGAACAGCAGAATGCATTGGAACTAATGACATAGGAAGAGAAAAGGATGAGATTCTGAGGAGAGAATATAGGAAATTAGGCAGGAATTTAAAATGTAGGTCCTCATGGATAGGAATAGCTGGGTTACACCCAGTGCCACAAGCTAGTGAGGGTGGGAATAGGAGAGCGCAGATGAATGTGTGGCTGAGGAGCTGGTGCAGGGGAGAATGATTCACATTTTTGGATCATTGGAATTTCTTCTGGGGTAGAAGTGACCTGTATAAGAAGGACAGATTGTACCTGAATTGGAAGTGGACTAATATACTGACGGGGAGATTTGACAAAACTTCTTGGGAGGATTTAAATTCAAGGGGGGAGTGGAGACCCAGGTAGACAATGAAAAAAAGAGACCAGTTTGCAGGAAGTGGAATGAGTCAAACAGCAAGAGGCCTAACAGGTAAGGCAGATGAACTCTGCATGGTTGGGAACAATGTGTAATTGCTATGATATCCCAGTCCACACATGACTTGGGGGTGGAAGGACTGGCAGCTTAATGTTCCAGTGTATAGATACTATAGGAAGGATAGAAAGGGAGCAAGAGAGGAGGTGGAATGGCTTTTGATTATGGATAACATTACGGCTGTATATTCCTGGGAATACGTCCAGGGAAGTTATTTGGGTGACACTGAGAATTAAGAAAGAGATGATCACCTTTATTGTGATCGTACTATAGACCATCTCAATAGTCAGCAGAAAATTGAACAAATTTGTAAGGAGATCTCTGGTGGGGGAATTTTAACTTTCCAGACACAGACTGGGGCTGCCATAATGTTAAGGGATGGAGAGGAATTTAAGTGTTTACAGGAAAATTTTCTGCTTCAATGTGTGCATGAACCTCCTGAGAAGGTGCAAACTTGACATGTTGAGAAATAAGGTAGGGCAGTTGACTTGGGTGTCAGTGGGCAACACTTTGGGGCCAGTGACCATAATTCTATTAATTTTAAAATAGTTATGATAAAACATAGACCGGATCTAAAAGTTTAAAGTTCTAAACTGGAGGAAGGCCAATTTTGATGGTATTAGGCAAGCACTTTCAAAATTTGATCGGAGGTCGATGTTTGTGGGTAAAGGGACGGCTGGAATGTGGGAATCCTTCAAAAATGAGAGAATGAGAGTCCAGAGACAGTATGTACCTGTTTGGATGAAGGGCAAGACTGTGGTAGGTGTAGGGAATGCTGGATGACTAGGTAAGTTGAGACTTACCACGTATAGACAGCAGGCATTGAGTGAATCCCTGGAAGAGTGTAAAGGCAGTAAGAGTATACTTAAGAGGGAAATCCGGACAAAAAGGGACATGAGAGAAATAATAGGAACTGCAGATGCTGGAGAATCAGATAACAAGCTGTAGAGCTGGATGAACACAGCAGGCCAGGCAGCATCTTAGGAGCAGAAAAGCTGACATTTCGGGCCTAGACCCTCCTTCAGAAATGGGGGAGGGGGAGAAGGTTCTGAAATAAATAGGGAGGGGTGGATCGAAGATGGATAGAGGTGAAGATAGGTGGCAAGGAGACAGACAGATTAGAGGTGGGGATGGAGCCAGTGTAGGTGGGGAGGATGGATGGGTCAAGGGGGCGGGATGAAAGTAGGTAGGAAATGGGGGTGCGGCTTGAGGTGGGAGGAGGGGATAGGTGAGAGGAAGAACAAGTTAGGGAGGTGGGGACGAGCTTGGCTGGTTTTGGGATGCATGAGGGGGAGGGGGATGTTGAAGCTTGCGATATCAGATTTAGCAAATAAGTTTCAGGAGAATCCAAAGGGATTCTACAAATACATTGAGGACAAACTGGGACAGTACCTAGGGAGAAAATAGTACTCCCTAAAGGTCAGCAGATACACCTATGTGTGGAACCGCAGGAAATGGGGGAGATATGTCTCAAGTAATTTGCATCAGTTTTGACTGTGGAGACGGATATGGAAGCTACAGAACATGAGGAAATAAATAGTGGCATCTTAAAATGTCGATAATACAAAGGAGGTGGTGCTGGGTGTCTTAAAATGCATAAAGGTAGATAAATCCCTAGCTTAGGTGTACCCTAGAACTCTGTGGGAAGCTAGGCAAGTGATTGCTGGGCCCCTTGCTGAGTTATTTTATCAACGATAGCTACAGGTGAGGTGCCAGAAGACTGGAGGTTGGCTAATGTGGTGCCACTATTTAAGAAAGGTAGTAAGGAAAAGCCAGGGAACTGTAGACCGGTTAGCCTGACATCAGTGGTGGACAAGTTGGAGGGAATCCTGAGGGACAGGATTTACATGTTTTTGAAAAAGCAAAGACTGATTTAGGGATTGTCAGCGTGGCTTTGGACATGGGAAGTTGTGTCTCACTAACTTGAGTTTCTTGAAGAAGTAACAGAGGATTGATGAAGGCAGAGCAGTGCATGTGATCTATAGTAAAATGTTTGACATGGCTTCTCGAGGTAGACTGGTTAGCATGGTTAGATCATGTGGAATACAGCGAGAACTCTCCATTTGGATACAGAATTGGGTTGAAGGTAAAAGACAGGGTGGTGGTGGAAGGTTGCTTTTCAGACTGGAGGCCTGTGACCAGCTGTATGTCACAAGGACTGGTGCTGGGTCCACTTTTTTTTGTCATGTATATAAATGATTTGGGTGTAGATTTAGGAGGTATGGTTAATAAGTTTATAACATCAAAATTGGAGGTGTAGTGGATAACCAAGAAAGTTACCTCCAGAATACAACAGGACCTTGATCAGATGAGCCAGTGGTCTGAGGAGTGGCAGATGGAGTTTAATATAGATAAATGTGAGGTGCTGCATTTTGGAAAGGTAAGTCGGAGCAGAAATTATACAGTTAATGGTAAGGTCCAGGGCAGTGTTGAAGAAAGAGACCTTGGAGTACAAGTTCATAGTTGCTTGAAAGTGGAGTTCCAGGTGAACAGGATAGAGTAGAATGTATTTGGAATGTTTGCCTTTTATTAGTCAGTGCATCAAGTATAGGAGTTGGAAGGTCATGTTATGGCTGTACCAGACATTGGGTAGGCCACTATTGGAAAGCTGCATACAATTCTTGTCTCCCAGCTATAGGAAGGATGTTGTGAAACTTGAAAGGGTTCAGAAAAGATTCAAAGAATACTGCCAGGGTTGAAGTGTTTGAGCTGTAGGGAGAGGTTGAATAGGCTAGGTAGGGCTATTTTCCCTGGAGTGTTGGAGACTGAGCGGTGACCTTACACAGGTTTATAAAATCATGAGGTGCATGAATAGGGTGAATAGCCAAGGTCTTTTCCCCAAGGTGGGGCAAGTCCAAAACCAGAGGGTATAAATTTAAGGTGAGAGGAGAGATTTAAAAGGGATGTAAGGGATAACTTTTTTTCAGAGGGTGTATGAAATGAGTTGCCAGAGGAAGTGGAGGAGGCTGGTACAATTACAATATTTAAAAGACATCGGGATGGGTTTGTGAATAGGAAGGGTTTAAGAGGGATATTACCAGATGCTAGTCTAGTCCCATTTGCTAACTTAGGATAGAAGGTTGGCATGGATGAGTTGGACTTAGGGGCCTTGTTTCCATGCTGTGTAGCTCAATGATGCTATGACTCTGTTTAGCTAAGCACAGAATTCCATAAGTTGCTACCGGTGATTCCATTCCCAAAGGGTATGCATTTGATGTTTCCACAGTCTGCAATCAATTAGAAACCACTGAATTGAGTGGATTTCCATGTTGTGCTATTTGTGTTGCTGTGTATTCTTTGAAAAGTTGCACATTTTTCAGCAAGGTGTAGCTGGATTTTTAAGTAGTATAGATTTCATAATTTCTCCATTTATGATTTGCACATTTTTAGCTTGAAGTTTTGATTTAGCTATGTGCCAGTCATTTATTTTGTTCTCCGTGAATTGAGAAGAAAGAATAATCATTGTCTTCAATTCCCGATTTGCTGTTGAGAATTTTGGTTGTTACCCTATTTATCCGTCAGCTGAGCATCTGGATACCAGTTTAGTTTAAGTCAAATCAATGTTAGGAAAGAGGAAACTAATGCCACACGCATCAGTGTGTCTGAAGAGATGAAGCTTCTCACAGTTGTGCGATTGAATATGAGCAATAGAGAATATGTCACACAGGAAAATTAGGCTGTTTGCAAGCAGTGTACCTTTTCAATTTCATGGCTGTGCAGCAATTTGAAACAGAACAGCATGGTAGAACCAGCTAACAGCCCACTTTGAAGGAAAGTTAAAGAGAATTTGGTGGGTGGCTTTCCTGTTTTGGTGGGCAATGTCATTTTGCCATTGGCTACTAAATCTGAGCTAGTATCATGAGTTAATGAATATTTTTAGCTAAGTAAAGCCACCTTCAAACTCCTTTCTTTATGTTCTAAACTGACATGGGTAAGCTGTAAGCACATGGCTCTACTGCCACCAGGATGACCTCCACCTCAGTAAAGGAATGAGAATAACTGTCCAATAAGGGTTTCTTGTTTGAATCCAGTAAGGACTTAAAGGAGCAATTACTGAACTTATACTGATTCAGTTTATAGTGTAGCTTTATGTAAAGGCTTGTGTATTTACAGTTGGGATATTAAGAGCAACCACTTCATGAGCTTTTTCCATTCTAAATGAATGGTCCTAAAGGAAGCGTGCTAAACCGGGGGAAGGCCAACTGTAGCAAAATTCAGCAGGAGCTGGGGAATGTGGTTTGGGAGCAGCTGTTTGAGGGTGAATCCACATTTGATATGTGGGACGCTTTTGAAGAGTTTGATTAGAATGCAGGACAGACATGTCCCTGTGAAAATGAGGGCTAGGAAGCGCAAGATTAGGGAACTGTGGATGACAGGTGAAATTGTGAGATTAGCAAAGAGGAAAAAGGAAGCATACATAAGGTATAGGCAACTGAAAACAGACAAAGCTTTGGAAGAATTTCAGGGGAAGTAGGACCAATCTGAAATGAGGCATTAAGAGGGCTAAAAGGGGTCATGAAATATCTTTAACAAACAGGGCTAGGGAAAATAGCTGGGGCCTTAACAGATCTTTGCAGCATCCTTGAGCATGGGTGAGGTCCCAGAGGACTGGAGAATTGCTAATGTCCCCTTGCTACCCTTCTTAAACAAGGATAATCCAGCTAATTATGGACCGGTGAGCCTGATGTCAGTGGTGGGGAAGCTGATGGAGAAGATATTGAGGGATAGGATCTATCTACATTTGGAAGAAAATGGGCTTATTAGTGATAGGCAGCATGGGTTTTGTGCAGGGAAGGTCATGTCTTACCAACTTGATCGAATTCTTTGAGGAATTGACAATGTTAATAGATGAGGGAAGGGCTGTAGATGTCATATACACAGACTTCAGTAAGGTGCTTAATAAGGTTCACCATGGTAGGCTGATGGAGAAAGTGAAATTGTCTCTGGTCCGGGGTGTACTAGCTGGATGGACAGAGAACTGGATGAGCATTAGGAGACAGTTGTAGTAGAAGGGAGTTTCTCAAAATGGAGAACTGTGACCAGTGATGTTCCAAAGGGATCTGTGTTGGGACCACTGTTGTTTGTGATATACTTAAATGATCTGGAAAAGGGTGTAGATGGTCTGATTAACAAGTTTACAGATGACAGTAAGATTGGTGGAGTAGCAGATAGTGAAGGGGACTGTCGGAGAATGCAGCAGAATATAGATAGATTGGAGAGTTGGGTAGAGAAATAGCAAATGGAGTTCAATCCAGGCAAATGCGAGGTGATGTATTTTGGAAGATCCAATTCAAGAGTGAACTATACAGTAAATGGAAAAGCCCCGGAGAAAATTGATGCACAGAGAGATCTGGGTGTTCAGGTCCATTGCACCCTGAAGGTGGCAATGCAGGTTGATAGTGGTCAAGAAGGCATACGGCGTGCTTTCATTCATCGGACAGGGTACTGAGTACAAGAGTTATCAGGTCATGGTACAGTTGTATAGGACTTTGGTTCAACCACATTTGGAATACTGCATACAGTTATGGTCGCCACATTACCAAAAGGATGTGCATGCTTTGAAGAGGGTGCAGAGGAGGTTCACTGGGATGTTGCCTGGTATGGAAGATGCTAGCTATGAAGAGAGGTTGAGTAGATTAGGATTATTTACATAAGAAAGACAGAGGTTGAGGGGGGACCTGATTGAGATCGACAAAATCTTGCTATCCACCCTGTCTATATCTCTCATGAAGGTTTTTCCCGGAGTTGGGGACTCAATGACTAGGGGTCATGATTTCAAGGTGAGAGGGGAAAAGTTGAAGGGAGATATGCATGGAAAGTTCTTTACGCAGAGGATGGTGAGTGCCTGGAACACATTGCCAGTGGAAGTGGTAGAGGTGGGCATGAAAGTATCATTTAAGATGTATCTAGACAGATACGTGAATAGGCAGGGAGTAGAGGGATACAGATCCTTGGAAAATAGGCAACAGATTTAGATAGAGGATCTGGATCGGCACAGGCTTGGAGGGCTAAAGGGCCTGTTCCAGCCCTGTAATTTTTTTGTTCTTTGTAAATGCATACTAGGATACTGTATTGGAGTTCTTTTGCACTATACTAAGTAGTAGTGGACAACAGGTTAATTATCATGACTCTGCACACACTGACCTTCCTCACTGTCATGAGTGGATTCATAGGACAAAATGTGACAGCTGGTTTCAGTATTCTGGGCATCGTCATGGTCCTAAAGGCAAAAAAAAACTTGTTCGAGGCCAGGGATGGTGCAGACATGAGGGTGTTATGGGGTAAGTGGGTGAGGTATGGAGTAAGTCTTATCAACTAGTTTAATGTATTTGTAAGCTTTTATGTTATGCATCAGGAAACGATATTTTTCCTTAATTTTGTGTTTAATATCTAAATTTAATGTGCTGCCTTCTCTTCTGTTCCACTTATTTCTCTTGCTCCTGGCTGTGCAGAACCTGTGTCCAACATTTGCCTATTTCCAGGTGTTCACTTTGAAAGACCTGGAATATGATTGTGTCCAAGGGCTAACACTTTAAAAATCATTAATGTTTTTAATTGAAGGGAATTCACCCGTAATCTGGAATTTTTGTGCATATAGTGGCATTTTACTACTTAGTGCTGCAGAGATTAGAATGTTTGTGTTCTCATTTCAGCTGAATGCTTCTAAAAATCCAGTAATATCTAACTATTTCTTTTCTTTTTATTTCAGGACTTTGAGGAATATCCTGAACATAGAACAAATTTCTTCTTACTTTTACAAGCTGTAAATTCACATTGTTTTCCAGCATTCCTAGCCATTCCTCCAGCACAATTTAAGCTAGTTTTAGATTCCATAATATGGGCTTTTAAGCACACCATGAGAAATGTTGCTGATACAGGTTTGTTTGATATTATTTTTTAATCACACTTACTATGTATAATTTTGTTTCTAACCATTTGACTCTTTCCAACCAAAATGTTTTCTTTGATAGGTCTGCAGATCCTTTATACTCTGCTACAAAACGTTGCTCAAGAAGAAGCAGCTGCGCAAAGTTTCTATCAGACGTACTTTTGTGATATTCTTCAGCATATATTTTCTGTTGTCACAGATACATCTCATACTGCTGGTAAGCACTTTGTACTAGTAGCAATTTTTTTTTTCTTTTCACTGTTTTAGAATTTTGTTGCAATCAGCTGAATATTCGTCACAAATTGAATGTATAAGTTTGTATAGAAGCTTGATTTGCAAAGTAATCTACATTGGGATTTGGGGAACTTTCTGACTGGTGATGTAATTAAAGTCTGTTTTGAGTACTCTATTCTTTGTGTCTTTCCTAATTACTACTTTGGTTTATTACAGCTTCCCAATAATTAAGACTATTAAAATCCATCTGAAATAATCCAGGAATCCAAGGCAGGGAGTTCTCATGTTTATGGCTTAGTACAGCATCTTTCTTTATAAGAGTATCTGCAAAATGCTTATTACAATTGTAATTATGCAAGTAGCAATTTGGTAGTCAATTTGCCATTTTAATCCATAGACCACTTCTGGATTAAGTTCATCTTTCATGGGAGTTTTTTTTTCATGTTTAGTTTCAGCAAATTAAGAACTTGCGAAATAAACAAATTTCTGAAAGCATTTGTTCATTCGAACTTAACATTATACAGCAAATATGGTTTACGACTGTTAATGGCATTGATACCTCCTAGAAAACTGGCATTTTGGGCAAATTTATTGGGGCAATGAAAAAGAAATAGATAGCATTGAGGATGTAGTAAGTTTAAAATTTGGGGCAGTAAGGGTTAAGGATAGATACGAAAGAAGTGCTCAACAGTATAAAATGTCAAGGCTCCAGCAGACCTAAAATTAATGTTAATACCAGAAACATGGAGGTTGTTTGATTTTCTCTTGTGCAATTTGACTCTCAACTCTCCTACTTTACAATAGTGATTACAACAGAGAATGTCCTTTTTTTTGAAGTGTGAAACACTTTGGTCTACCCAACAGGTTGATTTGGTGTCATGTAATCACCAGTCTTTTTTTTGAGGGACGAAGGATTTTTTAAAACAAAGGGTTGCTGGAATCAGTATGAATGTGCAGACATGTCTCTTGGGTAGAAGTGGCCTCCTGTGTTTCAGTTTCTGTGATCTATGATTAAAAATATATTCAACATCATAAACTTGTAGGTTAACAAATATTTGCAAAAGACTAGCTATACTGGGAATGTCAAATTTTATTTGTAAATTTTACAAGTTGCTTGTGAAGTTGATTGTTTAGTGCACTGGCATTATTATGTTTGAAAAGTAAGTGAGGATGTAAAAATTAAACTGCTAGTTGCTATACAGTAAAGTTGTCACTTTTAAGATGCATTTTGCAGTATTTCCAATGTTGCAAAACAAGACACTTCAGTCATTTAAAAGAAAGTTTCACAAGATGTGGGTATTGCTGGTAATCCTTTTCGTCCAAAAAGTGACTGTCCTCTGAAATGGCATGAAAATTGAGTTATGTATACGTTAGACCAGTCAAGGGTGTCAAATGTCCTTTGCTAAACAATCAAAGTTAGAATTATGGTCACTATTACTGAGACTGGATTTCAAGTTCCCTTTGTCCTGTGTTGGATTTGAACCTACATTCTTTTGAACATTAGCCAATAGCAGAGTTTCTAGTTCTGTGATGACAACGCTATACCACCAGGTCCCATCAATACCTCCTTGATGTTCCAACTGTTGTTCTATTTTCTAGTTTGGTTAGTTGCCACACGCTTAGTAGCTGAAAAGAAATCACCAATTTTTACATTAATAATGTAAACAAAAAATTACTAATATTTAATGGAAATGCTACTTTTTAATAAGAGGCAAACCTTATAGCTGTAAGGAATACCAACACAACTAGAGCTGGAGAAGATTACAGAAATGAGGAGGGTTAAGGCCATGGAAGAATTTTAGAACTTTAGTTCTTTGGGGGATGATAGCCAATCTGAGTCAGTGAGGACATAATGGTGGGTGGTTAGAAATTAGTGCTGGATAGAATAGTAAAATCTGAATGCTGCAGTCAATAATTCTGCCATTAGAGAGTATTAGAATCTACAATTTTTAGATTTAAATTGCTTGTAACTGATTTTAAAGTTTTTTTTTAAACTAGTCCTCACCAAATCTATTTGTGAAATTCAAGATTATAGATAAATGTTTGCATAAATGCATCTAAAAGTTTGTGACCATATGGAAGTTACATTTTAACATTCTGTATTTCCTTTTTTATTTCGTAGGTTTGACAATGCATGCATCAATACTTGCATACATGTTTAACCTGGTAGAGGAAGGAAAAATATCAGTGCCTCTTAACCCGACAAATCCTGTCACTAATCATGTATTCATTCAGGATTATGTGGCCAATCTACTGAAATCTGCTTTTCCACATCTACAAGAGTATGTTGATTTTCACTTAAATAGCTTGTTTTAATCAATTATTATTTGACGACCTCGTCTGAATTTTCTCTTTTGTTTCAAACAGAGCACAAGTGAAATTATTTGTAACGGGGCTTTTCAGTTTAAATCAGGATATTGCAGCTTTTAAAGAGCATCTGAGAGATTTTCTTGTGCAAATCAAGGTAAAGAAGATTGAGACTATTCAAAAAAATTTGAGTTCTGTGAAATTGTGTACCAAGATAGTTATGAAAATGTCCAGGTTTCATTGAATGTATTAAAGAATAAAAATGGAAAGGTGAGATGTATTAACTGTTTGCGCTTGAGCTGATCTTACTAACAGGAAATTGAGTGGATGGGGGAAGCATAAAACAGTCAGGGCAGGCAGGAACAAAGTAGATGAGGCAGGACTGATAAAAGCATTTATATCAACGCGAGAAGCATGGCATGTAAAGCAGATGAACTCTGGGCATGTTTGGAAACATGAGACTGGGATATCATAGCAATTACAGAATTGTGGCTCGGGCATGGACAGGACTGGCAGCTTTAAAGTTCCAGGGTATAGATGCTGTAGGAAGGATAGAAAGAAGGGGCAAGAGAGAAGGGGGAGTGGTGTTGATTAGGGCTAACAGTATGGCTGTGGTTACGGAGGATATTTGTGGGAATATGTCTACGGCAGTTATTTGGATGGAATTGAGAAGAAAGGGATGATCATATTGGGATTATACTATTGAACCCACAGCCCCACCCCCATCAGGAAATTGAGAAGCAAATTTATAAGGAGATCTCCATTATCTGTAAGAATAATAAAGTGACTGTGGAAGGAGATTTTAGCTTTCCAAACGTAGACTGGGAATGTCATTGTGTTAAGGGCTTGGATGGAGAAGAATTTGTGTGTACAAGAAGATTTTGATTCAGTATGTGGTTGAACCTACTAGAGATGGTGCAAAACTTGACATGCCGTTGGGAAATAAGGCAGGGCAGCTGAGCTATTCAGCAAGGCTGGAAGGTATAGGAAATGCTGGATGACAAGAGAAGTTGAGATTTTTGTCAAGAGAAAGAAGGAAGCATACATTGGGTATAGACAGCACGGATCAAGTGAATCCCTAGAGGAGTGTAATGGCAGTAAGAATATTCTCAAGAGGGAAATCAGCAGGGCAAAAAGGAACATGAGCTCTCCTTAACACTATTTGGCAAGGCTAATCCAAAGGATTCTACAAATACGTTAAAGTCAAAAGGGTAACTAGGGAGAGTATTCCCTAGTACCCAATAGTACTCCCTAAAAGTCAGCAAGGTTAACCATGTGGAACTGCAGGAGGTGGGGGAGATACCAATCACGTATTTTGTCAGTGTTTACTGTGGAGAAGGATATGGAAGCTAGAGAATATTGGGGAATAAATAGCAATGTCTTAAAAAATGTCGATATTACGCAGCAAGAGGTACTGGACATCTTAAAATGCATAAAAGTGGGTAAATCCCCAGGACCTGATCAGGTGTATCCTAGGACTTTGTCGGAAGCCAGGGAAGTGATTGCTGGGCCCCTTGCTGAGATATTTGTATTATTGATGAGCAGTGAGGTGCTGGAAGACTGGAGATTGGCTAACGTGGTGCTGCTATTTAAGGAAGGTAGTCAGGAAAAGCCAGGGAACTATAGACCACTGAGCCTGACATCCATGTTGGGCAGGTTGTCGGGAGGGAATCCTGAGGGACAGGATCTACGTGTATTTTGAAAGGCAAAGACTGGTTAGGGATGGTCAACATGGCTTTGGGCATCAGAAATTGTTTCACTAACTTGAGGTTTCTTTTTGAAGAAGTAGTGAAGAGGATTGAAGGCAGAGTGGTGGATGTGATCAGTATGGACTTTAGTAAAACATTTGACATGCTTGCTCATGGTAGATTGTTTAGCAAAGTTAAATCACATGGAATACGGGGAGAACTCGCTATTTGGATACAGAGATAATGAGCTGTAGAGCTGGATGAACACAGCAGGTCAGGCAGCATCAGAAGAGCAGGAATGCTGATGTTTCGGGCCTAGACCCTCCTTTGGATACAGAATTTGGGTTGAAGGTAGAAGACAAGATGACGGTGGTGGAAGTTTGCTTTGCAGACTGGAGGCCTGTGACCAGCTGTGTCACATGGACTGGTGCTGGGTCCACTGCTTTTTGTCATGTATATAATGATATGAATGTGGATTTAAGAGGTATGGTTAATAAGTTTTGCAGATGACACCAAAGTTGGAGGTGTCCAATATATCCAATCAAGTACAACGGGACCATTGTGCTGAGGATGAGGCGCTGCACTTTGGAAAGGCAAATCATGGCAAGAATTATACACTTAATGGTGAAGTCCTGGGGAGTGTTGATGACCTTGGAGTGCAAGTTAATAGTTCCCTGAAAGTGGGGTTGCAGGTAGATAGCTTAGTGAAGAAGGCCTTTGGTATGTTTGACTTCATTGGTCTGTGCATTAAGTATAGGAGGTCATGTTGTGGCTGTACAGGACATTGGTTCGGCCACTATTGCAACACTGTTCAATTTTGGTCTCCCTGCAATAGAAAGTAGAATTTCATGATGTGAGCTAGAGTTGAAAGGGCAGACATTTTCCTTTCACTAAGTTGTACGGAGATTAAGTTGTGTGGTAGGTGTAGTTATCCTTTTAAATGGATACCTTCATTTAAAGCTTGCCTGCCTAACATTCACTAAACACTGTACAAAAGTTTCTCACATTTGACTTAGAGCTACACTATGGAATATGTTTTTACTGCATTCCCAGTAGTTAGTTTCAAAATGTTTTAGATTTGAATCCTAGAGTTGTTAGTTTTGTTCTAACAGCAAACTGGAGCCTGGTTTTGGGGTGGGTTAGGATTCTTGCTCATTTCTGGTTCTGATTTGCGTTTAAACAAAATGACAACATATAACGTGATAACATTTCAGCTTTGATATCTTACATGTTAAACTACTCCTCCAATACTTATAGGCGAGCACGTGAATGTGCATTTAAAGAAAGTATTCAGTTTGTAGCTTGTCCCGTCTAACCAAATATTGGAAATAGTAAGTGTGGAAACATAAATGGGCAACATCATTCGTATTGTTAATGTATCCATTTTATTTTGAGAGTTTCAATATAATGTTGCTTCCCACTTCCCTCTGCTGTGGCCTGAAATGCAGACGGCACACTTTCTCAATAGATATAGTAGGAATTGTGATGCTGGAGAATCTTAAGATAGCAAGGTGTAGAGCTGGATGAACACAGCAGGTCAAGCAGCATCAGGAAAGCTGATGTTTCGGGTCTGGCTCTAGACCTGAAACATCAGCTTTCCTGCTCCTTTGATGCTGCTTGGCCTGCTGTGTTCATCTAGCTCTACACCTTGTTATCACACTTTCTCAGTATTTCCTCTTCTGCTCTTGTCCTCTGATCTGAAGCCCATAATTCTTCCCCGCTAACCCGATTCTTGTTCCCAGTTTTTTATTCATCTTTTCCACCACTAAGGACTTGATCATTTTCTGGTTCTTGGCTTCTGTTCCAAACTTGTGCTGTGGTCCTTGGTGCCAACTAGTGGTATAAGTAGGTTAGTACAGCAAGATCTGCAATTTCAGCTGCTCCCTGATCCGCCTAGTCAGCATAAAACAATGGTACTTTGCAATTTTTTAAACAGTTACAGCATTTAATTTTTTATTTTCCTAAATATCCTTGAAATATTAATGTATGTACAGCATTTAATTTGAATTTTGAGAAATCTAATGTACAGAGTTACAGTATTTATTTTGTACGGTATTTCAGTGAAGAATGCATAGGGGGTACAATAATTCAACCAGTACATGGGTTTTTGAAATGTATCTTGTGCGGTAATAACCTCTTGCTTTAATATTGATTCCTGTGTGAACTTGTGATTCGTGTGAAATCTCAATTTTCAGGATGTAACTTCTTGAAATTTACTATATTGTTCTGAAAGAACATCACTTTGCTGTGTAACATAGGCAGAGTTGGTGTTTAGGAGTACTTCTATTTTAGTACAGGCCATTATGGCATAAGGGGCACTGGGATTGCTGTTCTGCAGCAGAAAAGTGGAATTATTCTAACTTCGTAAAAATCATTTATTAATTTTTTATTTTATTTTCTCCCTGTTAACAATGTTTTTGTCTGCAGGAATTTGCTGGGGAAGATAGTGCTGACTTATTCTTGGAAGAGAGAGAGGCTGCTTTACGACAAGCCCAAGAAGAAAAGCATAAACTTCAGATGTCTGTTCCTGGTATTCTTAACCCACATGAAATTCCAGAGGAAATGGTTGATTGAAATAAATGGAGTAAATCAAGTTGTGCTATTTCTTCTGTTCAGCCACCATTAATGTAGCTTTGCAGAAGGTAATTGCACATCTATGTGTGTTGACCAAAAACAATGCCAATATATGTATATTAAATCCTTTGTCACCTGGTAGCTCTTTTTACTTAGTATGCAATTTCTATAAGCAGTTTTCTTGTGTAATACCTTTTTTCCATTGTTATAAATTAAAAGTTTTGTCATCTTTGTTTAGATTTGCATGCAGTTGTATGAATTAAATCACTTCTTAAACATCACTTGCGCCCCATTTTATGGTTTCGGGAGGGGATAACAGAGGACAGCTGAAAAGTGGACTTTGCTTGTGCCTCTGCTTGCAAAGTGTACAACAGATATAGGAATTATTTTCTGTAAATGATCACCAATTTCTTAAATTGGGTATGTGTTACTTTGTTGTAGCATAGCCTTTTTTTTTGTTGGCAGCCTAGGAATTAAAGTGATCTCTGGGGAGGGGCAGGGGGGGTGAAGTGTTCAAAAGGGTTGTCTGTCAGGCATGTCCCAGTGCTGCTTATCAATTGTATCCTTGGGTAGATGGAAGAAATGGTAATGCTTGACTTGAATTAATGCAATTCTAGCCAGATGGGTTTGCGGCAAGATCATGTGCATATCATCCCAGTGTAAAGCATCTTGAATGACTTGGGAACATAGTACACTTGGTTATTTTTTATGAATTTTTTTTGTCTATGTATGTGCTGTCGCTTTGTCGACAACAGCTTTTTGTTTTCCTCAATGAGGAGTGTTGCTCATTTGTGAGCCTTCATTAATTCTAAGTGAAAGTGGTTAAATATTTATCGAGTTAGCATAGGCTGCATCTTTATAAACAGCTCATGGAAATACTGATGGCTTTTGAGATGACTTGTACTAATTTACATTGTTTACCATGCTGTGTAGTGCTTCAAGAACACTACTTAAGAGCAAAATAAATTTGGTTTACATTTAAAATCTGTCTTCTAATTTTGATATTGCTTGTTTTTCTCTAAAATAATAAATTTGACCCGAATTTCAATTGTTTCACAGTGGCACAATCAAATTTTGACAGGTGTTTTAACGTAACTGCCGATGGATAAATGTCAGTAATGAACTACATTTGCTAGTGTTTGGTGCACATTGAATTAGATCTTTTGCTTTGGATGACACTACAACTTCCTTTTCTTTGCTATAATGTACTATTCTGCAGAATGCATTACTAAGATCTGTGTTACATAAACAGACCATTTAGCCCACCTTATCGACAAGTTATGTTGACACCAGCCACCACCTACCCCTGCTTCCATTCAGCTGATCCTTATATTTCTTCCTTACTCACCTTATCTGTCTTCTACCACTGTCGTTCACCTCAATTGTTCAGTAGTAGTAAGTTGGCATTCTGACCTCTGCCTTTGCTTATCTACTTCAGTCACTGCAATATATTTATCTAGCATTAAAATAATTTGAGTCATCTGAAAATTTCTTGAGTTACTTGAATTTCTTGAATTCACTGAACTATCATAGCTGTAACCTCCTGAGGTCAACTTTTGGAAAATGAAATTTTGGGCAGAAGCCATTTTTATCTGCCCCATTAGAAGAAACATGCATGCACACAAGTCAAATTTTTATACATAATACAGAAATGTAATTCAACAACTTGGAAATAGATATAGAAGGAAAAAAGATGTCAAGCTTGAAAGAAACAATGAAGACTACAATCTTGGAAAAGATCTTAAGTCTGACAATTTTAACAATGGTGCAATGATGGAGAAATTGAGAGGTGCTGTGGTTTTGGTTAATGTCATCAAGGGGCAGCATGCTAATAAGAACTAGGATGAAGAACTTGAGGGTGGAAGTGAGAATAGCCATAATGATGCAGGAACAGGAGGCAAATTGAAGTGATATTGTGGTCATGTTTGGATAGATTAGTGTGGTGTCCATCTGGGTGGGACAATTATGTTACAGTGCTTGCATGGAGGGAGCGATTTAAGGGAGGAAAAAGGACAGTAAACCTTAATGAACTGCTGCAGTGCATTTGGTATGGAAACATTTTTGTTGTAAAAGTTTTGAATCTGCATTTTTTAAAAAATATGTTTTCACTTGGTCACAAAGTTCCTGATCAGGAAACTTGGAGATAGTTGTGTTCTTAAATGTCTGTTGTTTTTAGATGGAATGTATGGGTTTGAAAGGTACTGTCGAGGTTTGGTAAGTTGCAGGCGTGTATCTTGCAGACAGGACTCAATATTGCCACTGCAATAGTGGAGATTGAATGTTCACTTGGTGGTGGATGGGAAGGCACTTAAACAAGTATTTTCTCACTAATGACATCTAGCCTCTTGAATGTTGTTGGATCTGTACAAGATTAGTATTTCATCACACTTCTGACTTGTCCATGATGTTAGGCTTTGGGCAGTCAGGAGGTAGGTTACTTGCCTCAGAATTTCCAGGCTGTAATCTCGACTTAGCCACAATTACTCCTTATTTAGTTTCAAAATCTCACACCATTTCAAAATTGCAAAACTCATCAGCACCACCACTCTAAGTCTCTTCACAACTGACATCCTAGAGCCCGATACATTGTTTTATAAAATTTCTTCACCACCTTGAAGGTCTTAATGTTCTCCATATGGTGCCAGATTTTTTTACACCTTAAGTATACCTTAATTGCTTTTGTACTCCAGTCTATTATTAAAGCAAAGAATCACCCAAGCTGCCTACCAGCTCCAAAGGTTTTCGTACATACGCCACCGAATCTCTCTTCTGAACCATCTTGAAAATTGAATCATTTTAGAATGAGACGAAATATAAACTATCTGTCGAATGACTATTTTATACCTCTGCATGAAACTGTCCACCTGAAAGTCCAAATCACTTGAGATCTGGAAAAAGGAAAGAAAGAACAGTGAACCAACGCCCGGAGCTGGACTGGCCTGTCACTGTTCCAAAGTGGGTCAAGTATTACGTGTGGTAGCATGCCTTATGTGGAATTACTCTCAACGTAGAATTCTCAAGTTAGTGCCCGAGGCCCAACATACGTGCATAGGACATTGAATAGTACAGTCAGGAACAAGTCTTTGGCCCACTATGTCTGTGCTGATCCTGATGCCTTTCTAAGCAAATCACAAGTGCCTGCACATGGTCTATACCCCTCTCCTTTTGCTTGTGTCTGTTCAAATGCCCCTCAAATGTTGCTACTGTATCGACAACCACCACCCTAGCAACATGTTCCAGGCACCTACCACCCCCTGCGTTAAAATACTTGCTTTGCACATCTTTTAAACCCCCCCCCCCCCCACCCTAGTTTTTGACATTTCCACCCTGGGGAAAAAGAGTTTCCAATTGATCCATATCCTGCTGTATCCTTTGACAAAATTCTTCACTTTCTACAACTTCACCAACTTTGTCATCTGCGAACTTGCTAATCAGATCACCTATATTTTCTACATGTATATAAGCAACAAAGGTCCCAGCACTAATTTTTGTGGAACACCACTGGTCACAGGTCTCCAATCAGAAAACCCCACTCTACCACTACCTTCTGTATTCTATGAGCAAGCCAATTCTGTACCCAACTTGGCAACTCACCATATGACTTAAACCTTTGGACCATTTGTCAGAGGGACCCTGTCAAATTAATCAGTAAAATCCACGTAGAAACAGCATTTACTGCCCTACCCTCAGCAATTATCTTTGAGTTTTTTGAGGAAGTGACAATCAAAAGTGATATATGACCACCTCATGCTGTCCAGTAAGTCCATTCTTTTCCAAATGCAAGGAAATCCTGACTCTAAGTATCTTCAATAATTTCCCTATCACTGATGCAAGTGTCACTGCCCTATAACTTCCTGGGTTACTGCTATTGCCCATTTTAGAAAAGGAACAATATTGGCTAGTCTCCAGTCTTATGGGATCTTGCCTGTGGCTAAAGAGGAGACAAAGATGTCAAGGTCCCAGCAATCTCCTCCCTTGCCTTCCTCAATGTCCTAAGATAGGTCCCCACAGTCTGATGGGATCTATCTACCTTAATGTTTTTCAAGACACCCGGTACCACCACCTCAATATCAAACTACCCTGAAATATCAACATATCCCTTCCTAATCTTACCATCATCCATATCCCTTTCCATGGTGAATACTAATGCAAAGTACTTGTTACAGACCTCCATCAAAGTTTTGGCAAAGATCTACAGGTCAGGGTGGGGGGGAGGTTATTTACCTGCTTGCCGAGCTGGCTTTCGTTCTCCAATGAAGTGGTGCTATTATACTCTGCTTGGTATTTATACTGTTTGGTCCGTTATGGTGAGTTGTGTCATTTCTGGTTTTGATCTGTATACGTACATAAAAACCCATACGGATCATAGAACATAGATAGAACATTACAGCACAGTATAGGCCCTTCGGCCCTCTATGTTGTGCCGACCTGCCATACCAATCTGAAGCCCATCTAACCTACACTATTCCATGTACGTCCGTATGCTTGTCCAATGACGACTTAAATGTTGGCGAATCTACTACCGTTGCAGGCAAAGTGTTCCATACCCTTACTACTCTGAGTAAAGAAACTACCTCTGACATCTTTCCTATATCTTTCACCCCTTAATTTAAAGCTATGCCCCCTTGTGCTCGCCGTCACCATCCTAGGAAAAAGGGTCTCCCTATCCACCCTATCTAACCCTCTGATTATTTTATATGTCTCCATTAAGTCACCTCTCAACCTTCTTCTCTCTAACAAAAACAGCCTCATGACCCTCAGCTTTTCCTCATAAGACCTTCCCGCCATACCAGGCAACATCCTAGTAAATTTCCTCTGCACCCTTTCCACAGCTTCCACATCCTTCTTACAATGTGGTGACCAAAACTGTATGTAATACTCCAAGTGCGGCCGCACCAGAGTTTTGTACAGCTGCAGCATAACCTCTTGGTTCCGGAACTCGATCCCTCTATTAATAAAAGCTAAAACACTGTATCAGAGATAATGGGAACAGCAGATGCTGGAGAATCCAAGATAACAAAATGTGAGGCTGGATGAACACAGCAGGCCAAGCAGCATCTCAGGAGCACAAAAGCTGACGTTTCGGGCCTAGACCCTTCATCAGAGAGAGGGATCGGGTGAGGGTTCTGGAATAAATAGGGAGAGAGGGGGAGGCGGACCGAAGATGGAGAGAAAAGAAGATGGGTGGAGAGAGTATAGGTGGGGAGGTAGGGAGGGGATAGGTCAGTCCAGGGAAGACGAACAGGTCAAGGAGGTGGGATGAAGTTAGTAGGTAGATGGAGGTGCGGCTTGGGGTGGGAGGAAGGGATGGGTGAGAGGAAGAACAGGTTAGGGAGGCAGAGACAGGTTGGACTGGTTTTGGGATGCAGTGGGTGGAGGGGAAGAGCTGGGCTGTTTGTGTGGTGCAGTGGGGGGAGGGGACAAGCTGGGCTGGTTTAGGGATGCATTGGGGGAAGGGGAGATTTTGAAGCTGGTGAAGTCCACATTGATACCATTAGGCTGCAGGGTTCCCAAGCGGAATATGAGTTGCTGTTCCTGCAACCTTCGGGTGGCATCATTGTGGCAGTGCAGGAGGCCCATGATGGACATGTCATCTAAAGAATGGGAGGGGGAGTGGAAATGGTTGGCGACTGGGAGGTGCAGTTGTTTATTGCGAACTGAGTGGAGGTGTTCTGCAAAGCGGTCCCCAAGCCTCCGCTTGGTTTCCCCAATGTAGAGGGAGCCACACCGGGTACAGTGGATGCAGTATACCACATTGGCAGATGTGCAGGTGAACCTCTGCTTAATGTGGAATGTCATCTTGGGACCTGGGATAGGGGTGAGGGAGGAGGTGTGGGGGCAAGTGTAGCATTTCCTGCGGTTGCAGGGGAAGGTGCCGGGTGTGGTGGGGTTGGAGGGCAGTGTGGAGCGAACAAGGGAGTCACGGAGAGAGTGGTCTCTCCGGAAAGCAAACAGGGGTGGGGATGGAAAAATGTCTTGGGTGGTGGGGTCGGATTGTAGATGGCAGAAGTGTTGGAGGATGATGCGTTGTATCCGGAGGTTGGGGTGGTGTGTGAGAACGAGGGGGATCCTTTTTGGGCGGTTGTGGCGGGGGCGGGGTGTGAGGGATGTGTTGTGGGAAATACGGGAGACGCGGACAAGGGCGTTCTCGATCACTGTGGGGGGACGGTTGCGGTCCTTAAAGAACTTGGACATCTGGGATGTGCGGGAGTGGAATGTCTTATCGTGGGAGCAGATGCGGTGGAGGCGGAGGAATTGGGAATAGGGGTGGAATTTTTGCAGGAGGGTGGGTGGGAGGAGGTGTATTCTAGGTAGCTGTGGAAGTTGGTGGGCTTGAAATGGACATCAGTTACAAGCTGGTTGCCTGAGATGGAGACTGAGAGGTCCAGGAAGGTGAGGGATGTGCTGGAGATGGCCCAGGTGAACTGAAGGTTGGGGTGGAAGGTGTTGGTGAAGTGGATGAACTGTTTGAGCTCCTCTGGGGAGCAAGAGGTGGCGCCGATACAGTCATCAATGTACCGGAGGAAGAGGTGGGGTTTGGGGCCTGTGTAGGTGCAGAAGAGGGACTGTTCCACGTAACCTACAAAGAGGCAGGCATAGCTGGGGCCCATGCGGGTGCCCATGGCCACACCCGTAGTCTGTAGGAAGTGGGAGGAGTCAAAAGAGAAGTTGTTGAGGGTGAGGACGAGTTCGGCTAGGCGGATGAAGGTGTCGGTGGAGGGGGACTGGTCGGGCCTGCGGGACAGGAAGAAGCAGAGGGCCTTGAGGCCATCTGCATGCGGAATGCAGGTGTATAGGGACTGGACGTCCATGGTGAAGATGAGGTGTTGGGGGCCAGGGAATTGGAAGTCCTGGAGGAGGTGGAGGGCGTGGGTGGTGTCACGGGCGTAGGTAGGGAGTTCCTGGACCAAAGGGGAGAAAATGGAGTCCAGATAGGTGGAGATGAGTTCGGTGGGGAAGGAGCAGGCTGAGACCATGGGTCGACCAGGGCAGGCAGGTTTGTGGATTTTGGGAAGGAGATAGAAACGGGCCGTGCGGGGTTGGGGAACAATGAGGTTGGAGGCTCTGGGTGGGAGGTCCCCTGAGGATGAGGTCATGAAAGGTGTTGGAGATGATGGTTTGGTGCTCGGGTGTGGGGTCATGATCGAGGGGGCGGTAGGAGGTGGTGTCGGAGAGTTGGCGTCTGGCCTCGGCGATGTAGAGGTCAGTGCGCCATACTACCACTGCGCCACCCTTGTCTGCGGGTTTGATGGTGAGGTTGGGGTTGGAGCGGAGGGCTGCCCATTCTGCGGGGGAGAGGTTGGCTGGGTGAGTGGGGTGGAAAGGTTGAGGCAGTTAATCTCGACGGCAGTTGGAGATGAAGAGGTCGAGGGAGGGTAGGAGGCCTGGGGGTGGTGTCCAGGAGGAGGACTGGTGTTGGAAGCGGGTGAAGGGGTCAGTGGAGGGAGGGCTAGGCTCCCGGTTGAAGAAGTAGGCATGGAGGCGAAGGCGGCGGAAAAACTGCTCTATGTCCAATCGTGACTGGTATTCGTTGATGTGTGGTTGTAGGGGAACAAAGGTGAGCCTCTTACTAAGGACTGACCGTTCGTCCTCAGTCAGTGGGAGGTCTGGGGGGATGGTGAAGATGCGGCAGGGTTCAGTGTGCCTGTCTTCTCTGGGGTTGCTGGCTGTGGAGGTTGTGGGCGGAGCGATGAGGTCATGGGCCGTGGGCGGGGTTCCGTCGGCCGTGGGTCCTCCTCCTGGACACCATCCCCAGGCCTCCTACCCTCCCTCGACCTCTTCATCTCCAACTGCCGTCGAGACATTAACCGCCTCAACCTTTCCACCCCTCTCACCCACTCCAACCTCTCGCCTGCAGAACGGGCAGCCCTCCGTTCCAACCCCAACCTCACCATCAAACCCGCAGACAAGGGTGGCGCAGTGGCAGTATGGCGCACTGACCTCTACATCGCCGAGGCCAGACGCCAACTCTCCGACACCACCTCCTACCGCCCCCTCGATCATGACCCCACACCCGAGCACCAAACCATCATCTCCAACACCATTCATGACCTCATCACCTCAGGGGACCTCCCACCCACAGCCTCCAACCTCATTGTTCCCCAACCCCGCACGGCCCGTTTCTATCTCCTTCCCAAAATCCACAAACCTGCCTGCCCTGGTCGACCCATGGTCTCAGCCTGCTCCTGCCCCACCGAACTCATCTCCACCTATCTGGACTCCATTTTCTCCCCTTTGGTCCAGGAACTCCCTATCTACGTCCGTGACACCACCCACGCCCTCCACCTCCTCCAGGACTTCCAATTCCCTGGCCCCCAACACCTCATCTTCACCACAGACGTCCAGTCCCTATCCACCTGCATTCCGCATGCAGATGGCCTCAAGGCCCTCCGCTTCTTCCTGTCCCGCAGGCCCGACCAGTCCCCCTCATCCGCCTTGCCGAACTCGGCCTCACCCTCAACAACTTCTCTTTTGACTCCTCCCACTTACTACAGACTAAGGGGATAGCCATGGGCACCCGCATGGGCCCCAGCTATGCCTGCCTCTTTGTAGGTTACGTGGAACAGTCCCTCTTCTGCACCCACACAGGCCCCAAACCCCACCTCTTCCTCCGGTACATTGATGACTGTATCGGCGCCACCTCTTGCTCCCCAGAGGAGCTCGAACAGTTCATCCACTTCACCAACACCTTCCACCCCAACCTTCAGTTCACCTGGGCCATCTCCAGCACATCCCTCACCTTCCTGGACCTCTCAGTCTCCATCTCAGGCATACAGCTTGTAACTGATGTCCATTTCGAGCCCACCGACTCCCACAGCTACCGAGAATACACCTCCTCCCACCCACCCTCCTGCAAAAATTCCATCCCCTATTCCCAATTCCTCCGCCTCCGCCGCATCTGCTCCCACAATAAGACATTCCACTCCTGCACATCCCAAATGTCCAAGTTCTTCAAGGACCGCAACTTGCCCCCCACAGTGATCGAGAACGCCCTTGACCGCGTCTCCCGTATTTCCCGCAACACATCCCTCACACCCCGCCCCCGCCACAACCGCCCAAAGAGGATCCCCCTCGTTCTCACACACCACCCTACCAACCTCCGGATACAACGCATCATCCTCCGACACTTCCGCCATCTACAATCTGACCCCACCACCCAAGACATTTTTCCATCCCCACCCCTGTCTGCTTTCCGGAGAGACCACTCTCTCCGTGACTCCCTTGTTCGCTCCACACTGCCCTCCAACCCCACCACACCCGGCACCTTCCCCTGCAACCGCAGGAAATGCTACACTTGCCCCCACACCTCCTCCCTCACCCCTATCCCAGGTCCCAAGATGACATTCCACATTAAGCAGAGGTTCACCTGCACATCTGCCAATGTGGTATACTGCATCCACTGTACCCGGTGTGGCTCCCTCTACATTGGGGAAACCAAGCGGAGGCTCGGGGACCACTTTGCAGAACACCTCCGCTCAGTTCGCAACAAACAACTGCACCTCCCAGTCGCCAACCATTTCCACTCCCCCTCCCATTCTTTAGATGACATGTCCATCATGGGCCTCCTGCAGTGCCACAATGATGCCACCCGAAGGTTGCAGGAACAGCAACTCATATTCCGCTTGGGAACCCTGCAGCCTAATGGTATCAATGTGGACTTCACCAGCTTCAAAATCTCCCCTTCCCCCACCGCATCCCTAAACCAGCCCAGCTCTTCCCCTCCACCCACTGCATCCCAAAACCAGTCCAACCTGTCTCTGCCTCCCTAACCTGTTCTTCCTCTCACCCATCCCTTCCTCCCACCCCAAGCCGCACCCCCATCTACCTACTAACCTCATCCCACCTCCTTGACCTGTCCGTCTTCCCTGGACTGACCTATCCCCTCCCTACCATCCCACCTAAACTCTCTCCACCTTCGGTCCGCCTCCCCCTCTCTCCCTATTTATTCCAGAACCCTCACCCCATCCCCCTCTCTGATGAAGGGTCTAGGCCTGAAACGTCAGCTTTTGTGCTCCTGAGATGCTGCTTGGCCTGCTGTGTTCATCCAGCCTCACATTTTATTATCTAAAACACTGTATGCCTTCTTAACAGCTCTGTCAACCTGGGTGGCAACTTTCAAGGATCTGTGTACATGGACACCGAGATCTCTCTGCTCATCTACACTACTAAGAATCTTACCATTAGCTCAGTACTTTGCATTCCGGTTACTTCTACCAAAGTGCATCACCTCACACTTGTCTGCATTAAATTGCATTTGCCACCTCTCAGCCCAGCTCTGCAGCTTATCTATGTCTCTCTGCATCCTACAGCATCCTTCGTCACTATCCGAAACTCCACCGACCTTAGTGTCGTCTGCAAATTTACTAACCCGTCCTTCTACGCCCTCTTCCAGGTCGTTTATAAAAATGACAAACAGCAGTGAACCCAACACCAACCCTTGCGGTACACCACAAGTAACTGGACTCCAGGATGAACATTTCCCATCAACCACCACCCTCTGTCTTCTTTCAGCAAGCCAATTTCCAATCCAAACTGCTATATCTCCCACAATCCCATTCCTCCGCATTTTGTACAATAGCCTACTGTGGGGAACGTTATCGAAAGCCTTGCTCAAATCCATATACACCACATCAACCGGTTTACTCTCATCTACCTGTTTGGTCACGTTCTCAAAGAACTCAATAAGGTTTGTGAGGCATGACGTACCCTTCACAAAACCGTGCTGACTATCCCTAATCAAAGTATTCTTTTCTAGATGATTATAAATCCTATCTCTTATAACCTTTTCCAACACTTCACCAACAACTGAAGTAAGGCTCACTGGTCTATAATTACCAGGGTTGTCTCTACTCCCCTTCTTGAACAGGGAAACCACATTTGCTATCCTCCAGTCATCTGGCACTATTCCTGTAGACAATGACGAGTCAAAGATCAATGCCAAAAGCTTGACATTCTCCTCCCAGGCTTCCCAGAGGATCCTAGGATAAATCCCATCCGGCCCAGGGGACTTATCTATTTTCACACTCTGTCGGATTTCTAATACCTCTTCCTTGTGAACCTCAATCCCACCTAGTCTAGTAGCCTGTATCTCAGTATTCTCCTCGACAACTGTCGTTTTGTAGAGTGAATACTGTCGAAAAATATTCATTTAGTGCTTCCCCTATCTCCTCTGACTCCACACACAACTTCCCACTACTGTCCTTGATTGGCCCTAATCTTACTCTCAGAGGCTCAACTGATGATGTCACCTAGCATGGAGACAAAATGTCTGAACGAAAACAAGGCAGCTTGGCGAGCAAGTCAACAACCAGGCCTCCATCACTTTCTCTGGTTCCAAATATAAACTCTGCATTGTCCTCAAGTGAACCTACGTTTCCCTAGCTGCCATCTTGCTCCTACTGTATGTATAGAATGCCTTGGGATTGTCCTTAATCCTACTTGCCAAGAATATTTCATGTCCCCTTTTAGTCCTCCTAATCCCTCTCTTAAGCTCTTTTTCTGTTATATTCCTCACGGTCCTTGTCTGATTTCAGTTTTTAAAATTTTACACATACCTCTTTTTCTTTTTGACTGAATATTCAATATCTCTTGTCATTTGGGATTCCTGAATTCTGGCATCCTTGTCTTTCATCCTCCCAGGAACATGTTGGTCCTGAATTCTAATCAACTGGCTTTTAAAAGATTCCCATGTCAGATGTGGATTTATCCTCACAGCTGCCCACAATCCAATTTCTCCAGTTCCTGCTTAATTGTTGTAATTTAACATTTTCACTGAGGACCAGTGTTATCTTTATCCATAACCATCTTATAACCTATAGAATTATGATCACTGTCCCCAAAATGCTCTTCCATTGCAACTTTGATCACCTGGCCAGGCTTATTCCCCAATACAAGGACTGGTACAGCCTCTTCTCTAGTTTGACTATCTACATATTGTTTCAAGAAACCCTCCTGTATGCTCCTAACAAATTCTGCACCATATAAGCCACAAGGGCTTATTGTGCAGGGATTCCAAGTGAAATATGTGGTGCTGTTCTGGCAACCTTCACTCGGTTCGCTCTAAACAACTGCACCTCCCAGTTGCGAACCATTTCGACTTCCCCTCCCACTCCTCAGACGACACATCCATCCTGGCCTCCAGCAATGCCACAATGATGCCACCTGAAGGTTGCAGGAACAGCATCTTATATTTTGCTTGGAACCCTGCAGCCCAATGATATCAATGTGGCCTTTACAAGCTTCAAAATTTCCCTGTCCCAGACCGCATCCCAAAACCAGCCCAGCTCGTCCCTGCCTCCTTAACCTGTCCGTCCTTCCTCCCACTTATCCACTGCTCCCACCCTCACCTCCTACCTACCAGCCTTATCCCGCCTCCTTGACCTGTCCGTTCTGCCTGGGCTGACCTATCCCCACCCTAACTACCCACCTACACTATCCTTTACTGGCTCCATCCCCACCTCTTTGACCTGTTTATGTCCTCTTCACCTATCTGCTCCTTTATCCATCTTCCATCCGCCTTCACCTCCCTCTCTATTTATTTCAGAATCCCCTTCCCCTTCCCCATTTCTGAAGAAGGGTCCAGAACCGAAACGTCAGCTTTCCCACGCCTCTGATGCTGCTTGGCCGACTGTGTTCATCCAGCTCGACACCTTGTTATCTCATGGTCAAAGAACACCCTTGTATGTGTCCAGTTCTGGCCACCAAGAAACTCGGAAGACATTCAGCCACCAGAGGTAGTGAAGTGAAAAGCCAATTTGTACAAGTAAAAGCAAAATACTGGGAATCTGAAACAAAACAAAGTGCTGAAATACTCAAGTGAAATCTGCATAGAGTGAAAGAGTTATGACTGTATCTGTAGTGCCAACCATCTGAGTTATAAGAATAAACTGGAGATACTCAGGCTTTTCAGCCTTAATTGAAATATCAAGAATGATCTTATATAGAGGTATATAATAGTGACCAAAAGTGAAAAAATTCACACCACTGCTACAACTTGAATTCAGAGCAGGATAAAGGATTAAATTTGCATTATTCTAAACCAGTAATCAACATTTGGAATGGACTTCTATTGGTGGTAAGAAACAACTACTTGTAACATTGATAGAGGAGGTGAGGAGAAATGTTGATACGTAGGGTGCTCTTAGTTGGATGAATTAATTTTAAAAATAGTTTTTTTTTGGCAAGTATGTTGAACCCTTGTTTCAATAAAACATTGCTTGTGGGGTTGTCACTTTCTCCAAATGAAGCACTCGTTCTGTCTGTCAAAAACAAACTGATTGGGAAGCAGAAGCAAATTTAGGCGTGGGGATTTATTTTGTTGACCTTAAAACATAAAATCTGCCAAATCTTTAGAGTGGCAAATTGAAAATATTAGCATTCCAAAACCTGACTGTCTCTCGAAAAAGACGGAGTATGAAATATGTTAAAATACCACATTTCTTATTGTTATTATTTGTTACATTATGCCCAACTATCTGCAGACAATATCATTGTTGCATGACTTCAAGATCTTTATGCAAATAGGATGTAATGTTTAAGTATGGACACTATTATGATCCTAGCAATGCGAAATACCAGGCTTCGTCAAATTTGTTTTCTTTTTGCCCCCGGCTTCATCTTCTTCTGGGACTCTCCTGAACTCTAAGTTCCCAGAGGCTCTAAACAACATTTCACATGCTGTGTTTCTGCAACATTACAGCTCCAAACTGTATTTAGTCCTAACTTAGCAAACACACATAAAACGAGAGAATCTGCTTAAGCTCTACTCATCTCAGCTCCATACCCACATAGCCTGTTCTGTGATATTCGTAACATGATTTAATTATAATTAATTCTTTGATTTGATGAAGTAAATGGTTTCATAACTACTAAGTTCACTAAATGTTTTTCGTGAATTTAAACTTAACTCCCAAAACAAAAAATCTCTATGGAATGTCATTATTGTAAGGAGAGTAGACACATGCTTTATGTGATATATTTTAATGACCTAAACTTGGGTGTAGGGGGGAAAATTTCAAAATTTGCAGATGGCAATTTTTACAAGTATGGTGAATTGAGAGGAGGATCATGTTAATTTTCATGAGGTCATAGGTGGGCTGGTGGAAAAGCAAGGAAGTAACATTTTAAATTCAATTCAGAGTAATGTGATTTAATTTGCTCAGAGAGATGAGCAAGGGTAATATAAAGTGTACAATTTCAAAAATGGATACATGAGCAAAGGGAGTTCAAGGTAACTGCTCAAATTGTTGAAAGTGGCACGAAAGGTCAGGAAAGCGGTCAAATTTTATAAACATAGGCATAGAGTGTGAAAGTAATGGAAGTTACAATAAAACTGGATTTAAAAAATGCTGGTTCAGCCTCAAGTGGAATTTGGTGTCCACTTCTGTAGCTCGGCAATTAACAGCTCCTTCTGATAATCTCTTAAGGTTAAGCCTGAACTCTGGGTGCAAGTTGATGAAAGCTTGCAACTCTTCTACTTTAATCGTCCTGTAATGCTGATAAATACACATATTTGAGAAACTTTCTCGCCTTTAGTCAGTATGCACTTACAAATGTCAGTACCCTGCTCCTTCCCTTTAATTGGTATAATTCACAGGTCCCTCAGAACTCTATTGGGTGCAATGTTGTGACATCAGCTGCTGATTACCACTTGTCTGCTTCGACTGCTGTAACCTACTGCACTGAAAATCACATTTCTTAAAAACAAAGATCACACCTATGACATAGGTTGTTGCCAAAAAGACTGCCCAAATCTAAGTTCTTACATCTTATAACAATTTCATGAATGCTTCATTAACATATAAAGGCAGTTTTCATGGGTGAAGGTCCTGGCTATATCAGGTCAATTTGGCCTTAATCAAATGGGGATTGGGATAAACATTTGCAAGGAATATGGGCCGCATTGACGGTATAGCTCCAAACCTGTAGATGTATTTACTTTTCTAAAATTTATAGATGCATATTTATTTCAATGGTCTGCTGTCTGTGTAATAAAAAAATCAGTGTGTGTGTCAAGTTTCTCATGTACCATGGAACGTTGCAAAGGAGAACTTGGCCAGGATCTGAAAAGCTTTTGCTCTTAAATACTGGCTTCTTTGAATTGAATGTATTGTTGCTAAAAGACCAGCTACAGTTCTGGGCATCAGATTTTCACTCATTGGCGGTCCTTTGCAATGAGGATAACACTCTTCCACCCTCAGGGTGAGTTTGTAGGTGACCATCTTAAGGGTGGAGAAGGTGCCTGTGAGAGAATTCTTTTAACGTGGTGAAACTATTGCACACAGAAAGACGTGAAAACATCGTGACATTGCAGGAAAGATTCAAATGTCAGGACGAATTTCAGAAACATTGTTTGGATTGGATAACCTGGGACTGTTTTTTCCTTGAAGTTGAGGTTGAGAAGAAATTTGATAGAGGTGTTCAAAAAAGTCATGAAGAGTCGGGCCGAGTATGCTGGGAGAATCTGTTTTCATTGATGCAAGAACTTATTTAAGGTTGGAAAAATAAGCAAGAATAACATGATTAAAAAATACATTATGTGGTTAGGGTCTCGAATTCATTGCCTAAAAGTGGTAAAGGACCGACTGAATCGTTACTTTCGAACGAGAATGGGACCATTATCTGAAAATTAAAAAAAATGCAGGGCTACGTGAACAGGTAGAAGAATGGAGCTTGCTCTTGCAGCGCATGCGCATGCACGGCGGGCCAAACCTGTACTTTGGAGAGAGATAATACAATGTGAGGCTGGATGAACACAGCAGGCCAAGCAGCATCTCAGGAGCACAAAAGCTGACGTTTCGGGCCTAGACCCTTCATCAGAGAGGGGGATGGGGAGAGGGAACTGGAATAAATAGGGAGAGAGGGGGAGGCGGACCGAAGATGGAGAGTAAAGAAGATAGGTGGAGAGAGTATAGGTGGGGAGGTAGGGAGGGAATAGGTCAGTCCAGGGAAGACGGACAGGTCAAGGAGGTGGGATGAGGTTGGTAGGTAGATGGGGGTGCGGCTTGGGGTGGGAGGAAGGGATGGGTGAGAGGAAGAACCGGTTAGGGAGGCAGAGACAGGTTGGACTGGTTTTGGGATGCAGTGGGGGGGGGGGGGAAAGAGCTGGGCTGGTTGTGTGGTGCAGTGGGGGGAGGGGACGAACTGGGCTGGTTTAGGGATGCAGTAGGGGAAGGGGAGATTTTGAAACTGGTGAAGTCCACATTGATACCATATGGCTGCAGGGTTCCCAGGCGGAATATGAGTTGCTGTTCCTGCAACCTTCGGGTGGCATCGGGATACGCGGTCAAGGGCATTCTCGATCACTGTGGGGGGAAAGTTGCGGTCCTCCCACTTCCTACAGACTAAGGGGGTGGCCATGGGCACCCGCATGGGCCCCAGCTATGCCTGCCTCTTTGTAGGTTACGTGGAACAGTCCCTCTTCTGCACCTACAGAGGCCCCAAACCCCACCTCTTCCTCCGGTACATTGATGACTATATCGGCGCCGCCTCTTGCTCCCCAGAGGAGCTCGAACAGTTCATCCACTTCACCAACACCTTCCACCCCAACCTTCAGTTCACCTGGGCCATCTCCAGCACATCCCTCACCTTCCTGGACCTCTCAGTCTCCATCTCAGGCAACCAGCTTGTAACTGATGTCCATTTCAAGCCCACCGACTCCCACAGCTACCTAGAATACACCTCCTCCCACCCACCCTCCTGCAAAAATTCCATCCCCTATTCCCAATTCCTCCGCCACCGCCGCATCTGCTCCCACGATAAGACATTCCACTCCCGCACATCCCAGATGTCCAAGTTCTTTAAGGACCGCAACTTTCCCCCCACAGTGATCGAGAATGCCCTTGACCGCGTCTCCCGTATTTCCCGCAACACATCCCTCACACCCCGCCCCCGCCACAACCACCCTAAGAGGATCCCCCTCGTTCTCACACACCACCCTACCAACCTCCGGATACAACGCATCATCCTCCGACACTTCCGCCATTTACAATCCGACCCCACCACCCAAGACATTTTTCCATCCCCACCCGTCTGCTTTCCAGAGAGACCACTCTCTCCGTGACTCCCTTGTTCGCTCCACACTGCCCTCCAACCCCACCACACCCGGCACCTTCCCCTGCAACCGCAGGAAATGCTACACTTGCCCCCACACCTCCTCCCTCACCCCTATCCCAGGTCCCAAGATGACATTCCACATTAAGCAGAGGTTCACCTGCACATCTGCCAATGTGGTATACTGCATCCACTGTACCCGGTGTGGCTCCCTCTACATTGGGGAAACCAAGCGGAGGCTCGGGGACCACTTTGCAGAACACCTCCGCTCAGTTCGCAACAAACAACTGCACCTCCCAGTCGCCAACCATTTCCACTCCCCCTCCCATTCTTTAGATGACATGTCCATCATGGGCCTCCTGCAGTGCCACAATGATGCCACCCGAAGGTTGCAGGAACAGCAACTCATATTCCGCTTGGGAACCCTGCAGCCATATGGTATCAATGTGGACTTCACCAGTTTCAAAATCTCCCCTTCCCCTACTGCATCCCTAAACCAGCCCAGTTCGTCCCCTCCCCCCACTGCACCACACAACCAGCCCAGCTCTTTCCCCCCCCCACTGCATCCCAAAACCAGTCCAACCTGTCTCTGCCTCCCTAACCGGTTCTTCGTCTCACCCATCCCTTCCTCCCACCCCAAGCCACACCCCCATCTACCTACTAACCTCATCCCACCTCCTTGACCTGTCCGTCTTCCCTGGACTGACCTATCCCCTCCCTACCATCCCACCTAAACTCTCTCCACCTTCGGTCCGCCTCCCCCTCTCTCCCTATTTATTCCAGAACCCTCACCCCATCCTCTCTCTGATGAAGGGTCTAGGCCTGAAACGTCAGCTTTTGTGCTCCTGAGATGCTGCTTGGCCTGCTGTGTTCATCCAGCCTCACATTTTATTATCTTGGAATTCTCCAGCATCTGCAGTTCCCATTATCTTTGGAGAGAGATGATGGGAACTGCAGATGCTGGAGAATCCGAGATAACAAAGTGTGAAGCTGTATGAACACAGCAGGCCAAGCAGCATCTCAGGAGCACAAAAGCTGACGTTTCGGGCTTAGACCCTTCATCAGAGAGGAATGGTGAAGGGTCTAGGCCCTAAACGTCAGCTTTTGTGTTCCTGAGATGCTGCTTGGCCTGCTGTGTTCATACAGCTTCACACTTTATTACAAACCTGTACTTTAATCACTCAGTGATTTTAGGTAGATTTTATAAGTCAAGCCAATTGAACACTAAATCAATTATTTTGAAAGGAAACTATCAAATTTCTGCACGAAACAGGACATTAATTTCAATCGGAGTTGCACAGCTTATGGACGGATTGATTATACCACCATCTGAAACAGGGGTCGAGTTTGCTGAACTGAATGAGTGGTCTTTTGCCCTTTTCTGTAAATACGTTCATCTGAAAATGAAACTAACTGCTTCGCCAACGGAAGTTTCAGCTTACTAAGCGAACGAGCAATGAGGGAAATAGCACCGTTAACAGCACAAGTCCTGTTTCATCCGGTTATAACTTCTTTTCGAGACACTCACATTTCTCTTCGTCGTTTATCAGGCTGGGCGAGGTTAGGTTACGTTGCCGTGGCAATGACATGTTGACCGCGTGCGCCACCTGTGGCAGGGAGGGGTGGCCATCTTGGGCGCTGCGTGAGGTGCTCGACGCAGGGAAAGGATCCGATTGTTGGCGGAAACATCCGAAGCTGCTCGTCGGACTTGTCCAAATCAAAATGGCGCGGAGGTTCGAGCTGGTCGTTGTGGTGCGGATCGGTTAATTTGCATTCAGATTTTTTTCTCCCTTTCCCTCCCTTCCCCCTCCCTCAGCACCTTTTCAAAACAACGAACGGTCGCAGAACAAACAATTGAACTTAACAAGAAGCTTTAGGGCAGATAAATGGTTAATTTAGTGAAAGATGTGCGAAAACTGTGCAGAGCTGCTTGACGTGTTAAATGCAAGTAAGTGGTAAAATTATCTCCTCATTGCTGCATAGGCCTGGAGGTATTTGTGTGAAAAATAATAATCTGCAGTAATGCATAGCCATTGGTTCCGGCCTATGTGTCTTTAGCTTTCATGCAGGCCTAGACTCTCTTAAAAGTGCTCCGGTCATTCAAAGCGTTTTGTACTGAAATGTTTCTTTCCTTCTTTGCCATCAAGATCTGTGATGTACAGTAGTTAGTGTTTACTTTAAGTTTTCTGTAATATTATTAAATGAAATCGTGCATAAATGGTTTAGAGCTTTTGTGGCCTAATGTCAGGCTGACGAGGATAGACTGATTTTGTTTTACTCAAATGCCTAGTATAATGCGTATCAATTACACATTGCTTTGAGTACTATAATTTAGTATTTCGGGAAAATGCGTTATTGATATTAAATTGAGATGTATTGCATTGCTTGAGAGATTCTGGACTTGGCAGCTAAACCGTATGGAGGCAATAGGTAGATTTTAGGATGAACCCGCTTCGATGTCACTTTGTGACTATTGATTAATAGCTGATGAGGATATTTAATCAGTCACTTAAAATCAGTTTGCATCATTAGAAGATGGATTTTATTTTTTATTTGAATAATAACTTTGCAGACTTGCTGGCACTGATGTTTAAAATTGTTGATCTTAGTAAGTGCACACACCATGATCTCTTTTAGATTGTCACGTAGGGATACTTACTTAGGGACACTTTGGAAAGTGGTGAGCAAAACACTGGTTGTGTTGAGTGAATTTATTTGTTGGTTCTACATATTCATCTTAGTTCTTTAGGAAATGAAGTTAGCAAAAAGTTACCAGCATGTAATTATCAATTCACTTAGTTATGTGTTATTCATATACTTCCTTGCATATTCAAAGAGACAACTGAATAATTGAAAAATGTTTTTGTTAAAAATAAGCACAGAATTGAAGATTCTAATACATTAGAAGTTATGCCTTCCTTGTAGGCAGATTTTATTCAATAGGTTTTACTTTCTGTAAATTGTGACAAAAGATTTGCTGTCCTTAGAATTCTCTCATCAGGTGCTAATGAAGATCACGAAATAATTGGACATCTTACTAGAATTCTTTAACGGCAGCTAATGAAAAATGCATTGACAGCTGATTTTTGTAGATGTGAACGTCTAAATTTAAAAGAAATCATTATTGATTGCATCTGAAACTCCAGCTGCTTATATTTTCATGTCAAGTCTTTAATTTGTTTGTACCCAATCAGTAGACCAAATTAATAAACCATTACATATGGTACTGTGGACTGTTCCATGTGATATTACAGTGATAATAGCTATGTTCTGTAACTGTATTCTGTTGCACTGCATAAGAAATCGGGTTTGTTTTCTATATGTATGTCTTTATTACAACAAAACAGCTTATGGAGAGATGTAATAGAAATATTTAAAATTATGACCAGATGGAACAGGCTGGATGCAAGCAGACTATTTCCACTAGTTGAGTAAAGAATGAAGTGTCAAAGGTACACAATTTAAATTCAAGACCTGCAAAAGAATTCAGAAGAAACTTCCACATTTTGTAAAGCTATGTAATTTGCTTTCGGGCTTGATGGTTGAGGCAGAAACTGTCAAAACTCAAGATCAATTTGAAAGATGAATGAGGGGAAAAGAGTGGGTAAATGTGACTAGAATGGTTCAATTGCATGGAGGATGTGCCTATGTAGGTATTTTCTAATCAACATTTTTACAGGTATTAGGACAAATTTCTAGAACAGATGGAACTTGGACCCAAGGTCCATAATTCAGAGGACAGGCACTATCATTGCACTACAGAAGCCCAGCCAGTGTATACTAGTTGGGCCAAGTGATCTATTCGTTTTTGTTGCACCCTCTTTAGTGTGCTTGTTAAGCCTCATACAATATTAGATTTCAAGAACTATATTCAATACCAACAGTTGCTTGGTAGGGCAGAATTCAATAAAGGTGAAAAGCAAGGTATACTGCCAAAGCTTTTTTGTTTTGCACGGATCACGGTGAATGCAAGAGTACCAAATTTCAAACACGAACAGCTTGTTCTACAGGAGAAAGGGGTACTGATTGTTTGGCAGTCAACTCTGATGTGTTGAGATGCTGTGACCAACAAGAATGAAAGGCTTCTGAAGCAATCAAAAAAGGTTGTAAGACCTGAGCATTTTCCTGTTGTGTTGCGGTGGAAAGGTCTCTGCTTGTGCCTGTATGTTCCTGTCAAGTGTAAATGAAGCGTGTTATGAGTTTTATTTATTTTCTTAAATTGGCTTCTAGTGTAGCTACTAGCACACTCAAGATTGGGCAGCACTTGCTGTACAATTTTAGAATTGCATCTGACTTGTTCTATTTTGCAAGGACAGACTAGTTGCGAATGATCTGTATTCTGTTTATTTTGAGCAACAGAAGATACATGCTGTTTGATTTGATCAGCTAGAGATATGTCCCTGGCGTTGTGCATTCGGAACTTTATATGTTGCTCAATTTTATGGAGATGGCAGCATCCTACTGGAAAATGCCACTTGCGTTGCTACTACATAGGAGTATGAAATAGACTGCATCGTAATTTGCTCAAATTTTTATATACTTTATCTTTCCAGGATAATTTGGATTAGAGGTTTTACATCTGGAAGTGGAGTCCTTTTGGTCCATTTGCAAATTTTGCTCATTTCATGAAATGGTCTGATCAGGATAGCCATTTTCCTGCATAATACCTTTGCACTGCAATTCTGTGTCAGCCTTCAACGGTGAGCAAAGAGCTAGGTCCCTATTTGCATGATTTCTGAAAAGTCATTTTTCCAGTTTGTGGTGGTATATGATTCTAATGTGTAAACTGACCAGTGAAAGTAGCCTTGTAGTCAATGGCAGTTTGATACATTTGTAAATTTCTAAACTAGCATGAAATGTCAGTGTATTTGTTTGCTGTCACCGTAGTTAATTAAAAAAAATTCATTCATGAGATGTGGATGTTGATAGCTAAGCCAACATTTATTGCCCATTGACTGCAATGCACTTAAGAGTCCACCATATTTCTATGGGTCTGAAGTCACATACAAATAAGGATAACAGATTTCTTTCCTAAAAGATGTTAGTGATCAGATGAGCTTTTATGACAATTGGCAGTGGATTCAAGGTTGCCCTTAGACCAGTTTTTAAAGAAAATTCAGATCTCACCTGCCGTGGTGGGATTTGAGCCTGTGTCCACAGCACATTAGCGTGAAGTTCTATATTACCTGCCTAGTGATGTTAGCACCACGCCATGATCCCCTAATTGGAGTGCATTAAGGTATGCAAAGATATCCTAGACCACATTTGCAGATTCACAGTTCACAAATGTATTTTCAGTGTATTGGAAATGTGCATTTTTCAAAAGACCTACTTTCTAATAAACCTGTTCAGATCTGTTAGAATATGCCTCTAGAGCAGGTGAGACTTGAACCTGGGCTTCCTGGCTGAAATGTAGAGATACTTCCACTGCCCCACAAGTGTCCAGAATATTGGGTTCACTCCAAGAAAGTGTGTTTTTGAGGAAAGGTGACATAAATTGTGAACAGGTACTTAATTATACCTGATTTGCTGTGACTGCAGCATCTATTTGGTATCATTTAAAGTTGAATTTTACTGCCAAGTGGTTAATTTCATAAATTCAGTGAATACGGATTCAGAAAGTAGTGGCACATCTATCTTGTTATGGTAAAGTAGTGTGCCACAAATGTTCATTGGTTCCTTCAGCATGCTTATGAATAGATTTGCAATACTGAACAAGTGTATATTGATAACAACATCTTGTCTATGCAAGTTCCTTACAGTCTTCACAAAGGTGAGGGAATTCATCACCATGTAGATGGAAAACCCACCCACACAATTTACAGTGGTAATTCTCTCAACCATTTGCCAAGTAGTGCTACACAGGATCTGATGAAATGGGTTGTAATGGGGTATCACCTTTGTTTATCTTTAGCAGGCCATACATTTGACGCAGCTGCTGAGACATTGGTTATTTATGTAAATGATTTGTATGTGAAAGTACAAGGCATGATTAGTAAGTTTGTGAACGATACAAAATTAGGAGGTATCATCGATAGCGAGGAAGGTTATCAAAAATTCCAGTGGGATCTTGATCATTTGGGAAACTGGGCTGAGGATTGGCAAATGCAGTTCAGTACAGATAAGTGTGAGGTGTTGCACTTTGGTAGGTCAAACCGTGGTAGGATTTGTACAGTAAATAGTAAGGTCCTGAGGATGATTGTGGAACAGAATGACCTGGGAGTACAAGTACATCGTTCAATGAAAGTGGCATCACAGGTAAACAGGGTGGTGAAGAAGGCATTTAGCATGCTGGCCTTCATTGGTCGAGACTGAATATAGGAGTTGGGATGTTACAGGTGTGTAAGTTGGTGAGGCTGCAATGGAGTATTGTGTATAGTTTGGTCACCCTGTTGTAGGAAAGACACAGTTAAACTTGAAAATGTGCAAAGAAGATTTGAGGATATTGCCAGGACTGGTAGGCCCTGAGTCGATAGGGAGAGGTTGGTCAGGATAGGACTTTATTCTTTGGAATGTATGAGGGGTGACTTTTATTGAGCTGTATAAAATCATGAGGGGTGTAGATGGGATGAATGTATATAGTTTTTCCCCCAGGGATGGGGAATTGAAAACTAGAGGGCATAGATTTAAGGTGAGAAGGGAAAAATTTAAGAAGGACCTGTGGGGCAACTTCTTCATGCAGAAAGTGTTATGTGTATGGAATGGGCCTCCAGAGAAAGTGGATGGGAAGGGTTTAGAGGGATTTGGACCAAATGAGGCCAATTGGTTGAGTGGGTGCCCTGGTCATTGTGGACCAGCTTGCAACGAAGGGTCTGTTTCCATGCTGTATTACTCTCTGACTCTGAGTGGACGTAGGATTGTAAGCAACAAGAGTGAATCCTGTATGTTGAAAGGAACCCTGTCACTCTTGTACAAACTTTTTTTATAGCTTGCTTTTGAGAAAAAACTGTGCAGTTATACTTGGTGGCAGACCCAGTAAATGAGTTTGAAGGTACCAGAGAACTGAAGGACAACTACTGTGATACCACATTTTAAGAAGGGTGATAGGAATAAAGCAGGGAATTACAGACTCTTGAATCTGTGGAGAAAATTATGAAGGAGAGCATCAATCTTCACTTGGAAAAGCAAGATTTGGTCAGGGATAGTCAGCATGGCTTTGTTAGATGGAGGTCATGCCAAACAAATTTGATTGAATTTTTTGAGGTGATGATCTGGTTAGTAGGTGAGGATACTGCAGATAATGTAGTTTCTGTGGATTTCAGCGAAGCGTTTGACAGGTTCCATGTGGGAGTCTAAAGAAAGTAAAAGCTCATGGGATCCAGGATAACTTGGCAAGTTAGATCCAAAGTTGCCTTGGTGGTAGGAGACCCAGGGTGGTATTAAAACATTGTGTGACCTGAGGCCAATGTTTAATGGCATACCATAGGATCCGTGCTGGATCCTTTTCTATAGCTTGTGTTATAAATATAATAAACAATTAACATAAGTTGGGGAGGGTGATAGTGATATAAATAAGTTTGCTTCCTGAGAAGATTGGTTAATAATGAGGCAGAGGGTCTTTAGTTACAGGAAGATATGAATAGGTTGGTCAGAGGTGCATATTGGTAGCAGATAGAATTTAACTCTGAAAAGTGTAAGGTGATGCACTTTGAAAGAAATAACAAATAAGGGAGTGCTCAATGACTGGTAGGACATGAAGAAATTCAGAAAAACCAAGATCTTGGGTACTTGTCCACGGATCCCTGAAAGTGAAAGATGGGTTACTGGGGTGGTTAAGAAGGGATATGTGGCACTTCACCTTTATCAGTTGTGGCATAGATTATAAGGAGAGGAAGGTTATGTTTGGAGTTGTACAAAACTTTGGTTAGGCCACAGCTGGAGTTGCATGTGCAGTTCTGGTTGCCACACCATAGGAAGGATGTGATTACACTGGATGGGGTTGTAAAGGAGATTGCCTGGGTTACTGTATCCCAGGCAATGAAAAGAGGCCTCTTTTAGAGCAGAGAGTGTTGAGGGGGTGAAATGAGAGAGATGTATAAATTTGAGTGTCTGGACAGAGAGGAAGCAGTTGTTTTTCCCCTTATTGAAGGGTCAATAACAAGGGAGCATAGTTTTAAGGTGAAAGACAGGGCTTTAGAAGGGATTTGAGGAAAATATTTTACATCCAGAGGGTGGTGGGAAACTGCAGTTCGCTGCCTTGGTGGGTAGTGGAGGTGAGAAACCTCAATCTCTAAATGCTGAATGCTATACTTTTTAAATGTCAAAATTTGAGGCTGTGGACCAAGTGCTAGTTAATGGGATTAGTGGAGATAGGTTGGCACAGACCCGACAGGTCAAACGGCCTCTTCTGTACTATATGACTGAATCTGTGGAGCAGTTATTAAGAATAGCATGTGTTTTGCAGCTGTTACATTGTCAGGTTTCCAAAGATGTATGTTTGGGTTTCATCTGAGGCTTCTCAAAAAACAAACGTGTAACATGTAACTTGTAACATGTAACATGTTACAATCACAGATCTTTGGGTATTCCAAAATAAGTGCTAGATCCATTAAGCTTGATTTCAAGTAATCCAGATCTTTATTTGGAGATTGTTCAGATGTGCCACCACAAACCAATCCCAAGTGTGCTAGTAGCTACACCAACAACCGATTTGAACTAACTTTTCAATTCAGAATATGGTTCATTTATCCTGGCTAGAAATTGCAATTGTGCAGGAGCCTGTTTTCTACAAATGCAAAGAAAGGAATGCATTCAATCCTCATGCCTTTTTTTTGTATTATGTCAGTTTCAAGATTATACTATCCATGTAGCAACACCTTGGCCAATTACAGTCAACTCGCTAACCAGTTGGCCCCCTTCTGGCTGTATGAATTGTGATCAAAAAATTTTGGCTTTTTTTTTGTATTTGTGCGATGAGTTAAAAATGGGAAACTTCAGCAACATGTCTCTGTCTGCAGCTGTATTCAATGCTGTAGATCTTGTATGTTAATTTTGTGTATAGCTGTAACCCTAGTTTGGTCTGAAATGTGACAGTGCCTTGATTTTAAAATATCTGGTTTGTTATAGCTGTTATTTATGGGAGTATGGTGATAATGTATGTGAGTGTCTAATTCTTTGATTACTGTTTCATTATATTCAAAATGCCTTATTACAATGGCCCAGCAGCTGTCATCTTTTTAGTGCAACAAAAACCAAGATGACCAAGAAGACCAAGAAAACCAAGCAGTCATTTACTGTAGTACAGCTTTCCTTTATTTGGTTCTAGCTGAGTCATCTTGTTAATGGTTGATATTGAATGTAGCTCCTGTTGGGATTTGAAGCACTAGGCCTCAGTTTGGCTCTGCTTAGACTCATTCATTTCCTTCCATTTGATAGCATTGAATATTTTGGAGAGCAGCAATAAAATTACTTGAACATTTCTGCTGCATTGATGTAACCACCTATGTTTGAAAGTGATTAATAGTTGTAGGATTACTTACAGTTGCAGATATCTGGAGATTATGTTTACTGGATATTCATAAGACTTGGTTTAGGAGAAGATTGTTTAGTTTTATACACAGGCTTGCTTTTGCTGCGGGAGTATCTAGTTTAAATTATTTTCTGGATTATGTTTAAAAATTATTTTATGCATCCTCTACGAAGGGGGCATTTTGTTACTTTTGCCTAGAAATGGGTTGCTGGTGTTGACGGTCCAACAGGACAACTATTGCAACCTAAGTTTTGAGAGTGTGTGTGTGTGTGTGTGTGTGTGTGTGTGCGCGCGCACGCAGAAGCACAAATTGAGTTATATTTCATGCTGAGTAACCTGCATATATAATACAAGTTGTTCAGATGCTTTAGTTTTAAAGTAGTTTACCTTTACCTTTTTTTTTGGACGAAGTAGAAGGAAGAAGGGAACATAAACATAATTTCCAGAATAATGTTATGTTTCTTGAATTTCTAAATAAATAGAAAGGATGCTTAGTTTTACCACTTTTGAAGTGCACACTGGTATTGGTATTAGTATAGATGTTTAACTATCTAAGTTTTATTCTGCTGTGGAAATATTGCAGTTTCTTTCATCCAATGGGTCTTGTCACTAGACTGGATAGTTCCTGTTTTCAAGACCAGTTCAAGCAGGTATTGTTATAAGTCACAATTAACTTTGTGGTCAACTAAACATTTTGACACTTTCACATGGGTATCTTGATGTACAGGATGATGGGGTATCTGTTGCGTAATTTTCTTTTTGTGCTGCAATGTAATAAAACAGAATAGTTACTTTGGCCATTGGCAAGTGAGAATGTAACAAATGAGATTGTACCAGTTTATAGTCCTGTAGGCAGATTCAGTCTAGAAATGTAACACAGCACTAGTGTATTGTAAATTGAAGTGTGTGTGTGTATGTTTACTGGCAACAAATGTCAGGCTAGATAAGGACATCAGCCCAGTTCAAAAAAAAGGAAGATTTGCTTGTTTGAAATATATAACTGAGAAAAATGGTGATGAATTTGCATAGCTCATCAAAATGTATTCTGTGATCCTCTAAACCAAGCATCTGTGAGCAACTCTCATGAGCTGCACAGATATGTATTATGGGTCTTGGATATCTGCATAAAGTTTCAAAATGTTTCCAAGTAAATGAGTTGTCGTGAACCATTCAATATTTCAGTTTAATGCTAGCCCTAAAGCAACCCTTTCCTGTCCTATTTTGTTTGTATTGATCTGACCCACAAAGTATGAGAAATCAGCTCAAATTATATTTTGTTTTGGAGTTCAAGGTTGCATTGTTGAGCATCAATTTGCTACAATCATCAACCGGCCCATTAGCACTATCTGTATTTTTCTATATTGTTACTTGAAGATTTTGTTTGGCCCATTTGCCCCTCTCCAAACACTTGCCATCACACCTTGCCTGTACTGTTCTAGACATGGGTAAACATGAAGCTGGCAATAGGAGTTTGATTAAGAGAGGATATTTGAGATTTTTGTATACAGAGAACACTTCCTACTTTCTGGACCTTTTTCTGTCCTGAGCTTGTTGATCCCCAGTGTTTATATAGTAATAATTACAGAATGTACTGTAAATGAATGATATGTTTGTGAGTGAGTGAAATAGGTTTACTGTAGCCTTCCGATATAGATTGTGATACTCCAAAATGAGTGCCATGACCTCTTGAGTTAATTAGGCAAATTAAAATTCAGCTATCATAATCCGCCAAATAAAGGGACAACAAAAACCATTTTGGTAATGGAGTACAAAGATTCACTGGGGCTTTTCAAAGGGGACTTTGATACAGCACACAGATTGCCATTATGTTCCTGCATTGATTAGATCAATGCAAATTTAGCTGCCATAATCCCCAGACTTAAAAAGAATTTTCTTTGCATCAGTTTCTTGGCATTATTGTCCTGTACTGTACAGTACTTGAAACAGTCTAACACTTGTCTGATCACAGTGCTAATAGCTCTCATTTCACTGTAAAATATCAACGCCACAACTTTGGTCCAATGGAGCTATGGGCTTAGTGCTTTATACTACTACTGGGATTCTCTTCTATCTCCTTCTTCTTTTCCTTGTATTGACTGTCACAGGCATATTATCTCTGTATATTGATGTTCTTCTGGAAATAATTTTAAGCATCATGAGTTTTTAAAACAGAAACATGAGGTATAATCTAGAACTCTGGATCCCAGCATGTAGTTTTCATTTATGTAACCTTTTGTGACTTCAGAACCTCGCAAAGAAATACTTTTTAGCATTATAACGTAGACAAATGTGTAGCCTTTTTTTGTCATGGATTATGCACATTGCTGGGTATAAAAAGATTACTGCATTCTATAGTGGTAAGGTTGTTGAATGTCAAGAGTAGATGTCTGTTTGTTTCTGGAGATGACCAAAGCCTAGATTTTGTGTGTCATGAATATTTCTTGCCACATAGCTTAATTCTGTGTTGTGTTCTTGGCTTGTTACAAGCAAGCGCAGGACTGCTTCAGTATCTGAGGAGTCATGAGGACTGAACGTTGTGCATTCATTATTTCTGATCTTGTGTTGGAATGAAGGTCATTGAAGGTGTCCTTGGGGATATGTTAGCTATTTTAAAAAGTTCAAAGTAATCAGACAGTCAGCACAGACGTAAAAGAAAAATCCTGTTTGATTAAGCTATTAGATTATCTTTGAGCAAAAATGTACTGTAGAGAAAGAGAAAATGGCGGATGTACTGTACATATATTTCCAGGAAAGCATTTGATACAGTTCTCCATTAAAGGGTTATTGTGTAAAGTAAATGCTCATAGTTGAGGGAACAGAATGTTGACAATACATACAAACTGGAATGAGTGTTATTTGCTGTAAAAAAAAATCTCAACGGTTTATACTTTTATATAAATCACTTGTATGGAAGGTGTGGTTGCCAAACTGGCTGATAATGCAAAGACAGGTAGGAAAGTGCGTTGTGAAATTTCTCCAGCACCTTCTGTTTTTGTTTCTATTTCATTAGTTCTCTATTGTAATCCACCTGAATGGGACTATACTCAGTGATTCTTATTTTTCCAATTCTAACTAGACTATAATCTGCATTTGGCTTCTGATCTTGTTCCTTGTTGTTATCTATGGTATTCCTCCAAGGATCGATCTATTCTTGTCTCCACCATTATTTTCCATTACAGGAAAAAAAATACGAACAGGAGTGGGCCATTTGGGCCATCGACCTGCACTACCATTCAATAGGATCATGGCTGATCTGACTCTCATTCACTTTTCTACCCTTTCCTCATCATCTTTGATTCCCCCACTGATCAAGAATCCATGTATCTCAGCCTTAAATGTATACAAGGACTGTGCCCCCATGCTCTGTGGTGAGGAGCTCCAAGAACTCTCAACCCTCAGAAGCAATTCGTTCTCATCTCAGTTTTAAAGTGGTGCCCCTTAATTCTAAAACTGCACCCTCTGGTGCTCGACTCTCCCATGAAGGGATGCACATCCTCTCAGCATTTGCTGTGTCCAGCTGCTTAAGAATCCTATATGTTTCAATGCGATCACCTATTGTTCCTCTAAAATCCAATAAGTAGAATCCCACATAATAAAGTGTGGAGCTATATGAACACAGCAGGCCAAGCAGCATCTCAGGAGCACAAAAGCTGATGTTTTGGGCTGGACCCTTCATCAGAATCCCAACCTGTTTAACCTTGGCTCGTAAGACAATCCCCCACCATACTGAGGATCATCCAAGTGAACTTTCTTTGAATGGCTTCCCTTAAATAAGGGTACCAAAACTGCTCACAGTACTTCAGATGTGGTCTTACCATGGCCCTGTGCAGTTGAAATACAACATCCATGCTCTCAGACTCCAGCCGCCTTGAATTAAGGGACAGCATTCCTTTAGTCTTCCTGTTGACTTGCTTCATCAGTGTGATTGTGCTCTATGTTTCATGCATAATGAGCCCCAAGTCTCTCTTTTTTATTGCATTTTTTCTCCATTCAAATAATGCTGTTGTTTTAGTTTTTCCTTTCCAAAACAAACAACTTCACATTTTTCACATTATATTCCATTCTCTATCCGTGCTATTATACTACCTTGAACACCATGGGCTTTTACCTTCTGACTTAACCTTCTGTAAGGTACCTTGTCAAATGCCTTCTCGAAATCCAAATGGATCGTATCTTCTGGTTCCCCTCCTATCCACTCTGGTTGAACCTTCCTCTAACCTTGTCATACGTGGTCTCCCTTTCGTGAAGCTATGCTTGACTCTGCATGATTCCTTGATAATTGATTCCATCATTTATTAGCAGTGGATGTTAGGCTAATTGGCCTATAATTATCTGCTTTATGCCTTCCTTTTTAAATAAGGTGTCACATTGACAGTTTTCTAATCTGCTGGTACTTCTCCCGAATCCAAAGATTATTGGAAAATTGTCACCAGTGTGTCCACTATATTTGTAGCTGCTAATATTTAGGATCCTTGAATGCATGCCATGAAGATCAGGGGGCTTATCTGCCTTTAACTCCTTTTTACCCTGTCTAAACTACTTCACTAATGATGGTGTTTAGTTCCTATCTGGTATTCTTAAGTATTAATTGGATATTGGTGGTAGTATTTATTGTAAAGACTGATGCAAGATATACTCCTCTGCCTTTCTTACAGCTATCTCCCCAGATTCATTTTTTTAAGGGGCCTGTGTTCACTTTGACTTCTCTTACGTTTTTATGCATTTAAAGAATACCTAATTGACAGTTTTTATCTTTGTAGTTTATTTTCTTTATCTCTTCAGTTCTCAGTTTGCTTTCTGAATTTATCCCAAATTGTAGGGCTACCACTAAAATTTTTTGCCTCCTTTTTATCTGCTTTTTCTTTCAACTTAATATTGTCCGCAACTTCCTTGATTTTAGCTGTGATCTTGTTTATCTCCCCTTTTAGAATCTTTCCTCCTTACTGGGATATATTTTTGTGGAGTATAATGAATTACCTCTTGAAATATCGGCTGCTGCTTGCTGACTGTCATTCCTGTTCATATCCATCCAGTCCACTTTATAATACTGACCTCATTTAATTTTTGATTTGCCTTATTTAAGTTAAATAATGGTGTTCGCTACTAGAGTTTCTCAGTCTCAAATTGAATATTAAATTCTATAATGTTATAATCACTACTTCCTTGGGGATCTTTTACCCTGAGGTCACATAGTAAACCTGCCTTATTGCCCATTACCAGATCCAAGATAGCCTGTTCTCTGTTTGGGATTCGGAAACAATCCCTAAAGTGCTCTGTGAATTTGTTGTCATTAGCCACCCTTTCCAGTTTTATTAACCCAATCAACGAGGTAATTAAAGCCACCCATTAGTGTTCCTTTCTTCATGCTCCTATTTTATATGCTGGCCCTCAATGCTTGGTTCCTCACAGACCTCCCCAATACCATTACCACCCTCAACACCTTTCAATTGGCAGGCTGCTTGTCCAACATCAGATACTGTAAGAGAAAAAAATTCTTCCAATTAAGTAAACATTTTTCTGAAACATCTCAATGTTTTACTATGTTTAAATGTGGTATGTGACTACAAGCTATTGGCTCTGTTTGACATTATCTGAATTACGCCATTTTTCTCATGTGCATGTATCTTTTTCTTGTAACTCCATCATACCATCATTTTTTATTCAAAGTAAAGCCCTCAATATTTCAGTAGAACATTCTTTCCAGAAACGGTAATTGTTTGATGCCTGCTTCATTTGAGACATCAAAAAGACATTATTTTGAATATTGTGTGATGCTTGTAGCTAGGTTGTTTCAAATCTGATTTCTTTCAGATGAGAATCCTAATGTTAACTGAATGATCACTTCTATCTGTATCTGCCTAATCAAGCCAAGTTTTTAATAGTTAATTTCATTTTATGTACTGGAGTAGTGTATTTTCTTCCTTGGGGGAATATTGTGTTCTTAGGACAACCCATTTCAGAAGTGCACTGAATTATTCTACCTGAGCTTCAGAGTCCTTTAACTTAAATTATGTAGATTACCTAACTTGTGAAATATTTCAAATCATTGAATCTCTTGTTTTTAGCCGTAACTTGGTTCTGGCCAAATACCATACAGTCGTTGGTTTGTTTGTTTTATCATGTAATGGTGCTAAAAAGGATTGATGTTGGAAACTGCATTAAGCTTCAGCTTTCCTGCTCCTAAGATGCTGCTTGGCCTGCTGTGTTCATCCAGCTCCACACTTTGTTATCCCAGATTCTCCAGCATCTGCAGTTCCCATTATCTCTGGTACAATTTTAACCTCACTGCAAAGCCTCTTCCAGGGATGCCTAACCTGAAAAAGTTACCCTCCTCCCTCCTCCCTCCGGACAAACCTCAGAGGATCTCTCTCCCACTGCAACTCTCTTGTCTATCCATCTTCGATCTGCCTTTCTCTCTCTCTCTCTCTCTCTCTCTCTCTCTCTCTCTCTTTCTCTTTATTTCAGAACCCTGTCCCCCTCCCCCTTTTCTGATGAAGGGTCTAGGCCAGAAACGTCAGCTTTAGTGCTCTTAAGATGCTGGTTGGCCTGCTGTGTTCATCCAGCTCTACACTTTATCTCTTAAGCATCACTCAAACTGCAGGTGTCATCGATGGGGCAAAGCAGAAACTATTCAATCTTGTAGAGTGAAGACCTATATCCACTCTATCTCTTGATAGTTATAGCCTTACTAACCAATCTTATCTTACTAATTTTTTGTTTGATTTGCAATATTTTATGCAATAAACTGTCTTGTTTATGAGCTTTTGTGATCTCAAAAGAGATTGAGGACCTCAGTTCACTGAGAAACTTGCACTATTTAGGGGCCTGAATAGTGAGAGCCACTGCTGTTCTGATCACTGATCACATCAGCAGACAGCAGCCTTTGTGCTAAAAATGCCACTGGAAAGGAATGCTTTCTTAGGAATGTTATTTTTTAAAATGACTGACATTTCTTTTAGCAATGTGAAATTTGCAAATTGAACTGCCAACGAAGAGAAGTTTGTTCATGCTAGTAACTTTGGCATACTCCAATAAGTTAAATACCAGTACAGATGCAACAAAAAATACTGAATTCTATCATGCACCCTTCTATGACCTTGTCAGTGTCATTCTAAACCTGTCAAAATCTGTCCATGCCTCATAGTAGTCAATAAATCACCTTTTCAATAACATATCCATGAAATTTAACAGTCTGTTTAAATCTTCATCATCTATGTTAAAATCATCAGGTTTCAATTCTGAAAAATAAACTTTGCTTCTTATCTGGCTTCTTTATGAATAAAATACTCCAGACCCTTTCTTATTTCCTCTTTGGTGAAGGATTAATCGAGGCTCACATGGGAACTTCATAATTCCACGGTTCATCTCTCATTTTCTTATCAGCTGCTTTGTCTCTATGCCCATGTACAGCAGCAACTTCATCCAATATGGCAACAAATGGGTCAGATAATGTTACATTACATTGTTCATGGCACTATGTGACACTTGATGATATTTCCCCCGAAAACGTACCCATACTAAAATGAAACAGTTTTGAAGTGTCAGTTTCAACAAGGGCTGTCTGTATAGCAAATTAAATCTTTTTTTTTTGTTGCAATGGAGGAAATAAAGCAATGTGTGCGTGGTAGATTCCCGTCATACAGCTGTTGCCAGGAGATCTGTAATTGTAGGCCATGCCAATTTGCCTTGCATCATTCTTACATTTAGTGTTGCTTATCTGCAAAGACTTCATGAAATATGTTATCCAATTATGTCTAAATGATAAATAGCCAGATAAGTCTATTTTGATGTTAATTGAGGGACATATACTAGCCAAAACAATAGAAACGCGTAGGCCACTTAGCCTTTCAAGCTGCTCCAGCATTCAGTAAGTGGTTGATCTTGCTGCAGTGACAGCTCCACTTTCTTGTCTGCACCCCATAACCTTTGACTGTCAAAAATACTCCTAACTTTGTCTTAATTAAAATTTGAAGAACCAACCTCCACTACTATCTAGAAAAAGAGAATTTAACACCAATAACCCCTTTTTTATATATATTATATATAAAAAGGGGGGGGGTGAAAGTCACCTCCATCTTAAAAAGAAAACCATTTTATTTTTAATCTGCGACCCCTACTTTTGGTCTCACCCACAAGAGGAAATATCCTTTTGGTGTCGAACTAATCTGTTGTCAAGATCTTTAGATCGATACCATCACTGCTCATACTTTCTAAACTTCAGTGGATATTAGCTTAACCTGGTCAAAATTCTTTCAGATAAAATAACCATTGCATTCCAGAAGTGGGTCAAGTAAAAGGTTCTCAGACAGTTTCTAAAAGTGATTTACATTTTTCCTACAAATGAGGCAACTAAAACAGTTCACAAGTCCTCTTGCTGAGATATTGTCTCACTAAGATGCTGCTTGGCCTGCTGTGTTCATCCAGCTCCACACTTTTTACCTTGGATTCTCCAGCATCTGCAGTTCCCATTATCTCTGATCGCTAACTTGATTTTGTTCATTGGCAAAGTAACAAAGAGAATTGAAGAAGGCAGAGCAGTGGAGTGATCTATGTAGACTTCAGTAAGGTGTCTGCAGTTCCACATGGTGGACTGGTTAGATAACATAGAATACAGGGAGAGCTAGCCGTTTGGATACAGAACTGGCTCAAAAGTAGAAGACATAAGGTGGTGGCGGAACGTTGCTTTTCCAACTGGAGGCCTATGACCAGTGGTGTGCGACAGAGATCAGCGCTGGGTCCACTGCTTTTTGTCATTTATATATAAATGATTTGGATATGAACATAGGAGGTTATGGTTAGTACATTTGCAGATGACACCAAAACAGGTAGTGTAGCAGACAGCCAAGAAGGTTACTTCTGAGTACAACTGACCTTGATTAGATGGCACTGAGGGGTGGCAGGTGGAGTTTAATTTAGAGAAATGTGAGGTGCTGCATTCTGGTAAGCCAAATCAGGCTTATACACTTTTTATGGTAAGGTCCTAGGGAGTGTTGCTGAGCAAAGAGGCCTTGGAGTGCAGGTCCATAGTTCCTTGATGGGATAATGAAGGAGGTATTTGGTATAATAGCCTTTATCAGCCAGTATGTTGAGTATAGGAGTTGGGATGCCATGTTGCAGTTGAACAGGACATTATTTAGGCCATGATTGGAATACTGTATGAAAGTCTGGTCTCCCTGCTATAAGGATGTGGTGAAACTTGAAAAGGGTCAGAAAAAATTGATAAGGATGTTGCCAGGGTTTGGGGGGGGGCGCGCGCGTGTGGGGATTTGAACTATCAAGAGAGGCTGAACAGACTGGGCTATTTTCCCTTGAGTTTTTTGAGGAGGGTAGGTGGAGGGGTGTTTGGGGTGGGGAAGACACCTCACATCTCATAAAATCATGAGGTGTGTGAGTAGGGTGAATAGCCAAGGCCTTTTCCCCAGGGCAGGGGAGTCCAAAACTAGAGAGCGTCGATTTAAGGTGAGAGGGGAATGATTTAAAAGGGACATAAGTAGCAACTTTTTCTCAGAGGGTGGGGCATGTATGGAATGAGTTGCCAGAGAAAGTGGAGAAGGCTGGTTCAATTGCAGTATTTAAAAAGGGTATATAAATAGGAAGGGCTGAGAGATGTGGCAAATACTGGCAAATGGGATTAGACTAGATTAATTTAGAATATCTTGTTGGCATGGACGAGTTGGACTGAAGGGCCTCTTTCCATGTTGTACAGCTCTGGCACAGAGGGGAAAAAAAACGAGAGAATGGCACAGACTGGCAACCTGAAATTCAGCAGGTCTGTAGAGAGAAAGCAGAAGGATCCCATGATGTGAAACATTATTTCTGATTTCTCTGAGATGCTGCCAGACCTCTGGAGTTTCATGATCAATTTCTGTTTTTATCCAGTATCCTGGATATGTCTTTATTAAATACTGTGTATAGCTGCACTGAGACTTTCCTACTCTTATGTACCATCTCCATTACAAATAAACAATATTTCATCAACCTTTCTGATCATTTGCTGCAACTGCATGCTAACTTAGTGATTCATGTATCAGGACCCTCAGTACCACTGAGCCCTGCAATCTCTCTCCTTTTAAACATAGTACACTGATTTAATTTTTTGGTCATTCTACAAAATGGACAAGTTCATTTTGTAGGATGACCAAAAAAATAAATTACTTACACTATAAGCCAATCTGTCAAATTTTTGTCCACTTGCTCAATGCATTTATGCAAACATATGAACACTCTTTGTCTTCATAAAAATGTAATTTCCTACTGTACTTTGTAAAATCAGCAAATTAAGCTGCCAAGCATTCAGTCTGCACATTCAAGTCATTGGGAAAGATTGAAAATAGCTGTGAACCTAGCATTGACTTCTGTGGTACTCCACTATCTACAGCTTCCCAACCCAAAAATGACATATTTAGACTTACTTTCAGCTTCTTGTTAGCAAACAGATTCTTTTGTCTATGCCAGTATGTTACTCCTGCACCATATGTTCTTAACTCATGTTGCAATCTTGGATGTGGCACCTTATCAAATACTCATTTTTGAAAATCCAATTACTCCACATCTACCAGCTGTTCTCTATCCACTATGAATATTACTTCAAAAAAACTCTCATTGTACATAAATACAACTTTATTTCACAAAGCTTTGGCTCTGTACAATCAAATCAGGATTTTTCAGTGTCCTATAGCAACCTTAATAATGGATGCTAGCATATTTCCAACGGTAGATCTGATTTTTAGACATATGGATTGGTGTCAAAGATAACAAGAGAACATTTTAAAAACAAATTGCATGATTAAATTATCTAAAGTTTTTACTTCCCAATTGTTGTATGTGCCAGCTGCTACCAGTTAGTGACCTGGTGGTTTTCTGCCATCATCCTCTTTTCTGGAGTGGATCTAAAGATCTGCTTGGTTTAGAGTGATAGATATTTCTTAGTGAGAAGTAGTTCTGTTCTTAAACAAGATGCATTTTATTGCATGATAGTAATGTAACTTAATGATATTAATTTAACCGATTTGCTAAGTTAAGCATTGTTACCAAGACTTTTGAGAGACATGGAATCTTGTAAGCTAAAGGTATACAACCACAAGATGTCCTCCCCCCCCCCCCCTCCCCCTCCGTCTCCACCTGGGCCTCCCACCCCGCAACCAGTTCATATGACATCTTCAGATTAGTTGGAGTTTGAACATTAGAAGATTGGCAGATCATTGGGTTGATCACTGGGACCTTAGAAAATAGAAAAATACAACATAAGAATAGACCCTTGTGCCAACCATGATGCTGTTCTAAATGAAAGCCCATCCGCCTGCATATAATCCATATTAATTTATTATCTATGGTAATGGGAACTGCAGATGCTGTAGAATCCAAGATAACAAAGTGTGGAGCTGGATGAACACAGCAAGCCCAGCAGCATCTCAGGAGCACAAAAGCTGATGTTTTGGGCCAAGACCCTTCATCAGAGAGGGGGATGGGGAGAGGGTTCTGAAATAAATAGGGAGAGAGGGGGAGGCAGATCGAAGATGGAGAGCAAAGAAGATAGGTAGAGAACAGAGTGTAGGTGAGGAGGTAGGGAGGGGATAGGTCAGTCCAGGGAAGACGGACAGATCAAGGAGGTGGGATGAGGTGGTAGGTAGGAAATGGAGGTGCGGCTTGAGGTGGGAGGAAGGGATGGTGAGAGGAAGAACAGATAGGGAAGCGGAGACAGGCTGAGCTGGTTTTGGGATGCAGTGGGGGAAGGGGAGCTTTTGAAGCTTGTGAAGTCCACATTGATACCATTGCAGGGTTCCCAAGCGGAATATGAGTTGCTGTTCTTGCAACCTTCGGGTGGCATCATTGTGGCACTGCAGGAGGCCCATGATGGATATGTCGTCTGAGGAATGGGAGGGGGAGGGGTATATTGTATCCATTGTACCCGGTGTGGCTACCTCTACGTTGGGGAAACCAAGCGGAGGCTTGGGGACTGTTTTGCAGCACACCTCCGCTCAGTTCGCAACAAACAACTGCACTTCCCAGTCGAACCACCCCCGAGTACCAAACCATCAACTCCAACACCATCCATGACCTCATCACCTCAGGGGACCACCCACCCACAGCCTCCAACCTCATTGTTCCCCAACCCCGCACGGCCCGTTTCTATCTCCTTTCCAAAATCCACAAACCTACCTGCCTGCCCTGGTTGACCCATTGTCTCAGCCTGTTCCTGCCCCACCGAACTCATCTCCACCTATCTGGACTCCATTTTCTCCCCTTTGGTCCAGGAACTCCCTACCTACGTCCGTGATACCACCCACGTCCTCCACCTCCTCCAGGACTTCCAATTCCCTGGCCCCCAACACCTCATCTTCACCATGGACGTCCAGTCCCTATACACCTGTATTCCTCATGCAGATGGCTTCAAGGCCCTCCGCTGCTTCCTGTCCCGCAGGCCCGACCAATCCCCCTCCACCGACACCCTCATCTGCCTACCCGAACTCGTCCTCACCTCAACAACTTCTCTTTCGATTCCTCCCACTTCCTACAGACGAAGGGGGTGGCCATGGGTACCCTCACGGGCCCCAGCTATGCCTGCCTCTTTGTAGGTTACGTGGAACAGTCCCTCTTCTGCACCTACACAGGCCCCAAACCCCACCTCTTCCTCCACTACATTGATGACTGTATCGGCGCTGCCTCTTGCTCCCCAGAGGAGCTCAAACAGTTCATCCTCTTCACCAACACATTCCACCCCAACCTCAAGTTCACCTGGGCCATCTGCAACACATCCCTCACCTTCCTGGACCTCAGTCTCCATCTCAGGTAACCAGCTAGAAACTGATGTTCATTTCAAGCCCACTGACTCCCACAGCTACCTAGAATACACCACCTCCCACCCATCCTCCTGCAAAAATTCCATCCCTTATTCCCAATTCCTCCGCCTCTGCCACATCAGCTCCTAGGATGAGGCATTCCACTCCTGCGCATCCCAGATGTCCATGTTCTTCCAGGACCGCGGTGGTCAAGTGGTCGAGAACGCCCTTGACCGCGTCTCCCGCAACACATCCCTCACACCCCACCCCCGCCACAAACTCCCCCAGAGGATCCCCCTCGTTCTTACATACCACCCCACCAACCTCCGGATACAACGTATCATCCTCCGACACTTCCGCCATCTACAATCCAACCCCACCACCCAAGCCATTTTTCCATCCCCGCCCTTGTCTGTCTTCTGGAGAGTCCACTCTCTCCGTGACTCCCTTGTCTGCTCCACACTCCCCTTCAACCCCACCACACCCGGCACCTTCCCCTGCAACCGCAGGAAGTGCTACACTTGCCCCCACACCACCTCCCTCACTCCCATCCCAGGCTCCAAGATGATTTTCCATATCAAGCAGATGTTCGCCTGCACATCTGCCAATGTGGTATACTGCATCCACTGTACCCGGTGTGGCTCCCTCTACATTGGGGAAACCAAGCGGAGGCTTGGGGACCGCTTTGCAGAACACTTCCGCTCTGTTCGCAACAAACAACTGCACCTCTCAGTCACGAACCATTTTAACTCCATTTCCTACCTACCACCTCATCCCGCCTCCTTGGCCTGTCTGTCTTCCCTGGACTGACCTATCCCCTCCCTACCTCCTCACCTATACTCTCCTCTCTACCTATCTTTTCTCTCCATCTTCGATCCACATCCCCCTCTCTCCCTATTTATTTCAGAACCCGCTCCCCATCCCCCTCTCTGAAGGGTCTAGGCCTGAAACGTCAGCTTTTGTGCTCCTGAGATGCTGCTGGGCCTGCTGTGTTCATGCAGCTCCACACTTTTGTTAATTTATTATCTGCCTGTTCACGTGTTAGTCTAAATGCCTCTTAAACTTTGCTATCATGTCTGCTTCTACATTCTCTTCTGTCAGCGCATTCCAGGCACCGTCCACAACCTGCGTTTCAAAAAAAACTTGCCTTCCACATCTCTCAACTTTTCCCCTCTCATCTTAAATCCATGCACCTCTAGTATTTGAATTTTCACCCTGGAAGAAGCACTGACTAATCACCCTATCCATGCCCCTTAAATTTTATACACTTCCATCAGGCTGCCCCATAGCCTCTGAATTTCTAGGCAAAACAATCCACGTTTGTTTAAACTTACAGTTAATACACTCTAAGCCAGGCCACATCTGGGTAAAAGCCTCTACCTCCTTCCTATAGGGTAGCAACCAGACCTGCACACTGTACTGGCCACATTTGGAGTACTACGTCTTATGCAGTTATAGAGACATATGAGCTGTATAGCATGGAAACAGTCTCTTTGGTCCAACTTGTCCATACCAACCAGATATACTAAATCAATCTAGTCCCATCAATCTAAACCCTTCCTTTTTATCTACCCATCTAGATGCCTTTTAAAAGTTGTAATTGTACCAGCCTCCACCATTTTCTCTGCAGCTCATTCCATATATGCACTTCCCTTTGCATGAATAAGTTGAGGTCCCTTTTAAATCATTCCCCTCTCACCCTAAACTGATGCCCACTGGACTCATTCCTCCTTCCATCCCAGCAAAAAGACCTGGGCTATTCATCTTAAGCTCGTGGTTTAATAAACTTCTATGAGGACACCACACTCAGCCTCCACTGGTCTAGGGAAAATAGCTCCAGCCAATTCAGCCTCTCCTGATAGCTCAAACCCTTCAATCCTGACAACATCCTTAAACCTTCTCTGAACGTTTTTAAGTTTCACAACTTCTTGTAACACAATTTTCCAACTTTTATATTCAATGTCCTGACCAATTAAGACAAGCATGCTGTAAGCCTTCTTTATCACCTACTCGACTTCTGTTGGCACTTTCAGGAAGTGATGGACTTGGACCCCAAGATCCCTCTGTAAGTCAATGCTAAGGGTATGGCCATTTGCAGTCTACTTCCTCTTACGTTTGACCTCCTTAAATACATCACTTTACACTTGACAAATTAAACTCCAACTGCCATTTTACCGTCCAACTTTTCAACTGATCTGTATCCTGCTGCATCCTTTGATATCCTTCCTCAATATCCACATCTGCAAAGTTACTAATTAGACCACTGACATGTTCATCCAAATTATTTATAAATAGTACAAACAACAGAGGTCCCAATATTGATCCGTAGGGAACACCTCTAGTCACGGTCTTCCAGTCAGGAGGAAAAAAAACCCTCTGCAACTGCCCTCTGTCTGTGACCAAGCCAATTTTTTTTGTATCAATTTGCCAACTCACCACAGATTCAATGGAACTTGACCTATCATGTTAGAGCTTGTAAAATGCTTTAGTAAAGACAAGAGCTCCCCTGCATAAAGCCATGCTGACTATCCTTAAGTCCATTCTTCTCCAAAGGCAAGTGAATCCTGTCCCTAAGAATTTTCTCTAGTAATTGCCCTACCAAAGATATAAGGCTCACTGGCCAATAATTTCCTGGACTATCCCAGTTGTCTTTCCAGAACAAAGGAACAACATTGGAGAATAATCAATCTTTTGGGACCTTGCCTATGATCTTGACTCCTTTCTTGCCATCAGTACATTCCTCAATGGGGTTTGCCTGATCAATTATTTGCAGATAATTGTGCCTCAGAGACTGAGGTTCCTTTGTATAATTTCTTCAGCTGCATGAATTAATGCCTCATGTTCTAGAACCTCCTGAACAACCATGCTTTTCCCTTATCTGTTCCTGTTAGTTTGGCTTAAGGAGCAACCACTGTGCACGTAACACTTATTGGGCAGTTTGCTGTTCATGATAAATCCTTCCTATCTTGGATATGTTAATATAGCCCTGTGAACTTAGCTGTGGAATCAGCGCCTTAGTAGGAAAAGGAGTCAAGTCTTCAATTTTCTGCCCAACGGTAATTCTGATCGTAATATACTGTACTGAAGTACAAATGACTGGTAATTTAAAAATGATGTATAACAGTCAGTATTTTCCTTCAAAAAGAAGAATTGATCTAATGCTCAGGCTCCCCATTCAACCATAGGAATCTCAGTCAGTTTGTTCCATAGATTAATCCAGACTGTCTGCAAATTGGCTTAAAGATTCATGAGCAGCCTGCGGCCCATTATTTGACATGACCACATTGGAGATCCAGTTCATAACACATGTTTCATGCAAGATCCTGATACCTGCGCCTGTGGTGGGAATGCAGAGAATTATTTTACGTTGTGGATAGAACTAAAAGTCAATGGCAAAAAGATCATCCTTCAAATACAAACAGACCTTCTCCCCCTTGTTCCAACAGGCTGGTGGGGAAGGCAGCATGGATCAGCCACCTATTTGATACTAATAGTATTTCACCGGACACTACATCTATGCCAATAAAATAACTGACCTGCAGCTTTACAGGAATGAGCACTGTGTTCAGTTTTTGGTGATGTTAGCATTCCCAACTTGGAAATTGGTGGAAATCTTCTTAGCCATGTCAAAATCCTTAATACTCAGCGCCTGGGCAGTATTTAAGCCAGTCTACTTGTTACACTCTTTAGAAGTTCATTCACTGCTTAATACTGTGAAATTAACAGCCTCTGCTACTAACACATTCATTACAAAGGTGAAACCTTTTGTGACCAATACAATGTCCTCTCTGATCGACATCTCCATCTTCCTCTGAACATTCCTCTAAATGCTTACTTTCAAATAGCTACCATACTTTGAATTGCACCCGAGGCATTACCTGACCGCTTCCAGAGAATTTCTGAGATTAACTCTCTTGTTGTACATCACAAATCCCTTCACTTCTCAAACTTATCAGTAGCATTTCTGTCCTTATTAGTTACAGTTCTCCTTTCATACTGTTGTTTGTGATGCATATCAAGACTATCTCACCAATTTGTTGACATTGCATCCTCCATTTTCTGTCACATTCGCCATGAAACTCCTCCTTTTGACTTGACTTTCCAAAATGCAACCCCTCACATTTATCTGTATTAAACCCCATTTGCCACTTCTCGGCCCACTTCCACAGCTGGTCAAGATTTTGCTGCAAATTCTGATAACCTTCTTCACTCTCCATGATATTGCTTATTTTAGTGTCATCTGCAAACTTACAAAGCACGCCTTGTACATTCTCAGCCAAATCATTGTAGATGACAAACAGCAATGGACCCAGCACTGAACCCTTAGGCACAACACTAGTCACAGGCCTTCAGTCCAACAAGCATCCTTCCACTATTACCCATTCCTACAATCAAGCCAATTGTGTATCTAATTTGCAAGCTCTCCCTGGATTCCATATGATCTAACCTTCCAGAACCGCCTACCAAGTGGAACCTTATCAAATGCCTTGCTGAAATCCGTACAGTCTATGTCTACTGCCCTGCCCTCATCAACTTTCCTGGTCACTTCTTCAAAGAAATCTAACAAATTTATGACAGATGATTTCCCATGCGCAAAGTCTTCAGTACTATTGCTGGATTGTTGTTGGGCTCATAGCCTTTACTGTATCCAGTTCTTCCAGTCTTTTCTTGATGTGATGTGGACTGAGTCAAATTGGCTGAAGACTGGCATCTGTGATGGCAAGGACCTCTGAAGGAGGCTGAACTGGCTCATTCACTTGGCATCTGTCAGTTGCAAATGCTTCAACCTTATCTTTTGCACTGATCTTTTCCATCATTCTAATGACTTGCTTACCCTCCACTATTCACAATCACCAAAGAAAAATCATGTGTGCCTGAATGACTACTGTCCAGCTTCGAGTGGCTAGCTATGGCTCACTTGAACTCCAGCCTACGAAATTGTCTTGATCCCTTGTAGTTTGCCTAAAGGCACAGCAGAATCACAGCAGATGCTATTTCCCTGGCCCTGCGCTGGAGTGTCTGGACAAGGATTTTTGTGTCAGGCTCCTAATTACTGACTATAGTTCTGCCTTCAACTCCATAATTCCAAACAAACTCATCTCTAAGCTCCAAGACTTAGGTCTTGGCTTCCCCTTCTGTAACCGAATCTTTGGCTTCCTGACCCACAGACTGCAATCAGTAAAAATAGGTGACATCATCTCCTCCATCACAATCTTCAACTTAGGTGTCCTGCAAGGCTATGTACTCAGCCCCGTTCTGTACTCCTTATACACTAATGACTGTGTGGCCAAATTCTGCCCCAACTCCATTTACAAGTTTGGTTGTAGGTTGGATCTCCAGCAACGATGAAACAGAACATAGGAGAGAGATTGAGTGCTTAGTGACATGGTGTAAAGACAACAATCTCCCCTTCAACGTAAGCAAAACGAAGGAGCTGGTCATTGACATCAGGAAGCAGAGTGGAGGGATCACCCCTGTCTGCCTCAATGATGTTGAGGTGGCAAAACGCGACAACGTCAAGTTTCTGGGGGTGATGATCACCAATAATCAGTCCTGGTCCAACCATGTTTATGTTGTGGTCAAGAAAGCGCAAAAATGTTTCTTCTACTTCAGGACACTGAGCAAATTCAACATGTCCACAATGACTCACTTGCCAATATTTATAGAAGCACCATAGAAAGCATCCTATCTGGATGCGTTACAACATGGTTTGGCAACTGCTCTTCCCAAGACTGCAAGAAACGACAGTATTGTGAATCACGCAAATGAACCTCTATCCGTTGACTCTATACTTCCTGTTGCCTCAGGAAAACCATCAGCGTTATCAAAGATCCCTCCCACCCTGGTAATACTGTCTTCCACCTCCTTCCTTTTGGGCAGAAGGTACAAAAGCTTGAATACGCAGATGAATAGATTCAAGAACAGCTTCTCCCTTGCTGTTAAGAGACTTCTGATTGGACCTCAGATGTTAATATTGATTGCTCTGTCTCTGCATCTGTTCTGTGGCTGTAACATGGTATGCTGCACTCTGGTCTGCTACCCCGATGCAATTTGTATTGTACTATCTGCCTGTAAAGCACGCAAAACATCACTCTTCGCTATATCTTGGTACATGTGATGACAATAAATCAGTACATCAATACAACTGGACAGGGTAGCCTGAACAGGTTAGATCTAATCCATAGGCTGTGGGAACACTTAGATGTGTCTATCAAACACTTACATGAGTATGACTTGTCACTGATATTCAATTTGGCCTTTGCCTGCTCTGCTCCAGACTTCATTGCAACATTAGTCCAAATATGAACAAAGCCGAATTCCAGAGGTGTAAGCAATTACCCTCAAGAGCAGAGGGGCAAAAGTGGTCCTACTAGTTTTTGAAAGCCAGTTTTCTGAGCCTTGCAACATCACTGTAGGAATATCACCGCAGCATCCGAGGTCGAAAACATTTTCATCTGTCAAATCAATGATCAGCCTGTTATCTAACTCCTTTGCCCCAATGCCATACTACTTTAGGATTACAAAAATCCTTCAGTCTCCAATTTAAAATGTTTAATTAACCTATCATCATCAAACTACTTTAATGATCCATTAAATAATCATTTTTTCCATTCAAATTGAAATCATGTAGAATCCAAGTAAGCCATAGTTTTTTTTCCCACAGTTTGAGGTAGTCAAAAGTAATGATATTTGGAAACTTCGAAAAGATTCCCGCGAGTTTCTGCTGAGAGATTGAGAGGTCATAAGGGGGAGAAATTAGTAGAATTGGAAAGAAACTTTGTCGAAAAATAACTTTATTGAAATGCAGAGTCATCAAAATTAGTACAGCACAGGAGAAGATAATTCATCCTATGGTGTCTGCAGTAACTCTCCAACTGGCCTTTCGCACAACACCATTCTACTGCGGTATCTCCGTAACCCCCCACATTGCTTCCTTTCCAAATAATAATCTTCTTTCAAATACCTCAGTTGTTTCGGAGTTCTACACATTTTTGTCATTTGTATAAATATTTGGATGTGAATATAGGAGAAATAGATAGTAAGTTTGCGGCTGACGGCAAAATTGTTGGTGCAGTGGACAGTGAGGTAGATTATCTCTGAGTACAATGGGACGTTGATCTGATGAACCAGTGGGCTGAGGAGTGGCAAGTGGAGTTTAATTTAGATAAACATGAGGTGTTGTAATTTGGCAAGGCAAACCAGACCAGGATATATACACTTAATGGGAGGCTGGGGAGTGTTGCCTATCTAAGAGACCTTTTCCGTGCAGGTTTATAGTTCCATGAACGTGGAGTCACAGATATATAGGGTGGGATCTGAAAAACGAACCTAACAAGGGTAGTGGAGAAAGCTTTTTGTGTGCGTGTCTTTATTGGTTAATCCATTGGGTATAGGACTTGGGATGTAATGTTGCAACTGTACAGGACATTGGTTAGGCCACTTTTGGAATGCTGCATTCCGTTCTGGTCTCCTTGCAATGGGAAAGATGTTGTTGAACTTGAGAGGGTGCAGAAAAGATTTCCATAGATGTTGCCAGGACTGGAGGGTTAGAGCTATCAGGAGAGGTTGAATGAGCTGGGGGCTAGGTTCCCTAGAGCATCACAATCTTAGGGGTGACTTGATAGAAGTTTATGAAATCATGTGAGGCATGGAGAAGATGAATAGCCAAGATCTGTTTTTTCCCCAGTTAGGGGAATCTAAAACTAGAGGGCATAGGTTGAAGGTGAGATGGGAAAGATATATAAGTGACCTAATGGATAACTTTTACATGCAGAGAGTGTTGTGTGTATTGAACAAGCTTTTAGAGGAAGTGGTGGATGCCAGCACAATTACAAACTTTAAGTGACATCTTGATGGGCATATGAATAGAGGGCTATGGGCCAAATGCTGACAAATAGGACTAAATTAATTTAGGATATGTGGTTGGCATGGACAGCTTGGACTGAAGGCCTGCGTCTGTGCTGCACAGCTTTGACTGTATGACTCTATCTTAAACAATGCGTTCTTGACCCAGCTACTCATTATGAAAAGTTTTTTTTTCCTCCTATGATTCTGTCAATTACTTTTCATCTGTACCCTCTAGTTCATGTTTTTTGCGCTGGGTACAGTTTCTCCCTGTCTACTCTATACAGATCATTCATGATTTTGAAAATCTCTATCACATCTTTGTGGTCACTTCTCAAAGGAAAGCATTCTAATCTCTCTAATCTAACTTTATAATAGTGGTTCCAGGGATGAGGAACTTTCCTCCTCCTCTCTCAAACTGGTCTACCTGATGTGGTGCTCACAATTCAATCTCCCTGGTCTTGGTGAAACCAAACACCGACTGGTGACTGCTTTGAGAAGCATCTCCACTATATGACTCTTAACATTCCAGTTGCTTGCCATTTCACTTAACCACGTTGCTGAGCATCATTTGGGTCTCAGGTGTTGCAGTGAGCCAAGCCCCTCTCTCCGAGACTCAGCTCCAGTAAAAGGCTGATTCTGTACTCCCACAATTGCCATGTTCTCAGCTCCACCCTGGTACAGCCTTGACAACTCTCAGCAGGTCAAAGGTGATAGACTCACTAGCCCCGAGTACTGAGTGACAGCATCATGCATCAATCATAGGCTGTGACAGCAGATAAAGTCACACTGCTTCCTGATAGTTTCTTGGCATACTTCTAACCCTGTTGCAGCACAAACCACTGATGTAGACAGAAGAGTATCCACTCACCTGGATGTTTTCTGTATCATAGATTACATGCTTACCTAAAAGTTCTGATCTCTGTGTATATTGGTATATCTCGGTTTTCTGTATCATGTCACTTCGCTCAATTCTATATCGATGTTTCTACCCATTCCTTTATTTCATGACTCTCTGATTCCATTCAGCTAATATTGTATCCATGTTTCTGCTGTCTTTTACTCTATGAGCTCTAACATTGTTCACAAGTCTGTTGTTCAACATTGTCTCAGAAACTTTTTGGAAGCTGTATACACCACATCAGTTGGATTGTTCTCTTCAAGCCTTTCACTTCATTAAGCAACGCCAGCAAATTAGTTAAACATGCCTATCCCTTTAGAAATCTATGTTGGGACATACAGTGAGATAAAGTGAGAGTTGGCAGCCTGATTTGAGGTGACCGAAGCCTCGCCACTGATGGCAATAGGAAGAAGAGAATATGCCAATATACACAGACATCAAGACTTTGAGGTGAGCATGTAATCTACAGAAAATTCCATAGGTAATAAGGTCATAAAAGAAATTGAGGATAGAACATGTAGGCATTTTCCCTTCAAATGAAACCCACCGAATGATGTTGAAATCTGAAATGGTTTAGTCTGCTGCAGGTTATCTTCAGAGTTTCAAAAAGGTTTGCTTTGTTTGCTTTTAGTCGTACTGTTGCATATTTAAAAATCAGGTTGTGAAAGTCATGCAACCTCTTCTAAAACTATCATTGCTATGAAAATATACTGCTGCAAGGTGATTGGCACAGAAAGGGAAGAAAGCTAGCACCAAGACTTGGTAGCAGAGTTGCTGGGAGCTTCATGCATCTGAATGTTTCTAAATCTAGAGCCAAATACAATTTAGAAAATAACATTAGAGAGGATTGAAATTACAAAGTATTTTCCCCTTGGGCATGAGGTAGGAATGTCAATGTCAATTTAAAAATGTCAACACTTGACTGTAATTTTATACACACCAACGAGAGTTTAAAGTAGTGGTGGAAGGGCTGGAAGAAAGCTTTTGAATTGGGCTACGCATACAGAAAAAAATTAGTATTATCATCGCCATCAATGATAATTCCATAATAAAAGATAATTTTGAGCAAAGAGCAAAATATGATGTTATTGGGTGATTAAAATTAGATGTTCTGACTATTTGCCAACCACTTGTGAACAGAGAAATGGGCTATTCACCCATTGAGGTGGCCCCTGCACTCAGATGATTGTTGATCTGACCATTTAATCTTTCAAATACTCATTAAATATTCTCTTAATGTTTATTTTAATGAAAACCACCTCATGATCTGAAGTCTGTTAGGATTGTAAATCCATTCAGTGTTAATACAAATAGGCATAAAATATTAATACATCAGTGACTCTTTTTGTTTCCTACCCCACGTTAAGTTCTTCTGTTGAACGAAATGTTCTATTCTTGTCATTAACTGTTTTGCTGCATCTTTGTTGAAAAAAAATCTGTAGTAAGTTGCTTTGTACCATCTTCAGCCTTTTTTAATGTCCCTGTTTTGCCACGTTAAACTGCATTTTAAGTGCTGTCATTGCACTCTCCCAACACTAAACAATATCTTAATCTCATCTCTTTTAGTGAAACAAGCACTTGTTTTGCTTGTACCAAATACTTGCCTAAGGTTGATGCAGATGCAGTCCAGCACCCTACCTGAGGAAATACTACAAATGCATCTCTTTCACAAACTGTCTTTGGCTTGGGAAAACACTAAGTCTGAAGGTTGCTCTGTGGTGGTCAGCTAGAGCCAAGGTCATAGCACTGTGAGTGGCCCAGTTGCTCAGAGAATGAGGAAGAATAATGAAAGAACAGTACTGGTAAGGACTTCATGAGTGAAAGGAGTAGACAGGTGTTTTTGCAGCCATAAATGTGACTCCAGCATGATATTTTGTCTTCTGAGTACCAGCCTTAAGGTAATCATAGAGAAGCTGCAGGGCACTCTGAAATGGAAGGATGAAAATTGGAGATCGTGATCCATGTTGAGATCCACGAGTGATGTAGGAATAAAGAGGAGGGGACTTGTCAGTAGGCTTTAGGGAGTTAGGAAATTAAAAACCAGGACCTCGAAGGTATTAATCTCTGATTACTGTTGGTGCCACACAGTAGTGAATATGGGAACAGGAGGATAGAGCAAATAAATTAGTGGCTGGAGAGATGATGGGCTTTAGATTCCTGAGGCATTGGGACCATTTTTTGGGTGAATTGGGAACTGTATAAGTTTGGGTTACATCTGAACTAGAACAGTACCAGCATCCTCACTAGGTTTTTTGCTAGTGCCGTTCTGATGGATTTAAACTAGATTATCAGGGGAATGGGATTCTGACAAGTAGATGAGAGAGGAAAGGAGCTGGAACAGTATTAGAAGTTAAACGCAGAAACTTTTGCACCATTTAAATTGTGTTTAGATATTCACTTGAGTTGCCGTAGGTGGAAGCAGGAGTTGGTAAGTGAGATTCTAGACCCACTGCAATACAGTTTACACTCAACTGCCTTCTTAAATGACCTACCAAGGCATTCTAATGTAACAATTACAACAAAGTCTCAAAAAAAATTGAAACCAGATTGACTACCTGGCATCAACTTAGACACCAGAAATGACAATGACAATGGCAGAAACAACCCTGTCAGTTCTGCAATGGTATGACTTACATATGATTCTGTGAATATGTCTAAAAGATAATGTCCCAGGCACTACCCATGGATATGTCCTGTTGCACCCAACAGGACAGACTCAACAGAGGTGTTTGCACAGTCGTGTACAGTTGGTGGGGAGCTGCCCAGAGTTGAATCTGAACACCATGAAGCCTCATGGCATCAGGACTGACATGGGCAAAGAAACCTCCTGCTGATTATCACATGCCATTTACCCTCAGCTGATGACTGTGTACCTCCATGTTGAACAACACTTGGAGGAAGCATTGAGGTGGCAAGGGGATAGAATGTATTTTGGGGGATTTCAGGATCCACCACCAGGAGTGGTTCGGCAACAGCACTGCTAACCAAGCTAGTTGAGTCCAAAAAGTCGTAGCCAGACTGGGTCTGCAGCAGGTAGTGAGGGAACTACAGGGTGGGTGGTAACCATACTTGACCTCATCCTCACTAATCTGACTGCTGCAGATACATCTATCCATGAAAATATGATAGTTGATTGCAACAATGAAAAGTCCTGAGGTGAAACATATTATTCAGGTCAACAGAAAATTTGTTGCAAAGAAAACTACTCAAGAAGGAACATAAAGCTTGTTGCAAGATAACAAAGTGTGGAGCTGGATGACCACAGTAGGCCAAGCAGCATCTTAAGAGTACAAAAGCTGACATTTCAGGCCTAGACCCTTCATCAGAAAAGGGGGAGGGGGAGACGGTTCTGAAATAAATATTCTCTCGGATTCTACAGCATCTGCAGTTCCCATTACCTTGGATACAGTAAGGCTTGCAGCTTTTGGTGATGCTCCTTATGTAAATCTCTAGGTTCTTGAGTACAGCAAGATTTATACTTTTTCATGTGGGAAAGGGAGGTCAATGTTGCTCTTTCAGAAGAGTAGTAAAAATACACTTTTTAATGGCAGAAACTATCGCAGGTGAATTGATAGATGTGATGCTTTTCTTAGTGAAAACATTGGAAGAAATTCTAAAAAGGGATTCAGCAGCAATACCCAAGTACTACAACAGTAATAATCTGCTATGGGATGTCATACAGCCATCAAAATATGTGAATGAGAAGATTTTGGGATCAATATTATAGTTTTAAACTAGGTAATGGATGCATAACTGAAGAGATTTGACAAGTATGTCACAAAGGCAAAAGTTTCAATGGGGGCTTCTAACTTGTGTAAATTGGGATAAATGTGTATTAGAACAGTAGTAAATTTTCCTTGTTCAGTACAGTTTCTTGTGCATTCTCAGTGAACAAGAGCATGCTGTATTAGATTTAGTGATGAACCAGATTTAGTTCACCCAACAGCACATGAACTTTTATCTAATTGTGATTTGTAATGTGATTTGATGTCAGTGTAGCGTTTGAAAGGGAGAAACTGCAACAGCTACTAAGATTGTAGAATTGGGTAATGCTGACTTCAGTACAATGAGAGATTATTCTTAGTAAGCTGAGCAAACTGAGCAAAATTGCAGCTCAGTGGGAGGTGTTTTAAAAAGAATCTGTGATACCGAAATAGTTTGTTATCCTAAGGGGCAACAGCTGTAGCCAAAAAGAGGCATTGATTACTAGGGGAAAGAGACCAGCCTATAACTAGAAGAGAGAATACACACAATTCAAAAATGTCTAGTGAATGCAAGAGGGGCAAAGAACTACGGAGTTTTTTTAAAAAAAATCTGAATGAGAGGAAATTTGCAAGGAATGGCAAAACCAACTCAGACTTTACAATTAAATGATAGAATCTTTGAAAACTGGTAATTGTGAAATTGTCAATTAAAATAAAGAGTGGTGAACATGTTGAAAAATCAGTTTTTATTTACCATTAAAGCAAGAAGATAGTATAACAGAAATTGCAAGAGAACTAATACTAAATCGGATTGGGATGCGACAAAATAAGTGTTTTATAAAGCAATGACTTTTAAAAAGTACAAATCCCCAACATCAGATAGTTTCCACCCAGGGTTTTAAAGGAAGTAGATGAAAATATTTTTGGCATCTTGATCTTCTAAGGTGCTGTGTCAATTTAGGAATTGTTTCATTAGATTGGAGCATTGTGTGAATTCCTCTGGCTAAATTGCTAGATGCTGTAATTCATCACATGACTGGATATTTTTGGAAAGTTTCAGTTGGTCAGAGTACCAGCATGGATTCATGGAAGTCACATCTGATGAACTGACTGAATGCTTTTGGAGAGGTGACTGCAGTAGTAAACAGGAGAAATTCTTTCTATGGCTGTTATTTGTATGGATTTTTAGATGTCGTTTGTTCAAAATCCTTTAGGAGAGATTGCTAGCTGATGTTCATGGAACTGAACAAAATTTAATAAGTTGGAAATTTGGCTGGGTACCAGGAGATGATCAGGGATAATGTACAGTTTATAACTTTTACTGTTGCTCAAGAATTGATGCTGGGGCACCACCAATACACTACTCATTAACAACCTATATTATTGGGTAGAAAGCATTTACCCATGTTGCCAATTACAGAGATTGTGGCATAGTAAACAACATAGATGGCAGCAAATAATTACAAAGAAATATTGGTAGGCTATATAAGTGGACAAGTCTATATTACAAATGGTTTCAATGCAGGCAGATGTGCTAATGTTCACTTTGGACCTAAAGAGAATATAATGAGGTACTTTCTAATTGACTTTCAAACAGTGAAGCCTATCTTTTGGTTTTCTGGGGCTCCTTTGTCTCTCTCAGGCATGTAATAATATATTTTGTACATGTATTGATGTATGTTGCATTTGGAATTGTACAGAAGAATTGAGATAAAATGCGAAAAATTTATCAATATCCTCCATTACCAACCCTCCAATCAACTTAATGCTTTCCTTGTGTGTTAAGGCTTTAACTTCCCAGACTCCGCTAATAAAATTAGCACAGCATAAATGAGCGAAATTATCTTTCCAAAATTCGTGATACTTGAACTGAATAATCAGGTGCTTGTAGGCTATTTAGCCCTTCTAGTTTATTTCACAATTCAATAAAATGGCTGATCTCATTATAATCTCAAAGTTACTTTCTCATCTACCCTGATAATCCTTCATTCACTTCCCCAGCAAGGATCTGTCCATATCTGCCTTAAGAATAGTCAAAGATTCTGCTTTCTCTGCCTTTTTATGACAAAAGTTTTAAAGATTTATAGCCCCCGGAAGAAAAAAATTGCTTCATCTAGGGTTCTGAGGAAGGATCACTTGACCTGAAACGTTTAATCTGACTTCTATACGCAGATGCTGCCAGACCTGCTGAGCTTTTCTGTTTTTGTTTCTCATTGTAGCATCTTGCAATTCTTTTGGTTTTTATTGGAGAATTGGAGAGGTTGGGGAAGAGAAACGGAAGATCAAGGTGTTCCCTCTCTTCCCAGAAAACTCCCTTCCCAGGGGGGCCTTGAACAACGTCCTCCCCTGTGTCCTGATTTTTTCCCCCACCACCTCTCTCCGTGGTTGCAGGCTGAGTCCTTTGAAATGATTTAAGGATACGATTTAAAGCAGTACACAGTGCACATTCACTGGTGGCAACAAATGCGGACATTTTGTAAATCGTCTCTCTGTGATTTCACATTTGCCAAATCTTTGCCTACCTAAACTATGTATATTTTTGTAGCCTCCTTTCCCCTCTTCACAATTTATTTTCCCCCATATCATTCTGTTGCCAGCAAATTTAGCAGCCATACTTGCTATCCTAAAACCAAGTCATTCGTATAAATTCTAAATAGCTGAGATTTCAGCACTGATATGCCTCCCATTTGCCAATCTGGAAAAGATCACCCATTAACCTGCCAAAATGCTTCCCAACTACATGGTGATCCCTTTTCTTCAGCAGTAAGCTTTGGTGTGACACTTTGTCAAATATCTTCTGGAAATCTAAGTATATTACATGCATTGTTTCTCCCTTGTCCACAGTACATTACTTGTTCCACGAACTCCAAAAGATTCGTTCAACATGTTTTCCCCTTCACAAAGTCACATTGATTCTCCCTGATTACCTCGAACTTGTGTAAGTGCCGTGCTGTAATTTGTTTAATAATAGCTCTTAACTCTTTTTCTGTGACAGCTGTTAAGCTGATTGGCCTACAGTTTCCCACGTTTTGCCACCTTCCCCTTTTTCAATTAAAGAGTTTAGATTTGCTATATTCTAATGTAATGGCAGCATTGTACAATCACAGAATCTCTACTGTGTGGAAGTAGCCCATTCAGCCTGTCGAGTCTACACTGAAGCTCAATGAGCATCCCACCCAGACCCAACCCCTCCCCTTCCACGTAACCTTAAATTTCCAATGGCTAAGCCATCTAGCACACATATCCCTGGACACTGGGCAATTTAGCATGATCATTCCACCTAACATGCATCTCTTTGGATTGAGGAAACGAGCACCCTGTTAATTCCTCCAGATGCAACCTCCAAGGGTGCCACATTTGCTTTAGTTACTCTCTTTTTATATACCAGTCGAAACTTTTGTTGTTTTTCTTGTATTTCTCATCAATTTACTGTCATAGGAGATTTTTATCCTCTTTATTAGTGTTTTTAGACATTTGGTGCTAGCTCCACAACTTGCCAAGTCTTCTGGCCTTCCAGTGGTTTGTATAGCTTTGTATGCTTTAAATTTTGATCAGATACTTCCCTTGACAGCTTTTGATGACTTGTGGTTCAATGTCCTCATTGAAAAAGACTCAATCAGAAAATAATTTTTGCTGAGCATTATGAAATATCTGCTTAAATATCTGCCACTGCTCATCTCCTGGCTTTTCCCTTTTAGTCCATTTTCCAGCTTTAGGCAGCTCCATTTTTACCCCCCACACCTCTTGAAATTGCCCTTATTTAAGTTGGGGACATTGGTTTGAGATCTGAGTTGCTCTTCCTCAAACTGAATTTCTACCATGCTGTGATCACTACCCCTGGGGAATCTTCATGTAAGAGATCTATTATTCGCCCTATCACGTTATACATTAGTAAGTCTAAAATTTGCACTTTTCGTGGATAGGTTTTGTAGCATGTTTCTTGTAGAAACAAACTCTGATGTAACTTACAAATTTGTTTTCCATGTTATCCTTGCCAGTTGATTTTGTCTAGTCAGTATGCAGATTAAAATCACCCACAACATCTGTAGTGCTATTGTCACATGCCTCCATAATTTCCTGATTTATACATTGTCATCCTGTGAGGCAACTCTTTGGGGGACAATAGATAACTCCCTCGAGACTTTCTTTCTCTTGCTATTCCTTATTTGCACTCAAACTGATTCCACATCATAATCATGGTAATCATATCATGACCCGTCACTGTACTGAAAGCGTCCTTTATAAAAATATTACCCAGCCTCATCCTTCCTTTTTGTCTACTTTTACAGAATGACAACATTCCTGGAATATTGAATTTCCACTTGCTCAGCCTCAATCATATCTCTAAAAGCTATCAAGAGATATTCATTTACTTCTTTTTCTGCTGTCAACTCGTCTGTCTGTTTACAAATGCTACATGCATTTGAATAAAGACCTTAAGCTTGGATGTTTTACATTATTACCTATTCTGATTCTAATTTCTGCTGCATTCTTCTGTTCTACACTTATCTGTCACCCTTTAATTATTATTCACTTCTACATCCTGGACATTTTACGCTTTTGTTTCTTTTCACTTTTAAACTTCCCTTCAATGAACTGTCCTACCCACTAATTAGTTTATACCTATCTACGACACTAAATGTACAATGCACCAGGACACCAGTCCCAGCATGGTTCAAATACAGCATGTCCCATCAATACAGCTCTTTCTATCCTTAGTATGGGTATCAGTGCCCCATGTATCAGAACCTGTTTCTCCCATTCCAATCTTTGAACTAAGGGTCTAGGCCCGAAACGTCAGCTTTTGTGCTCCTGAGATGCTGCTTGGCCTGCTGTGTTCGTCCAGCCTCACATTTTATTATCTTGGAATCTCCAGCATCTGCAGTTCCCATTATCTTTGAACTAAGCATTTAGGTCTCTAATTGTATTTAGTCTATACCAATTTGCAAGTGGCTCAGATAGTAATTCTCAAACTTATTACCTTAGCTTTGGTTCTGCTTTTAAATTCAGCCCTGAAGTGCTCGTAATCCTTCAGCAAAATCTCTTTCCTAGACCTACATAGTGTCATTAGTATCTAAGTGGACCATTGGATCATCTCCCCTGCTACTCTCTGCAACCCAGAGGCGTAGCTTTGAACCTTGGAACCAGGTAGGCAACATTGCCTTCAGGATTTGTCTTTGCTGCACAGAGCACTATGTATTATCCTATTGATACTATTCCATATTATTACTACATTTACCTTTTACTCCCAGTTGAGTAGCACTTTGGAGCATAGCACTGTGGTAAGATCACTCATCCTCCCTACAGTTTGTGCTGACATCTACTCCAAGAGTATAACCTCATACTGAATGGACAAAGGCACTGGCCGAGACCCCCAAATTCTGGGTCTCCATATCTCACTCAGAAGCTCCTATCCATGACCACAAAAGTCTTTTGGTTCCACATTTTTCTTAGTTATCATCTTATGTTTTATAAATGCCAAAAAACTAAATTGTTTTAAATTTTAACTTCCAAATTATTTTCCCTGCCCTCTCCATGTTTTTAATTTTTTTTTACTTTTAGCTTTTTACCTTCTGTACTGCTGTAGTCTTTATGCTGTATTGAGCTCTGGTATCTCACATAGCTTTACATTTTTCTCTATCCTACCCTGTTTAGTAATTTTGGCCTCCTTTTCTAAAGAAGGATGCTGTTGCTCGAGGGAGTGCAGTGAAGGTTTACCAGGCTGATTCCAGAGATGATGGGTCTGATGTATGAGGAGAGATGGACTAGATTGGAATTGTTTTCATTAGAGTTCAGATGAATGAGGGAGGATCTCATAGAGACTTTTAAAATTCTAACAGGACTAGACAGAACTGGCAGGGAGGATGTTCCTGATGGTGGGTGTGTCCAGAACAAGAGTCACAGTAGAATGGTTCAGAGTAGACCATTCAGAACGAAGATGAGCAGACATTTCATCACCCAAAGAACAATGAGCCTGTGGAATTCATTACCACAGGAAGTAGTTGATGCCAAAACGTTGAATGTATTCAAGTGGTGACTAGATATACCACTTGGGGCAAATAGAATCAAAGGTTATGGGGAGAAAACAGGATTAGGCTGTTAAGTTGGATGATCAGCTATGGCCATGAAGAATGGCGAAGCAGGCTTGAAGAACTGAATGGCCTCCACCTGTTTCTGTTTCTACATAAAATAGAAGCTCACCCCAAACACACCTTTCCATACTTTGGTGATCTGATAGCTATATGCTTTTATCACATATATAAAGCTAGAAAATTTTAACCGGGCAGTTAGTAGCCATTTTTTAACCACATCTCAGAACTCAAATTCAATAACTAATACAGTGTTCATTATAAAAGCATCGACTGCATTTCCCCTCTGTAAAACTCCTGAACATGTGTCACTTGTAGCTAGAGATTCTATGTTAATTTGAAAGAAGTTTAATGATTTTCACATTTTCCTGGGCTTCTAGTTAACTGAATATTTCTGTTAATTGGTTTAAAATTGATATTTCACTTTTGTGACCTTTTTTATATGCTCCCACCTTGCTGCTCCTGGCTTCCTGCACTCTTGCCCCATGTGCCCCCTCTCCCGACCCCTTTTTACTCTCCATTACTTACAGCTTCTCCAATTCCCCTTCTATCTGTCTGTCTTCACTATAGAGGACACAAATAATCTCCCATGAATAAATGTCCAAGAGGTGAAATGGACTGAAGAACTTTAAAGCAGTTGCAATCGCCAGTAAAAGTATTCCAAGAGAAGTATTAGAACTACATGTTCTTTGGTTTTTGAGGGACTTCTTCCAAGGGTTTGAGTAAAATGTCTTCCAGAATAGTAGATTCAGTGATTTTAATTTGCCAAAATTCCCCAGAAAATGTTGGAATCGATTACTAGGAGGTTATTGTAGATCCTGGGATAACTGGGTAATCTTATGAGAAAAGTAAGATAGATTACATGTTTTTCGATTTTTGGGTTTAGAAGAGTGAGAAATCCAGAGGAGACTTAACAACAGCGTGGATGTTGAAAAGAAGTTTGTGCTTGTGTGGAGATTAGAACTAGTGGGCACAGTTTAAAAATAAGGGTGTTTCTATTTAAGATGAAGGGCTGACCGTCTATGGGCATACCTCCTGCTGCCCACACAAAAAAAGAAAAAGTATTGAAAGCAGGAACTTTGAATATCAGAGGCACATTGACTGACCAGGCAGTTGTATGGTATCAGGATAGGCAGGGAAGTAGAGTTGAGGCCTCAAGTAGATCAGCTGTTCTTTTTCAATAGTAGAACAGGTTTGAGGGCTGAAAGTCCTAATTAGTACTTGTACAGCATAAGTTCTTGAAGTTGTTTGCTTCAGTGCAAACTTGGGCACTTATGCACTTAGGTTTGCCACCATACCCCTTTATTTTGGTAGGTGTGGTAGCCCAGTAATTATGATACTGGACTAAAAGGCTTAAATTCTATCATGACAAATTGAGAGATTGACTAAATTGAATCTTTGTAATTTTATCTGGTAGCAGGTAAAGTTGACATGAAAACTGTCAAACAATTGCCTCACAAATACCCTTCAGGTAGGGAAATGTTCCCTTACTGCCTAGTCTAACATGCTTCTAACTCTAAGTCAGCCATGCAATCTTGAATTGATGTCCTCAGCATTTAGATTTGAGCAGTAAATGCAGCCTTAGCATTGGCAAACTTTTTTATATAAATGTATAACATTTTTAATGAACATTTTAAAAAATTTTTATATTTGTCTGTCAGCAGGCCTCCTTTCCCCTTCTGGATGTCTTTAAAAGTGATAATGTTACTGGCTAGCAGAAAGGAATGGGAAAAGCTCACTGGCTAGCAAAGATGAACTTCAAATGTCACAGAATCTCAAGTCTTATAGTGCAGAAGGAGACCATTTGATGATCCATTGCGCCTCCATTGACTCTTCAGATGACCACTGTTGCCTAGTATCAATCTCGTACAATTTCCCTATACCTCTGCACATTGGATGATTGCCTCAGTTGAACCTGCCTCCACCAAACATCCAGGCAGTGCATTCCATACCTCCCTTGTTCTTTGTAGTTTTACAAGCTGTAACAGCTTCTCCCTATCTACTCTATCTTAATTGGCTCATGATTTTTAAAATCTCTATAAAATTATTTTTTATTCTTGTTCTTTCCAAGAGGACCAGACCCTACTTTTTCAATTTATCCTCATGACTGAAATTTCTCATCCCTGGAACTGTTCTTGTAAGTCACTCATATACTTTCTCCAGTGTGTTCACATCCTTCCTATAATGTGGTGCTCAGCTTTATACCATATTCCAGCTGACACCTAACAAGTGAATTATACAAGTTCAACATCACTTTCTTTTTTTCTCACCTACCTCTATTGATAAAGCTGAGGATACTGTGGGCTTTACTTACAAATCTCTCTATCTGTGCTGCTGCCATCAGTGATTTCTGCATGTATGTACCCAGGTCCCTCTGATTCCAGAGGGTGTCTTTAGAATTTTACCCCCATCTTGTACGCCTGGCTATGTTCTTCTTGCTAAAATGCATCACTTTACTCTTCTCTCTTCATTGAAACTGATCTGCCACCTATTTGCCTATTCCACCAACTTGTCTGACCTTTTGGATTTCTATACACTCTTCCTCACATTTTTTAATGATTTTTCCCAGTTTTGTCATGAGTAAACTTGAAATTGGCCCTGCACACTAAGATTTAGATTGTTTACGTATACCAGGAAAAGCAAGGGTCCCAATACTGACCCCCTGGGGAACTCCACCACAAACCTTCTTCCGGTGTGAAAAATATCTTTTGACCATTGCTGTTTGCTCTCCTGTTCCCATCCCTCAGCCATTGTTGCTACTGTTCTTTTTGTTCCATGGTCTTAACTTTACTCACAAGTCTGTGGTGTGGCACTATATCAGAAACCTGAAAGTCCATGTGCATCAGCCATTGTCAGTGTCGATAAGCCTTTCTGTTATTATCTCTTCAAAGGCCTCATGTTAGCTAAACGTGATTTCCCCTTTAAAAACCCATTCTGACTCTTTGTAGTCAACTTATGCTTTCCATATAACTACTAATTCTATGCAGAAGAATTCTTTCTAGAAGCTTCCCCACCAATGAAGTTAAACCGACTAATCTGTAATTGCTGGGATTATCCTTGCAATCTTTCATGAACAAGGCTATTACGTTTCAATTTTCCAGTGTTCAAGCACTTCTCTTGAGCAGCATTTTCTCTCTCTAATTTTCTTACCGGCTGCATGGGCGTCTGAGGCTCATTCATGGCAACAACTTTCAAAACTGGAAATCTGTGCCATTGTCAGTGCACTGATATGTGTGCAGATTAGAGAGAAAGCTTCTTCTGAGTATCCAGTCCTGGTGCCCTGTCAACCATAAGTACCAATGCCCTATTCAACACTGTTTCCTTCTCAATATTGAACTTTTTTCGTGATAGTGCTTCCTCCTCTATATCATTATGGCCTGGTAGCATCTCCCTCTAATGTAAGGACAAATTAATGCTTTGCATCTAACACCTGAGTCATGCTTCCTGTGTCCCAGGTGTATATCCCTAATTGGCCCTATCTCTTTTTTAGACAAGCACCCATTTGCTGTTTATATACCTAATAGAAGTCCAGGAACATCCATGTATATTTGTTTGCTAATCTTTTTTAAAAAAATAATTCCTCCTTGATTCTCTCATTTTGAATTTCATGCCTCTTCCGAATCTTCGGTTTTCCTCTTGATTCTCTGTTTTCTACCTGACACCTGTTGTAAGCGTGCAATATATTTTTCTTTATGTTAATTTATATCTCCTTTGTCATCCAGGGACTTCTGGATTTGTTTGTCCTACCTTTCCTAGTTGAGGCAATATACCTTGACTGTACCCGAACCAACTCCTCTTTCAAGGTAACCCATTGTTCAGTTACTATTTCTCCTGCCAAAATCATGTTCCAATGAATCCTGCCCCATTGAAGTCTGCTGTCTGCCAATTAATTCCCCTCCCACCCACTCTGGATTGTTGCGTATCATTCTCCATTATCTATCCTCCATTACAATGCAGTGAACAGTGTCTCTTAAATCTTGACACTTGATGCACTTGCCCCACCTCATTTCTAAGAACAGGCCTAATGGTGGATCCTAGATAACAAAGTGTGGAGCTGGATGAACACAGCTGGCCAAGCAGCATCTCAGGAGCACAAAAGCTGACGTTTCGGGCCTAGACTCTTCATCAGAGAGGGGCCCCTCTCTGATGAAGGGTCTAGGCCCGAAACGTCAGCTTTTGTGCTCCTGAGTTGCTGCTTGGCCTGCTGTGTTCACCCACCTCCACACTTTGTTATCTTGGATTCTACAGCATCTGCAGTTCCCATTATCACTAATGGTGGATTCTTTCTTGTTAGACTGGAAATGTACTGCTTTAGGAAGCTCTCCTGCAAACAATTTAGGAACAGTAGCCCCCTCTGCCCCCTGCACTATTAGTATCTGTCTATATTTGGGTAACTGGAGTCTTCCGTTGTATTTACTCAATAGTATTGACAGCTGTAATTTCTCTGTAGATTTTTGTTATTCTACACCTTTTTCCACTAATTAGCGGTCTAAGGATTACACCTAACAATGTAATTGTACCCTTTGTAATCCTTAGCTCTAGCCACATTGATTTGTCTTTGGACCCTCTTGAGACATCTTTTTTTTCCCTCCTGCACTAACAGTGCCCTTCTTAAGCAATAATGTGCTGTCCATGCTCCTTTCTTTCCATTCGTTTCTGAACACCTTACACGGAATATTTAACACCCAGTTCAGCCCTTCCTTAAGCCAGGTTTCTGTTATTGTTGCAACATCATGCTTCTAAATGAAAATTTGCACCTGTAACTCCCAAATGTTGTTTACTCTGTTTATTCATACACGCATACTAACTCTGATTTAAACTTTATTTCTTTTTCTCCGCTCTTATTTCATCAATTAACCTTAGCCATTCTCTGTTTATTTAAATAAGCTAATATTTTGTGAAACCTAGTGTTCTATATTACTAGGCTTTCTTGGTTTCCATAAATCTGCCAAGTTAATTTTAAAGCTCACCCAACTAAACTAGCAAAATGCCCCAGCTCTGTTTAGATACAGTATGCCCAACTTACACAAGTGCCATCTTCCCCAGAGCCTTTCTGAGGCATCTAAAGACATCCCTCACGCACCATCTTTCCAACTATGCATCACTTTATTCTTATGCTCCTATTTTTGTACTCACTTGCATATGAGATTACCAGAGATTACCACATTTGAGATGCTGCTTGATAACCTAGCTCCATAAATTTTTATTGCAGAACAACGTACCCCTTCATTCACAAGTCATTGGTACCAATGTGGGCCATGACATCTGGTTATTCACTCTCACCCAGAAGAATGTCCTGCAGTTGCTCTGTGATATCCTTGACCTTGTTATTGTTTTTGGCTTGTGCTGAGAAAGCAATCAAAAAAATGATGAAAATAAGATATTAAAACTGTTCCTGTTGCTTTATAGTCTCTCTAAGCATGTTGTTTTGGGTAATATAGCTCAAACCATTAATTTATTGACTAGTGTAATGTGCATGTAGGTACTTATTTTTATCTGTAAGTAGATATTTGCCTTGAACTTGTTGGAAGATACTTTTCAAAGCAAAAGATACTGGCTACAGCAGGAACAATGTTGCATTTGTAAGGAACAGGCTGCTTGGATGGAGACAAGTGTACAACACTTGCTCAAAGAGGTTACGTGATTCTGGGTGTATATATTAAAAAAAATTGATTTTAAACATGGTCACAAAAAAGCTTGCTACATAGGTAAAAGGTTTGGAATCTCTTTCATCAAAATTTGAGAGCTAAAAATTCACTGGAAGACATCATTTCCACAAGTAGAGGTTACTGACCACTAACTAAACCATTACAGAAAAGGGAGAATTTAGTCAGCCATATCTGATCCTGGAAGAAACTAGTGTCGTCATCTTGTGTGAGAAGTAAGTATGATGAACAACCAACGTTTGGATCATGCTTGTCTTTTTTTTTATTTAACTGTTACTTGGCCAAGTTAGTTCAAGATAATATTGCCAAATGTGTTTTTCCCCCCCGCCAAGGCTTGGAGGTTCTGTTGTTTTTCAAAAACAATATTTTGACATACTTGCACATTTTAACCATTTATAAATAATTCTTGAACCTTAATTTTTTTTTACTCATTATTTATTTGTTAATTTATTTTTTAAAATTTTGATTACACATACCGAAGTAAAAATATACAGGAGTACTGTGAAAAGTATATAATGTCACTACACAAGGTGCCATCTTAGGTACAAGTACCTAGGTACAGCATCTTAAGGGCAAGGTAGAAAGAACAAAGTTAGAAGTTAAAATAGCAGTAATTATAGAAAAACATAGGACATACAAAGTAGGGTTAAAAATTATGCATTTCAAATCTTTTTAGTTTTAAATAGAAAATAAAGAAAGAAATGAAGCTAAAAAGTCAAATATTACAGTCTTAAGCACCTGGCCACTTTGAGGAATCACCTAGAGACTGGAAGTTGCGGCTGAGCCTTTTCAGGCCAAGAGATCGCCATGTACTGCCGAAAGACAGCCTTGTCATCCCTAGAAGCTGCCATGCTGGGCCACTGAGAAACTGCCATGCTGGACTGGGATGTCACCTTGCCCAGTCTGTACTGAGTCTGAGTCAGTGGCGGGGAGAAAAAAGAAAAGAAAACATTAAATGAGAATAAAAGAAAACTAAATAGATGAATGGGAGTGTGAGATAGGAGAGACAGGCTTGTCCAGTGTGAGGAATGAGGTGGTCAAGAGGGTAAGGGATAAGCCAAGAGAGGCAGTGGTTGGTTGGGGGTTGACGACCATGTAGAAGAGAGAGAGAGCCAACACAGAGTCGGCTGCCTGGAGTGAGACTAGAAACTTGAAAAGGTGGGGTCTAGGAGGATGGGGGTCGGGGTGGGGAGTAGCTTGACTGTGCATGAAGGATTTACTAGTTCAGTGTAAATGGAAACCGTGAGTATGTTGGTACCATTGAGGATCCTGCAATGTTTGATTTGAGGCTGCTGGGCATGGTGAGAGCAATCGATTGGCTCAAGCTCAGTGTCACAGCTGACCCCCAGCTGGACACGGTGACAACAGGATCAACTGAACTGTATACAGTCGTATATATACACTTAGTTGGCAATGTCATAATTCCTATTTAGGTGGCATTGGAGACACAGAACAAGGGTGGAAATCAATCCATCCATTCTAACTGGTTTGTAACGATGTTGATAATACTATTCACTTGGCTGCAGTGGAGTGTTATGGGAATTAAAGGGTGTTGGGAATTCAGTCTCAAGTTCTTAATCACCCTCCAGCCTCTGTTTGTAAACCTGCATCTGTTGGTCCCAAATCACAGTCCAGTGCTAATTGCCCAAAATACTACAATCCTACACACTCTCAGTATGTTACTAACCATTACTTCATGTTATGGTAGAATCACACTGGCTTGGATTTTGTGGTAGTGATTATGATTTCAGCAATTGATGCCTTATTCCTGTGAAACTGACAGCAAGATTATTCTCAGAGATAATGGGAACTGCAGATGCTGGAGAATCCAAGATAACAAAGTGTGGGGCTGGATGAACGCAGCAGGCCAAGCAGCATCTCAGGAGCCGAAAAGCTGACATTTCGGGTGAAGGGTCTAGGCCTTTGTGCTCCTAAGATGCTGCTTGACTTGCTGTGTTCATCCAGCCCCACACATGGTTAGCAAAATTATTCTAATTAGTTTACGTTTCCTCCTGATTTATTTCTGGGATTTTTTAGTATCCTTTTTACCGTGAAGACAGATGTGAAATACCTCCCCAATTCATCTGCCATTCCTTATTTTCCATTATTAATTTTAGAGACTCTTTCTTGAGAAGACCAAATTCACTTAACTTGCACTTTTTTCCTTTTTACTTAGCTGCAGAAACTATTAGTATCTGTTTTAATATGTCTAAGTAGTTTTCACTCGGTTGATTTCTGTCTCTTTTATTAACCTGTTTAACATTCTTTGTCATTTAACTCCTGCCCAATCTTCTGACCGATCATTCATGTTTTTGGAATGATTTTTTTTAACTTTCACTTTGATCCTATCTTTACCTTCTTTTAGTTAACCCTGGATGGAATATCCTTACCTTTTTGAATTTATCTCTCTCACTGATCTATCCTTTAACCTTTCTTTCTGAGTTTGCTTTGCCTTGACACTCTCTCATAAGTATCTTATTTAAGTTTTTAAAGAAAAGCATGCTAGTCTGAGACAGACTCCTCTCCCCATCAAACTCAATTACTTCTGTTATGGGGCCATTAATCTTGCTGTCTGGTTGGTTCTTTAATGTGTTTTAAGAAATTATCCCGAATACACACTATGAATTAATCATTTTGTCAAAAGTAGCCTTGATCTGATTGATCCAATCTATATTCATATTAAAGTCACCATAATTATTGCCATAGCTTTCTCTTAAATTCTCACAATTTAGGAAACATAGGATTAGGCCAGGGGATTACACCCCACTTGTCTGAAGGAATGCAACCCAAACAACACTCAAGAAGATTGACACAATCAAAGGACAAAGCAACCAACTTGTATGGCACTACACACACACAAGCATCCACTTCCTCCATCATCGACACTCAGTAGCAGCAGTGTGTACTGTTTACAAGATACACTCAGACAGCATCTTTTAAACTCATGACCACTTCAATCTAAAAGGACAAGATATGGGAACACCGCTTTCAAATTTCCCCCCTGCAAGCCACTCACTATCCTAACTTGGAAATGTATTACAGAATTCCCTCCCTAAGAGCATTGTGGGTCAACCCATAGCAAGTGGACTGCATCGGTTCAAGAATGCAGCTAACAGCCACCATCTCAAAGGCAACTAGGGATGGGCAATAAATGCTGGCCAGCCAGTGATGCCCACATCCCACAAAATGAATTTTTAAAAAACTCTCTTGAGTCTGCTCCACCATTTGATATCATGGCTGTTCATTTACTTCTCTTCCTCACTCCTATACTACCCCGTATCCCTTGATGCCTTCAGTAACTAGAGATCTACCAGGCTGTGTCTTGAGCTCAGTAAACAAATGAACTTACCTCTAAGATAGAATATTCTGAAGATTCACCATCCTCTGAATGAAGAAAATTCACTTTGTGAATAAACTGTAAGCCATTTAGAACTGAGTCTGTTTCATTGTTCTCGACCCCATAATCAGGAAATGTCCTTTCTGCATTTATTCTATCTATCACTTTTATGATGGTGTAAATTTGAGATTGGATTTTAAAAGGATAAAGGACAGAGAATGCAGGCCATATTTTCCCAGCTTCTCACCACAGGACAGTGTTTTCATATGAGGGATGAATTTGGTGATTCTGTATACTTCATCCTACTCTGCAATTACTGTTGGGAAGCAAAGAAACGCTTCCACAAGTCATTTCTTACGTAAAAACGAGTCCTTTGGAATTTTTCTCTGGTAATGCATTGATGTTCTTTCTGTCTTTTTGTGGCAAATTTTATCCATATAATTCTTCTTATTCAATTTAAAATGGAAGCTACCTGTGTAAACTACATCACTGATGAAGCCTTTTTAACCACTGCCAGTGTTGTAACATTTCTCTTGAATCTTTTGTTTGCTCCTTGTACCACAGAAAATAACTTCCAATTTCCAGCAGCTTCAATCTTGGTAAATTGGAGCCAATGCTATTTTTTAATGAAAGTATTAAGCCCCCAACACATTCATGCTGTCTTTGATTATTCTTGTAATTTTAAATGAATACTTATTCTGTCCCTCTAGACTTCCTTTTCAAATACCAGTGAAAGGAAAATTATTGTCTCGTAATTACTCCCGTTTATCTCTTTCTGTCTTTTTAAACAATTGTACTAAATTAGGTAACTTCTGGTACCATGTCCATAACCTGAGAAGATTGGAAAAAATTGTTTCTTGTCTTGCATCCTTTAACAGCTTGGGCTGTGTTTCATCTGGTTCTGGGGATTTACCAGTTTTTAAATATGTTAAACCTGATAATACTTCCTTTCTCATAAAGTTAATTTCACCAGATAGTTCGCGCTTGTCATCGTCTTCTATTGTAATGTCTTTATTGCACCTCTCATGCAAAAATAGGCATAAAGTGCTCATTAAGGACTATAAGTCCTGTACCCTCTGCATCCACACACAAGCTATCCTTGTGTCCCTAACAGGCTTGTGATCTTTCCTGAGTTATCCTCTTACTGTTTTGATACATTTATAAAGATAAATCTTTAGGTTTTCATTGGGTTTTATCTAGCAGTACTTTCTCGTGCCCTGTTTGCTTTCCATTTTGCTTTTCTAAACAAAAAATTTCTCTTATTTGTTACATTCCTCTAGGCTTCTTGCAGTATCGATTCTTTGATATTTGTCATCTGACATCATGACAACTGATATCACACTAATTGTCCTGTAGTTCCCCATTCACCTCTTCTGCTGCTCTTTATTTTTATATTTTACTTTTCTTTATTCTCCTCTTTAAGCCACTTGACATTGTGAAGGCTGTGGATTTGTTCGTTTGCTTACTGAACTCTGACCATCTCATTCTAGAATGTCTTCAGCTGATGGTGCACTGATCTATCTTTACACATCTGTTTGTACACTACTTTGGCAAACTTGCATTTCAGCCCAGTAAAAGAAGCATTTCTCAATGAAAACTTTTATTTTTGGTCCTTGTCCTCGCTTGTTGTGGACAGTTAATAGATTGTGAGAGTTAATGTAATAATTGAAATCTCTCAATGTTTAAGTGTTCTTTCATGGAAGAATAGTGATGTGAGTGCATAAATTTCTGCTTTAAGAAGTGGTTGAAGTAGGGAAATTTGATGTATTTTAGGGGGTGACAGGATGCATGCAAGAGGGAGAAGGAAAGAGAAAAGGATATGAGGTGGGAGGATTTATAGTAGGAGGATGCTCATATGGAGTATAAATGCTAGCAGAGACTAGTTAGACCAAATGGCCTGTTCTTGCACTCCAAATAAAACTGATGAATTTTTTGTTGTCCTCTTCTTACAGTATCTGAACCAGAAAATAATGAAGGGTTGCAGCTCAAAAAGGAACATGCGCTCAAGATATTTAATTACATCAACTCTTGGACACAAAGGTATGTTTACTTTCTATTTGTAGATTATATATGAATAACATTGTAGTAATAATGTTGCTCTCTTCTGATTATGAGCATAAGAACGAGGAGAAGGAATAGACAATTTAGCCCCTTCAGCCTTCTCTGCCATATTATCATGGCTGATTGCATCTTGGCCTAATTTCTGTTCCCTGCCTGCTCCCACAACCCTTTAATCCATTACTAATTGTAAATCTGTCTATCTGGTCCTCAAATTTATTCAGTATCCCAATGTCCCTTGCTCTCTGGGGTAGTGAATTGTACTATTTCGCAGCTCTTTTGAGAGAAATAATTCCTCCTCTTCTCTGTTTTAAGACTGCCATCCTCGGCCTAAAATTATAATCTCTCATTTTAGATTGACCCACAGAGGAAACATCCACTTCACGTCTACTTTATCAACCCACTTTAACATCTTGTATACCTCAGTTACATCTCCTCTCATCCTTCTAAACTCTGAGATGTACAGATAGAGATTCAGAAAAGTATTTGAAAACAAAATGGGAGGAGATCTTAGCAGCTGCATGTACCTGCTCGGCTGTTCATTTAAAATCATGATTTATCATTAGACTCAATTATACTTTCCTGTCTGCTCCCAGATTCCACGATTCCATGAAACCAAAAGTCAGTCTGTCTAATTATATCTACAAACCTCTGAGGTAGAGATTTCAAAGATTTACAACTCTTTTGAACAAATAAATTTCTCTTCACAGGCGTAAATGATCTGCCTTTTACTGTCACCGCGTCAGACTCTGTTGTGTTTCAATAGAATCAACTCTTATTCTTCTAATATCCAGACAGCTATTGGCTTGATTTACTTAGCAACCTGACCTGGGACAGCCCATTCATCACAGGAGCTATCTACACTTCTCAGACAGGGAGACCAAAGGTGCACACAATAATAAATCAAAGCCCTGTACAATTGTAGCGGTTGTATAATTCAAATGTCCTGCAATAAAGGTGGATATGCCATTTGCTTTCCTGCTGCATCTGCACGCTAATAATTTATGCTGCTCATAAGAATGCACCCTAGATCTCTAAACAGCAATGTTTACAGCTGTCATGCCTTTCCAAAAAAAATTGTTTTTTTCCTTTTTACTACCAAAGTGAATAATCTGTTACTTCTCGGCATTATACTTACCTGTTGCTTACTCACTTAACCTATCTATCTATCCCTGCAGCCTCAATTTGTTCGCACACCTTACATTCTCTTGCAGATTTGCAATGTCATCAAATTTAGATACTTTACCTGCTATGCTTTGAGTGATTTAAACCACATAGATTGTAAATATCTGAAGTGCCTTTAATCACAGCCTTCCAGCTTGAAAATGTCCCATTTATTCCTACTTGATTACAGTTAACAAATCCTCTCTCCAAGGTGATTTATCGCCCTTAACTCCATAGAACATAGAACAATACAGTGCAGAACAGGCCCTTTGGCCCTCGATGTTGCGCCGACCTATGAATTAATCTAAGCCCCTCCCTTTACACAATCCCATCATTATCCATATGCTTATCCAAGGACTGTTTAAATGCCCCTAAAGTGGCTGAGTTAATTACATTGGCAGGCAGGGTGTTCCACGCCCTTGCCACGCTCTGCGTAAAGAAGCTGCCTCCAACATCTGTCTGAAATCTATCACCCGGCAATTTGTAGCTATGCCCCATTGTACAAGCTGAAGTCATCATCCTCGGAAAAAGACTCTCGCTGTCCACCCTATCTAATCCTCTGATCATCTTGTATGTCTCTATTAAATCCCCTCTTAGCCTCCTTCTCTCCAATGAGAACAGACCCAAGTCCCTCAGCCTTTCTTCATAGGGCCTGCGCTCCAGACTAGGCAACATCCTGGTAAATCTCCTCTGTACCTTTTCCAATGCTTCCACATCCTTCCTGTAATGGGGCGACCAGAATGGCACGCAATATTCCAAATGAGGCTGCACTAGTGTTTTGTACAATTGCATCATGACATCACGGCCCCGGAACTCAATCCCTCTACCGATAAAACCTAGAACACAGTAAGCCTTCTTAACAGCACTATCAACCTGGGTGGCAACTTTCAGGGATCTATGTGCTTGGACACCAAGATCCCTCTGCACGTCTACACTACCAAGAATCTTTCCATTGACCCGGTATTCTGCCTTCCTATTATTCCTCCCAAAGTGAATCACCTCAAGTTTATCCGTATTAAACTCCATTTGCTACCTTTCAGCCCAATTCTGCAGTTTAGCCAAGTCTCCCTGCAACCTGCAATATTCTTCCACACTGTCTACCACTCCACCAACTTTAGTGTCATCTGCAAACTTATTAACCCATCCACCAATGCCTGCGTCCAAGTCATTTATAAAAATGACAAACAGCAGTGGTCCCAAAACAGATCCTTGAGGCACACCACTAGTGACCGGACTTCAGGCTGAATACTTTCCATCAACCACCACTCGTTGCCTTCTTACAGAAAGCCAGTTTCTAATCCAAACTACTAAATCTCCCTCAATCCCATGCCTCTGTATTTTCTCCAGTGGCCTACCGTGTGGAACCTTATCAAAGGCTTTACTGAAGTCCATGTACACCACGTCAACTGCCCTACCCTCATCCACATGCTTGGTCACCTTCTCAGAAAACTCAATGTGGTTTGTGAGTCACGACCAGCCTTTGACGAATCCACGTTGGCTATCTCTAATCAAGTTGTTGTTTGCTAGATGATTATAAATCCTATCTCTTATAATCCTTTCCAAAATTTTTCCTACAACAGACGTAAGGCTCGTGGGTCTATAATTACTTGGGTCATCCCCACTGCCCTTCTTGAACAAGGACACAACATTTGCAATCCTCCAGTCCTCTGGTACTAAACCTGTAGACAATGAGGACTTAAAGATCAAGGCCAAAGGCTCCGCCACCACCTCCCTAGCTTCTCAGACAATCCTCGGAAAAATCCCATCTGTCCCAGGGGATTTATCTACCTTCACACCTTCTAGAATTGATAACACCTCCTCCTTACTAACCTTAATCCTTTCAATTCTAGTAGCCCGTAACTCAGTTATCTCCTCCACAATATTCTCCTGTTCCCCAGTGAAAACAGATGAGAAATAATCATTTAGCGCCTCTCCAATCTCCACAGGGTCCACACACAACTTCCCACTTCTGTCTTTGACTGGCCCTATTCCTACCATAGTCATCCTCTTATTCCTCATATACCTATAGAAAGCTTTAGGGTTCTCCTTTATCCTGCCTGCCAATGTCTGCTCATGTCCCCTCCTTGCTCTTCTTAACTCTCTCTTTAAATCTTTCCTAGCTAATCTGTGACTCTCCATTGTCTCATCATCACATAAGCCTCCCTCTTCCGCTTAACAAGAGATACAATTTCTTTAGTAAACCACGGTTCCCTTACCTTATCGCTTCCTCCCTGCCTGACAGGGACATACCTAACAAGGACATGCAGTGTCTATTCCTTAAGTCAGCTCCACATTTCAATTGTCCCCATCCTCTGCATTTTGCTCACCCATTCTATGCCTCCTAAGTCTTGCCTAATCGCATTATAATTGCCCTTCCCCCATCTGTAACTCATGTCCCTGTGGCATGTTCCTATCCCTTTCCATTGCTAAAGTAAACATAACTGAATTATGGTCACTCTCTCCAAAGTGCTCACCTACCACTAAATCAAACACCTGGCCTGGTTCATTACCAAGTACCAGATCCAGTGTGGCCTCCCCTCTTGTTGGCCCTTCGACATACTGAGTCAGGAAACCCTCCTGCACACATTGGACAAAAACTGATCCATCCGATGTACTAGAGTTATTGCATTTCCAGTCAATGTTAGGGAAGTTAAAGTCTCCCATAATGACCACCTTGTTCTTTTCACTCCTGCCCAGAATAGTTTTGCCGATCCTCTCTTCCACATCCCTGGAACTTTGCAGGGGCCTATAAAAAAACTCCCAGCAGTGTTACCTCTCCTCTCCTGTTTTTGACCTCGGGCCATACCACCTCAGTAGACTAGTCCTCATCAAAAGTTCTTTCAGCCACCATTATACTGTCCTTGACTAACAAAGCCACACCTTCCCTGACCTTAATGAAAGATCTAAACCCTGGAACCTGCAACATCCATTCCTGACCCTGCTCTATCCATGTCTCCAAAATGGCCATAACATTGAAGTCCTAGGTACTTATCCAAGCTGCAAGCTCACCTACCTTATTCCGGATACTCCTGGCGTTAAAGTAGACACACTTCAACCCAGCTTGCTGTCTGCCAGCACATTCCTGTGACAGTGAGGTCCTGTCCATGTCCTCTCTACGCTCATCCTCCTGTGTACTAGGACTATACCTCAGTTTCCCATCCCCCTGCTGAGCTAGTTTAAATCCACCCGAATAGCACTAGCAAATTTCCCACCCAGGATATTAGTGCCCCTCTGGTTCAAGTGGAGACCGTCCTGTTTGTAGAGGTCCCATCTTGCCCAGAATGAGCCCTATGAGCCCTTGTTTTGTGAAGACCCCTTATCAAATGCCTTTTAGAAATCCCAGTGTAGAAACATATCACATAGGAGGACCAGTAAGCCGTTTGGCTCACTCAGCCTGCTCTGCTATTCAATCACATCATGGCTGATCTACCTCAACTACTTCTGTTTTTGTACAATCTTCATATTCCTTGATATCTTTAATAACTGAAAACATATCAGTCTCTGTCTTGGATATACTTTAATGACCGAGTCACCATTTCTTGATGCAGTAGAGAATTGTGAAGATTCACCATTCTTTGAATGAAGAAGTACTTCCTCATCTCAATCCTAAATGGTATAACTTTTTATTCTGAGAATATCCTCTTGTAGACTCCTTGACGCCACCACATGGATCATCCGTCCTGCATTGACCCTGTTAAGTTCAGTGGGAAATTTGTATGCTTTACTCAAATCGCCTGTCATGTTACCTCTACCATGGTGTATACAATTGCATAAGACCTTTTTTTACTCCAATATTAAAATTCTTTTGCAGTAAAGACTGCAAATTATTTTGTTTTCCTAATTGTTTGCTGCACTTATGCTCATTCAGTTATTATGAATAAGGGCACCCAGGTCACCTTGGATATCAGCTATTCCTAAACTTTATTCATTTAAGAAATATCTTGCATTTCAGTTCTTCCCATCAAGGGGAATAACTTCACATTTTTCCATATTATAATCCATTTTCGTCATTCATTTAGCCTATCTAAATCCCCTTGATGTGCTACATAAACTACACCTATTGAATCCCATTAATCTACTCTCCCAGTTACATCTTTGAAATAACTCTAAATGAATTTCATAAACATAATTTACCCTTGTAAAATCATGTTAAATTTGGTGATTTTTGACAAAGATTTGCTAGCTAAGTTGTTGAGACTTTAATAAATATTGGAGCTTTCCCAGCAAATGGTGTCCAACTAATTGGCTTGTGGTTCCTTTGTTCTCTCCCCTTCCTTTCTTGAATAGCCATGTTATATTTGCACACTTCAAATTTGCGGGGACTGTTCTAGAATCTAGGCAATTTTGGAAAATAATAACCAGTGCATTAACTATCTCTGCAGTTACCTTTTGTTTTAGAATCCTGATATGTGGCCTGTCAGAACCTTGATTATGGTTTAATCCATTTTATGTTTTTCTCTAATAAAGTTTCACTGAGATTAACTCATTTAAGAGTCTGTCTCTCCTCTATTAGCTCCTTGGCTTACGCACTCTTTCTGGTATGCAGTTTGTATCCTTCACTGTGAAGTCAGACGTGCACAGTTTTTTCCCATGTTTTTGCCATTTCCTTGTTCCCCATGATTTCCTGATGTTTCTCTTCCTCAGGGACAGACCTTTTACTCATCTTCATACATACCTGTGAAAGCTCATGCCATCTATTTTTATACTCCTGACAAGTTTTCTGTCACACTCCTTTATTTCTTTTCCTTTCCATACACTATTTTGTTAGTTGGGCCTCTTGCAGGTATCTGAAGGAGTCTCGATCCTTGGGCTTAGTACTATTTTTAGTGACATTATAAGTCTCTTTTTATACTATCCTTAACTTTCTGTGTACACTGCAGATCAATCAATCTTTATTTCTTTCTTGCTGATTACTTTAATTAGTATTTATTTGTATTGAATGTTTTTAATTGTTTCTTGGGAAAAACACAGCTCCACAGTTTATTTATTCTGATTCCTTTTTGTTTATGTACCTAGTCAACTTTAGCTTCCTGCCCCAGATACAAGGTTTGAGATCCTTTTTTGGGCTTGAATATGATACATTCAAACTTAATATGATATTGAATTACGTTATGGTAAAAACATTTCTTCTTATGGATCATCTTACTTTGAGATTGCAAATTAACCCTTTCTCATTACACTATTATTTATGAATTAGCTTTATTCTTCTTTGTTTCCATAATACATTGTTCCAGGAAATGTTGCAAAAATAGTTCACAAGTGCATTTTCTAGACGACCTTTGTTAATTTGATTGAGTCAGACTATGTGAAGATTAAAGCCCCCCATAATTATTACAGTCTTTGATTAAGCTCCATTTATTTATTTGTTTGTTCAATCGCACAGCTATTGTTGCATTTATATTTTCTGGACCCATGTAATATCTCATCTAATCTCTATCCATTCAGATTCTGCTGCCTGATCTGGGGGACACATTTTCTGACTAAAAATAATTGGGAAGGCAAAATGGAATTTTGGCATTTATCTCTAAATGACTAGAGAATGAAAGTAAGGAAGTGTTGCTATCACTATACAAAGCATTAGTGACATTATACCTGGAATATTGTGTGGAGTTTGGTTTCTGTACTTGAGAGATTATAGTTGTATTGGAGGCTGATTAGGAAAGGTTCATTACATTTATTCCAGAGATGAAAGATTTATCTTCTGAAGAGATTGAGCAGTTTAGACCTGTAGTCTTTGGAGAGTAGAGAAAATGGTGGACTGAGAGCAGCATAGATCTTGATGCTCTTGAGATTCAGGCTTATTTCTAGATATACTTCCAGATTTTTCTTTTAGTTACTGCATTTTAGTAGTATAAGATTTTTTTAAAAATTTTGATTCATTTTTGGTTCTTTTATAGTCAAAAATGCAAAAACTTGATTTTTTTTTCCTAAACTGATTTCTGTTACTCGACCTTTTGATTCAAATGGAGTTTTTTTGCAGTGTGGGAACAGGCCCTTCGCCCCAATAAGTCCACACCAAACATCAGAGCATCCCACCCATCTTTGGACTGAAAGGATGAAGGAGATAAATCAGTGTCTAATATTAATTCTTTGGTGGAGAAAAGTAGTTGCAAGCTGCTGCCTTTTAGGCTTAACATCATTGAAGGCATACAAGAGACACAGTTAAATAGCGAGTAGATTTAGAGAAGGGATTACACAGCAGGACCAATCAGATGGATTAACAACTGACGGGAAAGTAAGAAGGTATTTCAGAAGTCTCGTGGCTATTCCTCGCTCAGATACTCAGTTTTGGGGACTGTTGAAAAGGCTGGTCTCTCATGAAAGTAGAAGAGACGGTCAGATCTTGGGCACTCAGAACGAAGCTTGTGTTAGGTGGGGTTGGCAAACTTAGGACAGTAGAATCATTGTTATAGGGGACTCCCCTGGCAAGGGCACAGACAGGTGATTCTGTGGCAGTGCATGTGAATCTAGGATGGTGTGCTGCTTTTTGGTTGCTAGAATTAAGGATCTATCAAAATATTTGGAGCATATAGTTAAAAGAGAAGGTAAGAAATCAGAAATTATTCTGTTGGTCGGAATGACATGGGGAAACGATTAAGGCTTCACATTGTGAATATAAGGGATTAAATCGAGAGTAGTAATTTCTCTGGTTTACTCGTGGTGCCAAGCTCAAATGAAGGAAAGAATAAAAGGATGAAGGAGATAAATCAGTGTCTAAAGAGGTAGTGTAATGTTCAGGAGTTGCAGGTTCTTGGATCACTGGGATCTCTTCTGGGGCATAAGTAGTAGATTAAGTAGAAAGAAAGATGAGAATGGTTTTGAATCTGAAAAGACAAGTTAATTAGAAAAGACAGACTAGAGCAAGTCAGAGAACGAAGTAACTCCGAAGAATGAAAATGCATTTATTTCAATGCAAGGGATCTTGCAGGTAAAGCTCATGAACCCTGGTCATTTTTGGGAACTTGGGATTGGGACGTGATAGCTATTGTAGAAACTTGGCGTAGGGATGGACAAGACTGGTAGCTCTATGTTCAAGATTTCAGATGCCTTGGAATAATTTTTTAAAAAGCCAAAGATAAGGGGCTGTAGTATTTGTGATTAAGGAAGACACTGCTGAAACTAGAGAAGATATCTCAGAAAAATTCCTCTGTGGAAAAAATATAGGTTGAAATTAGAAATTAAAAACAGGATGATCACCTTGATGGGATCGTACTATAGGCTTCTTAATAGTCAGGGGAAATTAAGGAACAAACATGTAGCGAGATCTTGGATATATGTAAGAAAAATAAAGTTGCAATAGGTAATTTTAATTTTTTCAAACATTGACTGGGACTACTATAGATTTGATAAATCTGTTCAAGAAAATTTTCTTCATCAATATGTTAATATTCCAACTTGAGAAGGAGCAAAACTTGACTGCCTCTTCGGTAATAAGATGACCAAGTGACTGAAGTGATGCTAGGGGAACACCTTTGTGTCTAGCGATCATAATTTTCTCTGTTTTAAAATAGTTACGAAAAAGGATAAGCCTTCCATAAAAGTTAGCTTTAAATTAACATTAAAATTTGCCTTATGCAGTCAGACAGTTTCAAAAATTGGGTCGAGTTGACTATTTGCAGGTAAAGGGACCTGTGATAAGTGGGAGGCTTTCCAAAGTGTGATAATGAGAGTTGGAACCATTATTTTTCAGTTAGAATGAAAGGCAAATCTGGTAGGGTTAGAGAAAAATGGATGAATAAAGATACTGAGGTTGTACGTAAGAGTAAAAAAAACCCTGTATTAGATATAAACAACTGGATTCAAATTAATCGTTTGGAAGGAATGAAGAATGAAGAACGTAGAGGCATTATTAAGAGGAAGATCAGGATGACGAAGAAAGGATGTGAGACAGGTTTAGCCTTGCTAAATAGGGCTAATCCAGAGAGATTTTACAAGTACATTAAGAGCAAGAGAGTAACTAGAGAGAGAATGGCCTCTCAAAGATCAGAGAGGTCATCTTTGTGTTGAACCTCAAGAGATGGGGGAGATATTAAATGAATAGTTTTTACTCTAGAGAAAGAACAGGAGGTTAGAGGATGTGAAATAAATAGTGATGTTTTGAAACCTGCTCATATTACAGAAGAGGTGACCTTATTAAATATAAATGTGGATAAATCTCTAGGCCCTGATCTAGTCTATCCCAGGACTTTGTGAGAAGTTAGGGAGGAAATTGCACGGTACCCTTGCAGAAATATTTGTGTCGTCTATAAAAACAGGTGCTGGATGACTTGACAGTGGTTAATGTTGTACCTTTGCTTAACAGGGGAGGTACGGAGAAGCCTGGGACCTATAGACCTGTGAGTTTGACCTTGGTGATGGATAAGTTGTTGGAAGTGATTCTGAAGATATGATTTGTATGTATTTGGAGATGAAAGCAATGATTAGGGATAGTCAGCATGGTTTTGTGCAAGGGAAATCATGCCTCTCAAGCTTGATTGAGTTTTTTTTCAGGAAGTAACCAAGAAGATTGTTGACAGAGTGGTAGACTTCATTTACTTGGACTTTTAATAAAGCCTTTGACAACGTTCTGTGTGGTAGATATGCTTACTAAAGTTATATCATGTGGGATTCAGTGTGAACTTGCTAATTTGATACAAAGTTGGCTTAACAGTGGGAGACGGTGTGTGATGGTGGAGGGTTGTTTTCAGACTGGAGGCCTGTGACCAGTTGTGTTCCCCAGGGATCAGTGCTGGGTCCGCTTTTGTTTGTCATTTGTATAACTGATTTAGATGAGACATAGAAGACATGGCTAGTAAGTTTGCAGGTGACATGAAGATTAATGGTACAGTGGATAGTGAAGAAGGTTATTATTGAATCCCAGCAGTATGTAAACAGACCATTTGGCCCACTGTGTCCACACTGACTCTCCGAAGAGCATCCCAACCAGACCCATTCCCCTACATTGCAGTTCCTATGGCTAATCCACCTAACTTGCACATATCTGAACACTATGGGAAATTTAGTGCAGCCAACCCACCTAAACTGCACATCTTTGAACTGTAGGAGGAAACCCACGCAAACACAAGGAGAATGTGCACCCTCCATATAGACAGGCGCCTGAGGCTGGAATTGAACCCAGGTCCTTGGTGCTGTGTAGTAGCAGTGCTAATCGCTGTGGCACCAAAGAGATCTTGGTTAGTGGACTGAGGAGTGGCAAATTGAGTTCATTTCGGAGAAACGTGAAGTGTTGCATTTTTGTAAAACAAATGAGGGCTTTAGGTAGTGTTTAGAACAGCAACCTACAGGTACAGGTACACAATTTATTTGAAGTTTGCACCAAAATAGATAAGGTGGTTAACATGTTTGGCGTTCCTCACTTCATTGCTTGGATCTTTTGACTATAGGAGTTGGGGTGTTATGTTGAAGTTGTACAGGACATTGATGAGCCCTCTTGGAGCACTATGTCCAGTTCTGGTTGCTCTGTAATTGGAAGGATATTATTATGCTGAAGACAGTTCAGAAGAGGTTTACTAGTGTGTTGCCAGGAATGGAAGGTTTAAGTTATAAGGAGAGGCTGGATAGGCTGGAACTTCTTTCACAGGAGCATAGGAGGTCAACGGATGACCTTAGTGGTTTATGAAGTACTAATGGGTATGGGTAAGGTGAATGGCAGGCATTTTTTCTCTAGGATGGGGGCTGTCAGGAATAGGGTGCATATTTTTAAGGTGAGCAGAAAAGGATTTTAAAAAGACATGAGGGGCAATGTTTTTTTTAAACTCAGTGGGTTATATGTGGAATAACCATCCAGAGGAAATGGTGGATCTTGGTACAGTCTCAATGTTTAAAAGACATTTAGATAAGTACATGAATAAGAAATGTTTGGAAGGTTATGCATCAAGTGTAAGCAAGTAGAACTAGTTCACTTTGGGATTATGGTCGGCTTGGACTGTGCTGCATGTTTGAGTCTACGACTATGAATGTTAGGAAATGAAATTATGATATACAAGATGCTGAAGGGAATTGACAAAGTAGATGTAGAAAGGGTTGTTCCCCTTGTGGAACAATGTAGAAAATGAGAGATCATAGTTTTAGGATAAAGGGTAGCAGATTTAAAACAGAAGTGAGGAGGAATTGCTTCTCTCACAGGGTAATGAATCTGTGAAATTTATTACGCCAGAGCGCGGTGGATGCCAGGACATTGAAGAAATTTTGAGGGGATAGATTGATAGTGGGATATTCAACAAAGGTAATGCTATTGAATGTCAAGTGGAGTTAGGTTCTTTCATTTCAGATGGTCTTAGCCTAGCAGTTGTGCAGCACTCGTGTTAAATGTTAACCTAAGACTGGATATTGTCAGGGTCTTGCTACAATTTGGACGTGTACTTCTTCAGTATCTGAGTTGTTGTGAATAGTGAATGAATATTGTGCAATCTTCAGTGAACATTACCACTTCTTACCTTATGACGGAGAGGAGATCATTGAAGCAGCTGAAGCTGGTTGTGCCTCCGCACTACTAAGGCATTATCTTGAGGAATTCCTGAAGCGCTGTCCTGGAGCTGAGATGATTGTTCCTCACTAACTACTATCCATCTTCCTTTGTGCTGGGTGTGACTTCAACTGGTGTCCGGTTTCTCACCTGACTCCTGTTCACTACAGTTTTGCTAGCGGCCTCTTAATGCCAAACCCTGTTAAATGTGGCTTTGATGTAAAGAGCAGTCACACACATATTAACTTGAGTTCAGCTCTTCTGCCCATGTTTCAACCAAGGCTGTAATGAGTTCAGAACTGAATAGTTTTGGCAGATCTGAAATGGAGTGTTACTGAGCAGGTCATTGCAAAGAAAATACTGTTTGATGACATTGATAATAGACTGGGGTGCGATTTGCTGGGATAGATTTTTGCTGCATTTTTTTTGTCAGAGACATGCTATGGTAATTTTTCACATTTTGCCGGTTAGATGCTAGTGGTGGAAATGCACTGGTACAGCTTGGCTAAGGATATGGCGAATTCTGGTTCACAAGCGTCTGTTTCAAATCTATGCAGCTTTGGATCTGTAGCTGTAAGTCTTCAGTACACTACTGGGATATTGTGTCCATAGCCTTTGCAGTATCCAATACCTTCTGTCTGTTGTTTAATATCATGTGGAGTCACTCAAATTGGCTGAATACTGGCACCTGAGATGCCATGGACCTCTAGTGGAGGGTGAGATGGATCATCTTCTTGACAGTTTTGGTTGATGATTATTGCACATGTTTCAGCCTTGGTTTTTTCACTGATGTTTTGTGCTCCCTGATCGTTGATTATCAATGTACTTGTGGAACCACCTTCTCCAGTGAATTATATATTTGCCCACCCTCATTGGCTGCTAGATGTCTTGGGACTGCGGGGTTTAGATCTGGTTCATTGGTTGTGCCCAGATTTAACTTTACCTGTAACTTACTGCTTCTGCTGTCTGGTGAACAGGCCCTGTTTTGTGGCTTCACCAGCTTGACATCTCATTTTTAAGTATGCCTGATGCTGCTCCTGGCATGTCCTCCTGAACTCTTCGTTGAACCAGGGTTATTCATCCTGATGGTAAAGTGGGGAGGGTATGCTTTAGATGTCTCTTTCTAAAACAAAACTGAAATTGTGCCTTCTGCTGTGATGGATTCAAACCCAAGTCCCGAGAGCATTTTGACGGTTTGATGAAACCATTATGCTTTGCTTCCTAAGTCTTGGAATAATTTTTTTTTAAAAATGTGTTAGTGTGTTCTTTTGGTTTTTCTGCATTTCATTTGCAGCATCCAAAATAGACACTTTTTCATATTATCGATATTCTATTTTAAATAAATGGTGTGTTGCAGTATTCTGTTTAAAAATACTGAAAATCTTTAGGACTGCTGCACTCTGGCAGTTTTACATTAGGTCCACCTGGAATATCTACAGAGCCCATATATGTTGTGATTTGGGAGTTTCAATATTCATTCTTTTTAGCTAACGCTTGAACTACTGAACAGTAGTGACTTTCAACCAGCTAATAAAACTGCTGCTATTTTATTCCTTGAATCTATTCAGTTGCAAGGTTAGCCACCAGGTGTCGCAATGGGGAAACATGTGTGTTAAATTGCCCACTGGTGTTAGTCCTGTTTGTAAAGGTAAGAAGGAAATTTCACTTGCGAATCAAATTCGGATTTGTAAGTAGAAAAAAAACCTCTGTATCGTGCCAGAATGTGGAATCATTTCACTCTGAATTCCAGTAATTGAGGAAATTTTAGTCCCCTTGTTAGATTACCATGCCCTTGTTTCATGTGTTACACTTTATTTTAAAAAAAGGTGTTATGTGCCCACTGGGCTACAGTTTTGTAGTTTTTCTTTGTCTTTGGCTCATACAATACATTCCTTCCACCAAAATAAAATAGAAAAGTTCCGTACTTCATTCTGTCAAATTCTCAAAATCTGTGCATTATACGCTAGTCCACTCTTGTTGCATAAATCCTGTTTAACTATACACAAATTTGTGATTTGTCAAATATATTTGTAATCCTGGTAAAGTAATTTCTTACATGTTGTTTGGAGCGAGATGGAAATATACAAGGGTAAGAAATTTATCTACGGAATTGTTGCCGAGTGCATATTGATGCTAGGTTTTTGAGGCCACTTTATCGATGCAAGAGCAAACTGTTTTCAGTGTGATATTGTGACATTAATAAAACTTTGGTACCAATTGATTTGATGCTGAACTCTCATGTAAACGAAAATTATACTGCATGAGATGTGATTCGACTTTTCTGCCAGGGATATCTCTGCTGGGTCGTTCTTGAATACGTTGGTGTGTTTGCATTTTGTTAGAAGAATGACTGACTACATTAGGCAGTTCAAACAAATGTTACAGACACTCTTAATTTGCCATGCTGGCAGATTTGGACATCTAATGGCAGGGATTGCTTCACATAGGATGTTTGATTTGCTGTATTGGTAATTAGTGCTGGCGTTCGTTTCAGCTCCTAAGAAATTAAGAAGTGTGATTGTTTGGAATGCTGTTTCCTTTGTCTCACATATTTTGCAATAAGAGTACATCTCTTGTGAATAAACTTATAACATTGTATTTATTTTATTACCTTTTTGCTGTTATTTCATCTTGGCATTTCGGTCTATCTACGAGTTGCACCAAGAGGCCTCGTCAGATGATGTGGCAATGTTCTATCCTCAGATACAGTTCTTGGCTTTTTCTGACTATTACTGTCCTGAAAGTTAGCTGCTGTTCAAGTTTTTGCAAAACTAAACATCTGCATCTCCTCTTATAGACCTTAGTGACCTAGCTTTTTAATGCTATCATAATTATATTAATTATACAAAGATATATATGGATTTTTCTTCTTTTCAGCCCTTATTCCCTAAATCAGGCACACAGATTTGTAAACAGAATCAGCATTTGGGTAGCTTCCCCTAATATTTTGCCCAATTTTTTTATGTTTGCTGTAAAACTGTTAATACTATGTTTCCTTCTTATAGGCAATGTCTTTGTTGCTTCAAGGAGTACAAGCACCTGGAAATCTTCAACCAGGTGGTTTACGCCCTTATCAATATGGTGACTGCCCAAGTCCAGGCTCTCCAGGACCAGTTATGTAAAATTTGCACTAGTAATGATTCATCGTGGCAGGATCTGAATCAGAAAATCCATGAACAGGCTAATCAGGAAGGCGAGTGTAATAAAGATGAAGAAGATATTGGTCGGAAATCAAAGGATTTTGTGGAGAAAAAAGCAGATAATAGAACATGTGGGAGAACTGAGGAGGTTTCTGCACGGAGCACTGATCCATTTAGCACATGGAGTACAGAGGAGAAAGAAAAGTTGCTGTTATGTGTGGCAAAAATATTTCAAATTCAGTTCCCTTTATATACTGCCTACAAGCATAACACTCATGCCACTATAGAGGTATAATGTATTTTTTTGCTGCATCAGTTGATACATGTAACCCAGTAATTTTTAGATTCTGAAAATTTTCTGTTGCTTTGAGGAAAGAAAAATGACAGTGTGTTATTTATCATTCATAATTTACCATACCCAAGAATGGTTAGGAGCAGAAAACATATTTAAAAATTTGTACTTAAAATATTATATGTAAAATATCCTTTGCAAGGGAAGAAAAGAAAGCCTGATAAATTGTTTGGGCAATTCAGCAAGTGATTCTGATCTTTTTTTAAGAAAATTATTATTTCCTTGCTAACTTTGTAGTGTTATGAGTTTTGGGAGCTTTTTGAATGCGTTATAATGACATAAACTAGTAGATGTGAATGTTAGAGTAAATAGAAATTAGTTTTCTCAATAACTGAAAACATTTTGATGTTCTAAAGCTTGTGTTTAATACATCCGGTTTTTGTCTTCAAGTTGTCATTTCTGCACCAAACTAATTTTTGGGCGGGGAAGAGAGCAGTGCTGCACTCTGAAAGGATGTATGTCTGAGATCAACTTTTGTTTCTACCTTAGTAACAGCTTACTGCTGCTAGCTAATGTGAATAAGGAAACTATAAATGCCAACACTTGAGGGGTTTTAAGGTGATTCAGATTTCATGATTGACCATGAGCATTATGCTGTGGTCATTCTGCATTCAGGTTAAAAAAAAATCATTTCAGAGATTATTGGTAGACTTGTTGGCCAAAGCACTGGACAGAGAAATTTTCATTTAATGCACAAATTAACTTGTACGCCAGTGTTGTTCAGCATAATTTGACTTGATAGATGTCCATGTAGTTTCAACGAGCACTGATATATTAAAGTCCAGTTACCAAAACAATTACAGTTCTTCACAAGTTTTAGTAGCTGACTTGACTGAATTGGAAAATGCCATATATTAAGCATGGATAATGTATTATTTGTCTTTTTGGAATTAGATTTATCATTGCCTTAAAGCCCGGTGTTCTCTGTACTATTGAAAGGAAATCTTAAACCTTAGTGTGAATAAACCTAGGCAATACCATTTAAATTTGCCTGGCGTATTGAAACTTTGCCTTACAACCTTCATGGCACAGGGTGGAAAAACATGCTTTCTTCGTATAGCATTTACATTTTAATTGGAATTTGTTGTGCACGTACTTAAGGTTTCCACGCATAGATTTTCATTAAGGATCTTGAACTATAAGTAAACAGTAAATCTAGCTACAGTAGAGGGAGCAAACCTGGATAACAAAAATACTTGTATGTGTATTGCACTCTAAGTTGTCCCTAAGCACTTCACACTTCAAAAGTAATTAATTGATTGTAATCACTGTTAGTTAATTCACTTTTCTAGTGCTCTCCTTGCTGCCAGCAATGTCCCCTCTAATTTTCCTTCTGGTTGAAGGGGTTCCCAAGGCCTGTACAGAAATTTCCAGAGCTGAAGTTAGTCCGCGCTGACTGCCACGTGCAGAATGTCAGGGCAGATGTGCACGCTGTACAGGGAACTTTGCTTGCTAGCATCCCAATTTATATGCACACAATACACTTTTATTTTATCCAGAACTCTACTGTCTATATGCTCACTCATGTTCACTCATTGTCTATATGCTCTGTGACCTTTTGGCTCTCTTCCCATCGGCAATGCCTCTCTCTTTAAAGAATTTCCTATTTACTTTCAAATTCCCTGTCCCCTCCACCCATGGCCTCAGCCCCTGATTTCTGTAATTTCCTCCAGTCGTACCGCCCACTGAGAACTGAGCTCCATCAATTCTGCTTCTTGTGTGTCCCCAGTTTTCATTCCATACTAAAGTTGACTGTTTCTTCAGTTGCCTAGACACTGAAGTCTGGAATTCATTCCTTAAACCTTCTCTCCATAAAAACATACCTCCTTTTTCAAATTTTGGATAATTTGTCATAATGATCCCATCTATGACTCTGTCAAATATTATTTGTTCACATACTTTTGTGGAACCTTGGGATGTTTTTGTTACATTAAAGTCACTAAATAAATGCATTTGATATTAATAAATATTGTCCACAATTCAGGAAGGGCTTATTTTTCTTTTCAATAATGCAGTTGGACCTGTGCAGGCGAACAAGACCTTGATTTGATTTGGATAAGTTGGACTTGCTTAAGTGTTGAAATGCTACTATTAATTTGCATACATCGCCACCTGATCTCGATGAAATTGCTATCATTGAAGAAATACTGAACCTGTAGAATATAATTTATTACTTATTTATTTATCAATGAAGTTTTTTCTCATCTACTACTATGGATTGAGTCAGTATTATAACTTGTCTCTACATGGAATGTATTGTGCTGTCTTCACTTTGAAGAATTGTTTTTTTTCTTTAAACTGTGCTAACTTTTTTTCGAATTAGGACATTTCAGCACATGAAAGCAACTTATTAGGGGCGTTTTGTGATATGAATGTAAGTAACATTTTTAAAAAAATAACTACATGATTTTGTATTTTTTAAACTTTAGAATATGATGAATAAGTAGTCATTTTGGGGGGAATAAAGAACATGTTTAGGACAAAGTCTTTAACTTTGACATAACCCAAATATAAAAGTTGTGTAGACATATACATGATTGAAATTTCAGCTTTTTGTGTGTCCATTCACGAAATGCCACGACTAAACTTTTGTTTAATGGTTAGAAAGAAAAGCATTTTGAGAAATTAGTTTATCAGAAATAAAGGCTGAGTTGCTGTTATGTTTTCTTTCAAGAAAAACACAATATCAGGACTAAACTTTTGTTTAATGGTTAGAAAGAAAAGCATTTTGAGAAATTAGTTTATCAGAAATAAAGGCTGAGTTGCTGTTATGTTTTCTTTCAAGAAAAACACAATATCAGGAATCATCAAATCCAGTATAACTTCGGAGGCAATGGCCTAGTAGTATTATCGCTGGGTTGTTAATTCAGAGACCCAATTCTGGGGGCCCGGGTTTGAATCCTACCACGGCAGATGGTGGAATTTGCATTCAATAAATATCTGGAATTAAGAGTCTAATGATGACAATGAACCCACTGTTGATTGTCAGAAAAACCTATCTGGTTCAGTAATGTCCCTTGGGGAAGGAAGCTGCCATCCTTAACTGGAATGGCCTACATGTGACTCCAGATCCACAGCAATGTGGTTGACTCTTAACTGCCCTCTGGGCAATTAGGGATGCACAAGAAATGCTGCCCAGCCATTGATCCCAACATCCCACAAATGAATTTTTAAAAATGAGATCTCCTAGCTGTATAAGGGGCTAAGTTGATTTCAAGTTATTATTGTGTTTAGAGTGGATCTAATGCTTCTTCTTTGGAAGTTTTATTTAAAAAAAAGGTTGTCTGATGAAACTGCAGTTTGCAATCCCACTATAATTAAGTGCCCTTGTTTGTGTATTAAATGTAGATTGTAAAATTCTCTCTTCTAAAATCAATTTTGAAGTAGTAATTATTTTCAGAAAGAAAAGTTTTATTTGTTAGCTGGGCGGCACGGTGGCTCAGTGGCTAGCACTGCAGCCTCACAGTACCAGGGACCTGGGTTCAATTCCAGCCTTGGGCAACTGTCTGTGTGGAGTTTGCACATTCTCCCCGTGTCTGTGTGGGTTTCCTCCGGGTGCTCTGGTTTCCTTCCACAGTCCAAAGATGTGCAGGCTAGGTGGATTGGCCATGCTAAATTGCCCGTAGTGTTCAGGGGTGTGTGGGTTATCGTGGGACGGGTCTGGGTGGGATGCTTCAAGGGGCGGTGTGGACTTGTTGGGCCGAGGGGCCTGTTTCCACACTGTAGGGAGCCTAATCTAATCTAATCTAGCTCAATGTTTCGGCCATTGTTTTAACCATTTTGATCCTGATTCTATGGCCTTTACTGAATTGATTGTGCCTGTATGGCCTTTTATGGCACTGCATTCCCATTCTTTCAAGTCCTTCTGCAAATACATATTTTGTGGAAGTGTTATATACTGTGTCAGCTTTCTTTATTCTAAACACATCAATCAAATTACCCCATTTATCTTCTGACCCTTCTAGCTTATAATCTACGTAAATCCCAATGTCTCCTCAAATTCTTACATTTTTGCATGTAATGTGGTGAAGTATTTCCCATTGGACCAACAGATGTTTAAAATGGCCGCTCTAATATTATAATACAGTATGAACTCAGAAGTACATTGCTTAATATCTGTTGTTTGCTTTTATTTTCTCTTATGGTAAATGCAGCATCTCGTTAGACTGAACAGAATGCTAGGACTTGCAACTGCCGCAAGTCTGAAATACTAACTGAAAACAGGCAACCAATTTGTCAGACACCATCTGTAAAAAGAATAAAGAATTTGAGGTTTTCAGTTGAATATTTTGTCAGATCTGAACTTCAGTTTAAATTTAATCATTGCAAAAGCAAAACCAGCTAATAGTGCATTAGCTGATTGGGATTCACTTGTAAATGTTTGTACCTCCACTGAACTTCCAGGGAAAATATTGGAAAGGATCGAACTCTGTGTTGATAAGTATAGTCTGACTGTGTTTATACCAACAGAATACATGCACTAATTTTACCTTTCTGCAAAACCTGAGAGAAGCTAAGTTTTAATTGTTGTAAAGGTGTTAAGAAATAGTTCTGGCACCCTTTTTATAACATTCCTACGTTTTAATCCTAATGCCAGGCCAAACTTTTATGAAAACAATATAAAATATTTAATGGGAAAGATGAGGAGGGAAAGGATAAATATCCGATTTCATTTTGAATATCGTGTAAATTATTTTGTTTTTAAGATTGATTTGTAGTTACCACCATCATAACTATTTATATTTTCTTTTGTCATCTATTTAGGATGTGGAAGTACCTTTGCACTTGCTTCGTTATGTCTGCCTCTTTTGTGGGAAAAATGGGCTATCACTTATGAAAGATTGTTTTGAATATGGAATGCCTGAAACTCTTCCGTTTCCAATAGCACATGCTTTTATTACAATAGTATCCAATGTAAGTAGTGGTATTTTAAAAAAAATGTAATTGTATTAAGTACCCATCTAGCTAACTAATCTGTCAAAATGTCACTCTTCCATACAGATCCATAAGTATGCAGATGGGGCTATATGAAAGGCCAATTACTTTTTGGGAGGGGTTTGTATTTGTAACTTCAAGAGCCATTGTGTACATAAGAACATAATAAATGGAAGCTGGAATAGTCCCCCTTGTGCCTGCTGTGTCATTCAGCATAGTTGATCTATTTTATGGTCTTAACCCAATTTCCCGCCTGCTTTCCAAAGTCTTTGACTGCCCTACAGATCAAGGATCTGCCTGATTTGGTCTTGAATATATCCAGTTTCCCAGTGATGATTGTGGCAAGGGTGGAAATTGTTGAAGGGTTTGAAATATGGGGCACAGATAAAATGAGCATGAGTTCAAAAGATGACAACATCTTCAGGATTTTAAAGAGGAAGGAGAAAATCTGAAGGGGAAGATTGAAATGAGGTGGTAGCTATTAAGAATGTAATATTTGCTATGAAACATGTCTACAGGGGCTCTGGGTCTAGGCCAAGAATACCAGTTCCTGGCCAGCCCTCATGTCTTGGTGCATGTGCACTCTGTAGCAGCATTTCAAGTTACGTATGTTCTGTTCTGGGCCTGTTTGTATTCCTTTAAGTATTTCAAGGGCTTAGACATCCAAGTTACCAAGGTTGCAATGATCTCAGTATATGAAAACCAGGTGTTTTAAAACCTAATATGTACCCTAGATAACGGAGCCCCCAGGACTTGGGTGTATTTCAGTATAGTGAAAAGCTGGTTCCAAAAGTAGTTGAAGGCAGCTGAATAGGACTGAAAATGGTAATTAGGTAAAGAAAACAACCGGCAATATTATCTAGGAGTCTGAGAGATGAAGGTGATGAGCAGGATCCAGGACTAAGAAAAGCAATCAAGACACTAGAAGAAACTAAGAAAATTAAAGTGACAGGAACCAGGAGAGATATGGTAACCTGAAAGTCTACAGAGAAGTGGCAATTGGCGGAGTAATGAGGAGGAATTGTTGTTGCTTGCAGGCTACATGTTAAGTAGAGCTGTAAGGGGCCTCAGGAGAGTTGAGACGCAGCTGCAGGTAAGCCAGGAAGTGTCTCTCAGAGCCGCATACAAGACTATGTTGAACCCACATCATTTAGGCAGGTATTCAGGCATTCCAAGTTAGAGTGACATTGGAGGGAGTTAAGAACTGGAGTCTTCAGGAGTGAAGAGTGAAATCCCTGTGGTGGGAGGCCAAAATGTAAAATGGGTTTTGCCACTCTCAGCAGTTTGACCTCTGGGTGGATTGCTGTCAAATCCACGGGATTTGTCTTGGTCTTTTCTGAAATTTTAAACTGCTGTGTATACAGTATTTGACCACAGTTTGTTTACTTTTTATATTTAACTGATGATTGTTAAGTTGTGTGTGTCGATTTTATTACTTTGCTAATAGTAATGTTTAGTTTATTTTTACCTACATAATGTGGTTTTGTTTTGTAAGTAAACATTTAGGATTTGCAGATTTCAATAACTTTAAACAAAAATTTACTGATCCCTAAATGGTGGAGAGTTTGTCTGACGTGTGAGAGGATTAAAGGTTTTTTGGGGCAAGAGGTGATGCCTATAGTTTTGAAAGAGAGGAGCACAGTTTCTGAAAAGACAGCCTTTGTGCCAGCAAACACTAAAGCTAGAAAGGAATAGTTAGTTTAATGGGAATGATGTGTCTGGACAGAATGATGGGGTGATGGGATAGAAGCGTGAGAAAGTTGCAAGTTTAGTGCTAGAGTAAGAAAGAACCTTAGAGGAAGTTTGGTTTGATGAGTTAGGGAAAGGAACACCACATAGCAGGTGATCAGCTATCATAAGCCTGGTGACAGAGAAGTCCCTGCATTTCTTGAATTTGAGCGATAAGGAAGAGGAGTTTCAGACAGTGATTTGGAGTTGAGATAGAGGCCAGGTTGATATTGAAATATTGAGCAGTTTTAGTAGATGGGAGTTGAGCTCATTGGTGCTTAATTTGCCCATTCAGGTCTAATGTTGAATGACAAAGCTATTTGTCTGCTATATTTGTGTAAGTTTGCATCTCTTGGATTTAAGAGAGCAGTGATAAGGCAATACTGGGTAACAGCCAAGACGAGAGAGAATAATGGTTTAGCTAAACCATCTGAGTTAAAGATGGGGTTGAGGGTATAGTTAAATGCATTTATAGTTGCAGAAATGTCTTTGTGAGTAGAGACTTAACAGCTAACCAGTTGAAATTTTGAAAGCTCTAATTGTAAATGATTTGGGAGTGTTATCCTTGGTGCTGATGCAGAAAGTAGTAGAGTCTGAGTTTTGAAGTAAGATAAGTATGGTGAATGATTTAAGCAAGTGATCAGAGAAGGCCTTGACTGTGATTGATTTGATGGGAATTACAAGTGTTTAGGGATTTGGGTTGTTAGTGAGGATAGGGGGATGAATCTCAGGGAAGAGAGCATAATGAAGCTGAGTTGAAATCATCAAGGATGAGAAGTCATTGGTGTGGAGGCTGAGAAAAAAATCAATGAATACATTTGAGATAAAGTCTACAGAATCTTCTAAAGATAAAATGAAATAAACATTTGCAAAAAATGTAAGTCCAAACAAGAGACCACTTCAATAAAAATCTAGATTTTTAAAGACTTTGCATCTTGACAGAATCAGTAATATTGTAAATAGGGTAATTGATTTCACTATTAAATTGGGATTCAATACTTTAAACCTCTGTTATTGCTGTTAATGAGAATACTTCTGTGTGATCAGCTACTTAGCAAACTACAGAGGAGTCAGAGGTTGGGCTATTTAGCCCATCGAATCTGCTCCATCGTTCAATAATATGGCTGATGCTAATCCTCAACACCAGATTTTTCCCTTATCCCGTAACGCTTGTTGATTGAATACTTGTCTGTCTTAGACTTGAACATGCTTCATGACCGAGCCTCAATAGCTCTCGGCAGAACAGAAATCCACCATTCTCTGTCCTCTGAGAGAAGAATTTATCCTCATGTCTGACTTAAATGGGTGATCTGTTTAGTCTGTCATTATTCCTTGTAGCCCTAGTAGCTCCCATTAGTTAAAACAATCTGTCTGCCTCCACCCTGTTAATTGCCCAAAGAATCCATTATGTTTCAATGAGGTTGCCTGTTATTCTACTAAACTCAAGAGTACAGGCCTAACCTACTCAACCTCTCGTAATAAGAACATACCTCCATTCCAGCAATCACAGAATGAACCTTCTCAGGACTACCTCCAATGCCAGTATACCTTTTCTTAATAAGGGGAATTTGACTCTGTTCTGGCTAATACCTGTATAGTTTTTGCAATACTTACCTATCTTTTACACTCTGCTTGGTTTACCACTGATCTTTGCCACTCCATATCAAATTGAAAGAAAACAGTAAAACAGTCCTTGTACTTCCTTGGTTAACATGGTGGTTTATCTGCTTCTTAGAATTTTTTTTTCTCTCACTAGTAGATATCTTGGCTGTGTGTCATAATCTATTTTCTTAAACATAATTCACTGTTGCTCAACTGTCTTTTCTGCTAAACTCTTTCCAGTCCACTCCAGCCAACTTTGTCGTCATTCCCATGTAATCACCCTTATTTAAGTTTAACCTACCTGTTTCTAATCTGAGTGTATCGTTCTCGAATTGAATACTAAATTCTATAATGTAATGGATACTGTTCCCTAAGGGATCTTCTAATGAGATCATTTATTAAACCAGACTCATTATATATTAGCAGATACAAAATAGCCTGATTGCAGCTTATATCCACAACATATTGTTTTACAAAACTGTCCCAACTATAGCCTTTGGATTCTTCCTTACGGCTATCTCTGCCAATTTGATTTTCCAATCTATGTGAAGATTAAAGTCATGCATGATTAATGGACATTTTCTGTATGCCTTCATTATCTCCTGGTTTATTCTCTGTCTTGACTTCACTGTTGCTGTTTGCCTGGAGATACCCTTTTCTTGGTGTCAGACTGAAACTGCTGCTTTGAAAGGGGAATTCTGCATCATGAGGTTTGTTTGTGCTACTTTCTTCGACATCAGCAGCAAGTGTGGTTCTCCACCTCTTCTCTGCCCCCAACTGCTGATCACAAAACCCAAACCTTTCTCTTTCAGGCATTTGGTGGGTAAGAGAATTTTTTTTCTCTCTTTTTATAAAGTCTAATTTTATTTGGAGTTGGTATTAATTAGCATTTAACTGAAACCTGCAGTTTTCAGTCTTAATGAGTGTTTTAAGATGGTTTCTACTGGAAGAATAGTTGGGCTTACTTAGCTGAAACTGATTCCTCTTTAATTGGATCAGATAGACTTTGTGTTGGAGCATGTACAGCTACCCAGTTTAGTGGAACACAGGAGACACATGGTGGGGTTGGGGAGTGGGGATGATGGTTGTGGGCAATTGTCACTGCTGCAACATGTTTGACCCCGAACAGGCACACCTGGGGTATGCGTTTGCTGATTGAGGAGCTTTGGTTCAGTTTGAGCTGTCATCTTAACTACAGATACTGACCCATGAGGGAGGGGAAGTTATTGGATTATTTCTTTCTTGAACCCTTCGTATATTTTGATTGGCTTCTTCTGACTTGAGTCAGCATTCAGAGGTTGGGGAGGGGCTGGTGTTGGTATAACAACAATGAGACAAGTAAATAGACCCAGTAGCCTTGCAGTTGTCCAGTGGATTTGAGGTTCTTTCAGCTTATTTGGAAAAGAATAAAGGTTACATATTGGATGAGCTAAAGGATCATGGCACTGGAAGCCATTCAGATTTGGAGAATAAATAGAAATGCTGTGATAACCAGAGGAATTGACGCTGTTCACTACACAAAGAGCGTGAGTCCAACCTGCTGTGTTGCTTGCTTTGTACCTGGGTTCAGTATATCTGCACAGGGTTGGAGACAGTTTTGTGAGGAGAGGATCATCCAGTTGTCATGCTGTGTGCAAGTATGAATGAAACAGCCAAGGCAAAGAAGGAAGTTCTGCATTGTCAGTGAAATTATATCGATACCAAATTAAGCCAGATCTTAAAAGTCGTAGTATCTGGGTTATTGCGTTAACAATGCACAAATTGGCATACAGCAAAATCAGCTTAGTCAGATTAATGCATGGTATGGGAGAAGTGGGTGCTAGCTTGTGGGGGAATGGCCCTAATACGGGGAAAATTCAATTTGAACTGTTGAACCTGTTGAGAAGTAAATTGACCAATACTATTATAAGTTATAAAAGTAATGTAACTAAAGATTATCTGAATGTCGTAGCATTCTAGTTAAAACAGGTGGACTGACAGTGCAAATAAGTTTGGCCTGGTATTTCTATCGATACAGCTGCTGGATGACCTATTGGTATTGAACTTTGAAGGGAACAGGGCATTTAGGAAGGAAAAGAAGCTAGGAAAAGGTGGGGAGATATCTATGTTAGTTAATGATGGTATTATTGCAATTGAGCGGTCTGACATAAATTGAGGAAACCAGAATGTGGAAACAGTTCGAGTAGAGATGAGAAATGATAAAGTCAAGACATTGTTTGGGGGGGCTGTTACACAGGCCTTGCAGGAGTGGCCATAGTTTAGATTGGAACTTAAAGGAATAAATACTGTGAACTTGTGAGAAAGGAAAAGTGATAATCTTGGGGTGGGGGTGGGATTGTGGTGTGGTGTATGAATTTTAATCTATATATGAAGGGTGGGGTGAGTGTGGATTTTAAACAGTTAATGGACTGGAAATGTCAAAAGGCAAAGGTAAGCAAATTGCGGAGCTAAAGAATGATTTTTGAGCTAATTTCTCAGAAAAACATGCTCTGGAGCCAATAAGAAAAACACTCTATACTAATCCGGTTTTGTACAAGGAGGTAGGGTTGATTATGGTTTTCATAGTCAAAGCCCCCCAAGGCTGCAGCAACCATAATATGATTATTTTTTATATTCAGTTTGAGGGCTAGAATACTAGTTTCTTTAACTTAACTAAAAATAATAATGAATGCTTGGGACAAATTGGTAAGTTAGGCTGAAGGTCGCATCAGAAATGCGGTGGTAGACATGAGGGAAAATTCAGAATAAACAAATTAGATCATCAAACCTTCTTTATCTACGCGGGATATGGAAGTGGACTTACCATGGATACCGCTCTAGTGTAACTTTTCTGTGTACCTCAAAGGATCGCGTGGTCAACTGGATGAGGCAAAAAAGAAAAATGGCATGAGGCCACCCTTGCAAGCATGCAGATCCATGGTTAACAAATCGCTCGATAGCAAGGAGGGAGTGTATAGCAAGTAAGAAAAGCTCCTAAGGGATAAACCTAACATCCATGGTTAACTAGAAGTGTTGAAATAGTATTCAAACATTGTACATTATTATGTAAAGATCAGTGGCAAGTCAGAAGGTTGGATTGAGTATAAAAATAGCAAAAATTGACGGACTAATTACTCCAAAAAAATTATTAATGAGGGAAGTGGGCATGAAGCTATAAAGGATAGATAGGTTAAGTGAATAGGCAAAGATCTGGTAACTGAGGTATAATGTCAGAAAATGTGAAATTGTCCATTTTGGTAGGAGGGACAGAAACAGAGCACTCTCTGAATGATGAGAGGTTACAGACTCCTGAGATGCAAAGGGATCTGGGTCCCTGAGTAATGAGAGTGGCTGGACAGGTTAGGCTTCTATCTGCTAGAGCTTAGAGTAAGGAGTGATTTGAATGAAGCACACAAGATCCTGAAGAGCCTTAACAGAGTGATGGTTCATTTGTCAGATAATCTAGGACTAGGGCTCACACCTTCAAAAATAAAGAGTTGCCTGTTGTGGGCCAAAGGGCCTGTTCCTATTCTGTAAAATTTTGTGTTCTTATGCTGTGCAGTTCTAAAACACGAATGAGGCAAGTGCTTTTCTCTGATTTGTCGTGAGTGTTTGGACCTCTGACCTGTCTGTCTCCTCTCACCCTATCTTCTATCCTCCTCCCCCGTCTCCCTATTTATTTCAGAATCCCCTTCCCCTCCCCCATTTCTGAAGAAAGGTCTCGACCCGAAATGTCAAACTTTCCTGCTCCTCTGATGCTGCTTGGCCTGCTGTGTTCATCCAGCTTCACACCGTGTTATTAGTGTATAAATTGTCATGAGGCACTTGAGCACAATTATATCAGTGCACTCTGAAGGTTAAGTTCATTTTAAAGGAGGTTGCTATCAATTACATCGTACCTGATAACCACCTTAACATCCTAAACATCTATGTTCTATGACAGAGTTTGCTATTGCGAATGCACATCAGTTTTAAAAAATGGCCTGCATGTCTGGAAATTTGTATTGCAAAAGATCCGGCTGTTTGGAAACCTGGGATCTGTTTTGACATATTTGTGACATAGATGAAAGGACTTGCTATTTGCAGAATCTTCTGAACAGGGTCTGTATCAGCTAATATCAGCTTTCAAAAACAGGAAGAATTTCTTGGCAATGAACCAAAGACTGATCGAGACCCTTAAACTTAAAACTGATTACTGGATTTCATGTTTGTGTGTATGAGGAAAATTATAAAGTTCAGCTGACTGATAGTTTGCAAGTGAAGGTAAAGACTTGGCTTTAAGTCTGTTTTAAAGGTTCCTTGGGCTTTGCAGGTGGATAACTTATTACACTTTGTAATTTTTTGTGTGAAATGCATTTATGGAGAAAGTCAGCAAATACAGCACAATTGCGGTTTGAAGGTCAAGTGTTGACACAAGAAAATAATGTATAATTTTGTACAAGCAGGACTATTGCCTTCATCTCTGTTACGGAATGATCAGGAGAGAACTGAAATTTTGTACCCTTTTCTTTCTTTCCTCAACTATTGTGGGTTTTGGAGTGGGGAATGCATGTATTTCCCAGACCCTGGAGTTTAGGTAAATTTAAATAACATGGCCATGCCTTTAAGGGTTTAAGTAGAGGATTATTCATTCACCCAATAATCCTAAAGATATCTATGCTATATTACTTACACACTCATACACAAAAAAAAAGTTGAGGACAAAGGTGTATTTTTACACATTGTAAACTAAAGGTTTGTTAATGGTTCATGTATTTGGCTTATCTCGGATGATGGCAATTGTTCGTGGGCCCAGAACAACAATTTTTTCACTGTTAATGTGTAGTTTAGAAAAGTTCAAATAGGTGGAATCAGATTTTTGCATTATTGCAGGATTCCTTTGAAGAACTGAATGTTCAGTAGGTCCCAAAGTTAGATGCCTTTTCTTTTGTGTCAGAAGATCAAATTTCATTCATAGATGAACCTTGGCTTGGGATCAGGCTGGCTGCCTTATTAAGATATAGCAGTTCCAAGTCTAAAAATAAAAATAAAAGCTTAGCGTTACTGCCTTGATCTGTTGGCTGGTATTCTGCAGTGACATTATTTGCAGACTGTTTTTTAGTTTTTTGGGATAATAAAGGATTTTGTTATCAGAAATAAGCTTCATTCACATCAGCGACTGTTGTTCACCCCAAATGGTTTAAAGCTGAAAGCCTCTCTGTACAATGAAAGTTAGATGATGTGTTCTTCACACTTGCTTGTGATAGCTAGTTTCCTGCAGTTCTTCCTTTGGTAAGTTGCAAACCTGGGGACTTGAATTGTAGAATTTCATTGATTCTGAGTTTGGAGTAAACCAATAACAGTAAAATACAAATTCCAAAGGGGATTGCTCTCTGGATATGTTCATTCAAAGGGGTGACCCTTACCCTGGTTGATTTCAGTAGTAACCTTCTGCAAGCTTGACGTAGTCTGTGTTGAATTCACAGGACTGCCTTCCCTGGAAGCCATCTTAGCCACCTGCTGGGGTCCATTAAGAAAAACAGAGTTCCAGAATCATCTGTATAACTACAGTCCATGTTTAGAGTGATGATTTAGAAATACCTTCACTGGAAAGGACATTGAAATTCCTTTTTGTGAGACATAAGAGAATGTTGTTTATTAACTTTCAAAATCCTATTCCTCTTTAACATTCTGACTTCTGAAAAGGTAGGAATGAGAGCCACAGGTGCTGGTGGCCTCTTGTGTTTTACCAATTTTTCATGTCACTAGAAAGAATGGTGATAAATTATTTGCAATGAAGGGCGGTGCAGTTCAAATTGATTGAATACTCACTAATAGTTTACCTGCAGTTTCCAGTAATAGAGAATTTGGTAACCTACTGATTATGTTATTAGACAAGCAATTCTGAGTTCAAATTAAACTGGGACTGCCATGGTGTTAAGGACTTGCATGGAGCGGACTGTGTTAAGTGTTTATAAGACTTTCTGATTTGGTATGTGAGTATACCTGCGAGACAAGGTGTAAGACTTGACCTCCTCTTGGGAACTAAGGCAGAGCAGGTGGCTGAGGTGTCAGTGGGGGAGCATTTTGGAGCCAGTGACCATAATTCTATTAGTTTTAAAATAATGATGGAAAGGGATAGACCAGAACTAAAAGTTAAAGCTGTAAATTGGAGTAAGGCCGATTTTGACAGTGTTGGCAAGAGTGTTCAAAAATTGATTGAGGGAAGATGTTTGCAGGTAAAGGGAAGGCTGGAAAATGGGAAGCCTTCAAAAATGACATAACGAGAATCCAGAGATGGTATGTTCCTGTTGGGGTGAAGGGCAAGGCTGGTATGTGTAGGAAGTGTTGGATGACCTGAGAAATTGAGGTTTTGGACAAGAATATGAAGGAAGCATATGTCGGGTATAGACAGCAGAAATAATGATTCCCTAGAAGGGTATAAAGGTAGGAGGAATATACTTCGAGGGAAATCGGAAGGGCAAAAAGGGGACATGAAATAGCTTTGGCAGATAGGGTTACAGAGATTCAGAGGGATTTTACAAACACATTGAGGACAAGGCAGAGAATAGGGCTCCTTAAAGATCAGCAAGGCCACCTAAATGTGGAATCACAAGAGATGGGCGGAGATACCAAATGAGTATTTTGCATCCTTGTTTACTGTGGAGAATGATATAGAAGTTAGAAAATGTGGGGAAATAAATAGTGATATCTTAAGAAATGTCCATATTACAGAGGAGGTGGTGCTGGACGTCTTAAAACACATAAAGGCAGATAAAAACCCAGAACCTGATTAGGTGTAATGTAGAACTCTGGGACGGTACAACACTGATTGCTGACTCGCTTGCTGAGATATTTGTATTATCGATAGCCACAGGTAGGGTGCTGGAAGACTGGAGGTTGGCTAACAGGGTGCTACGATATAAGAAAAGTGATAAGGAAAAGCCAGGGATCCTAGGGACAACTTTTTCTCGGAGGGTGGTGCGTGTGTGGAATCTGCCAAAGGAGGTGGTGAAGGTTGGTACAATTATAACACTTAAAAGGCATCTAGATGGGTATATGAAAAGGGAGAGTTTAGAGGAATATGGGTCAAATGCTGGCAAATGGGACTAACTTTATTTAATTAGGGCATCTGTTCAGCATAGGTGAGTTGTACCAAAGGATCTGTTTCTGTGCTGTATATCTCTATGACTCTGACTTAGAATTGAGGTTTAAAAGAGCAGAACAATTATATGTAAAAGTAAGAAGATCTGCTGTAGACAGCTCACACAGTCACCGTGCTCTTGCACCATCTTGAATTTATGTTAACACTTAAGAACCTCACAGAACACAAAGAAACCAGGATTTGGTACTCTGACTGACTAAGTTTTAACATTGTCTAGAAGGGTACACTCTCTGGTTGAAACAAAAGGTCAGTTTTTTTTGCCCTCTTCCTATCTTTTGTACCAAATTTTCAACCGCCTGGAGACCAGCTACTTCACGTTTCCATCATCCCTGGCACGCTCAGACCGTCAGTGCCCATTGAAATCCAAGAGGCCACTCCAGAATAAGCATGCTTTGCTTGTAATTTAAGTTAATCTGAATGCTTCAAGAAAATACGGAAACAACATATATTTTTAATTGTTGAAAGACCAAGTTTTAAAAGTGTGAATGTCTTGTGTAAAATATTCTGACTTTTATTATTAAAGCTCAAAATTAGCAAACTTAACTAAGTATCTTGTCAGAGATAATGGGAACTGCAGATGCTGGAGATTCCAAGATAATAAAATGTGAGGCTGGATGAACACAGCAGGCCAAGCAGCATCTCAGGAGCACAAAAGCTGACGTTTCGGGCCTAGGCCCGAAACGTCAGCTTTTGTGCTCCTGAGATGCTGCTTGGCCTGCTGTGTTCATCCAGCCTCACATTTTATTATCTAAGTATCTTGTCAGTTGAGTTATTGCAACTTCCTTTGAGTCATTAACAAAAGCATCATTTTTAAATCTTTAACAAAAACTGAAAATTTTGTTCTGAGGAACGGTCTGAAACATTGTTTGATTTCCCTCCACAAATACAGCCAGACCTGCTGAGTTTTTTCTAGCAGTTTCTGATTTATAGCATCCACAAATCTTTCAGTTTTTAATTTTAAATCTTTTTACTCTTCCTTATTTCGACTTCTTTACCTTTTCAGTAGTCACTTAGTTATTTTGTCAGTCTGGTTTATTCATAATTGTATTTCTGCATATTTATGCACATGTAGTAGAGAACGCCCTGATAATTAATTAATTATATTTTACACATTGATAATGCAGAACTGGTTTATTGCTTGGATTGCAGACAGGTTAAAAACAGGATGTCTTGTTTTGGATTGCCTGTACTTTAGGTAAGTATATCCAAACTCTCTCAATCCTGGGAATCTGGCCCTTCAACCCGAAGCAGCTAAAATAAATGTCTCTTTTTATTACTTATTCAGTGAGTTGCAGAATTAATTTTATAATCCTGTAAGTGTGAAAAGAGTTCTTTTGAGACTTGCGTAGCCTGAGACTTCATGGTATATACACCCACACAGGCCTCAATGACTGAAAAACCTGATACTTTTATTTTAGGGAACCTGAAGGTTGAGAATGAATATTTATTAGAAAGGTACTTATTTGGAGATGTTAATTTGCGTTGTAAGATATTTGTTTTGATATAAGTTGAGATGCTCAGAATGAGTTCATTTTCCTATAGTTTCTGACACATTGCAATGTGTTTAGAATGATTGGATTGGATTCATCTTGAAATCAGGATAGATAGCATCTTCTACTAGTTGTAATTTTTTTAGTTCGGAAATTACTGCCCTTAAGTTGGAGTTCCCAATATGTGCACTGTACAGTGTAATAAAGACGTAAGGAATGACTAACATCTTGCCTATTTCCAGATCTGTAACATAGTCTACGAGTGTTCCCTCCCTTATCCATAAATACATTTAATGCTAAAACCCTCAAGCATGGTTCTAAACGTGACTGTTCCGTGATGAACATCCTACTTTGCACTATTCAGAATTTGGTTTGTCCAAAGCCTGTCTGTATCCTATCTTTAAACAGAACTTGGTGCCCTCATTGCCCCTCTGTTGGCTAACTTAAATTGACTGGCAATCTGATGCCATGTTTTCACTCCTTTTTGATTCTGTATCCCTCTGTGCCTACCCTGCACCATAGGATATGGCAATAGCCTTGGGAATCGTATTGTTGATGAACTACAATTACTTCATCATTGGTCATCATTGAAAACACTTTGCATTGGCTACAGTGTGAAAACATCAGTGGCAGACTGTGATGACCAAATCTTTTGAAGGGCCTAAGTTTAAAGTGGTGTGGGAATTAATAAATTGGTTGAGCATAAAAAAGTAGCTTTCAAATTTTGATTTGGGTGCTTCCTGTATCTCGAACAATATAAAAGTGGAGGAAGATGCCAAGTGTGAAATGAGAGTGTAGGCTATAGTACCAGTACTTTAGTTACAGAGTAGGAGAAATTCTGACAGTTGATGCAAAAATTAATTGAAAACTAGTGGATTAGACTTGTATTTAACTTGCTTCTTGATCTCAGAAGAAATGTGGTCATACAATTAAAACAATGTTAAGACAGGTGACTTGCTTCCCAACCAAAGACATCTTCAGACTATTAGAATTCTATTCATTTTTTCATAAGCTTCTCTTTTGTGCGTTCCCACACTGACTGCAGAAGAACATATCTGTTCAGTTTTTGTCAAAGGGTTTGGACAATTTATAAACCTCATCTTCCGGGTAATTGACAGGTTAGGAAATTGAACCAGCAACATCTGTGCTGCTGCACTCTGCTTGACTGACTCGCTGTGGTGCATCACTGCACTGTTCTATTTTGTCAGTTTTTGTGACACTTGTGAAAACATGTAACAGCAAAAGTTTTATCAACTGCTAATTAGCTGCAAAGCTAGCCAGAAAAGTAAAGAAAATTGGTGAAGTCTAAGCATTAAATGCCTTGGTGATATAATATGGTTTATTTGGATCATACTATGATACCAGGAATTTGGAAAAATTACAATTTACGAGCATGAAAAAATTTAGGATTTGAAATTCTTCATTGCTTCCTTATGAAAAGAGCCACCCCTCTCTTACCCCCCGCAACAATGATAGGGTTCCCTTTGTCCTTACCTGCCATCCCACCAGCATCCAAATCCAAAAGATCATCAGGCTCCATTTCCGCCGCCTCCAGTGAGCTGCCACCACTAGGCACAGACCCTCTTCCCTTCCCTTGTCCGCCTTCCACAGGGTCCATTTCTTCTGGGACACCCTGGTCCACTGTTCCTTCACTCCCAATGCCACCCCATGGCACCTTGCCCTGCATCCAGTGAAGGTGTAGTATCTGTCAATTTACATACTCAGTCCCCAGTATCCAAGAGCCCAAGCATACCTTCCAGGTGAAGGAACCCTTTACACGCACTGCCCACAATTTAGTCCACTGCATTTGCTGATCACACGTGGTGATCTGTACATTGGGGGTACAAAGCGTAGATGGGTGACCGTTTTGCAGAACATCTGCATTCTACCTGCAAAAAAACGACCCTGAGCTTCCATTTGCCTGCCACTTTAGCACACCACCCTGTTCCCTGGCCAACATGTCTGTCTCGGGCTTGCTGCAGGGTTCCAGCAAAGCTTAGCACAAGTTAGAAGAGCAGCACCTCATTTTCTGCTTGGAGACCCCAAAGCTCTCCAGACTTAATATTGAGTTCAATAATTTTAGGGCCTGACCTCTCCCATGCCCTAACTCCCTATCCCACACACCAGGTGTTGTTGTCACATAATCTGCCATTACACACTACCTATTCTTCGTCACCAGCAGTCCCAATAACAGCTATTAACCCTCCTAACCAGATTGTTATCAACTCCTTTTGACTGTCCAACTGCTCTTCTCTCTCTCTTTTGGGCTGTATCTCCACCTATTGTTTATTCCTTACCCCCTCCACGTACCCTATTTTCTGCATTTAAACTGACATTTTCCAAGCTACCATCAATTCTGAGGAAGGGTCACCAGACCTGAAACATTAACTTCTATTTTTTTCTTCACAGATGCGGTCAGACTTGCTGAACTACTTCTATTTTTGTTGCTATTATAACTGATGAAGGCCCTGTTGAAGGGTGTAAGCCCTTTCCTGCTCCTCTGATGCTGCCTGACCTGCTGTGTTCCTCCAGCTCCACACTGTACTAACAATCTTACTTGCAGCCTTTGATTACACTGCTCATAATTGTTGTTGAATGATATGCTTCGAGTACTGTATATGGGAAGAACTTGCCTGATCCAGTGAACAAATTATTGTCAAAACAGCCCAGTGAACCTTCATGATTGTTGTTGCTTTCATGTCTTTTTTTTAAATCAAAGGGGCCAGCAGTTGCTGGAAAAATAGTGGTGAGGCTAATGGCAATGACTAGACATTGAAGCTGTGCTCAGCTACTAGCTTCTGTGAAATAGCTTCTCTTATTTTCTCATTATTGAAATGCATTGAATGTCATGAACCTGCGATATTTGTTCCATAGATATGAAATAGAGTCAACACAGAAATTCAGGGCTTGTTGAAAGTGAATCACAGTGCTTACTTGGCCACGTATAAGTTTTTAATATTTAACACAATATTTAATTATTCGAGTGAAGCTTCCCAGCTTTCTGATTTTTTTTGTTGTGTTCGAAATCTGAGACCTAAGAAGTTGTATATTTTTGTCACATTTAGGTGACATCAGTGTTTAAAGAGATTTGCATGAGGCAAGAAGAATAGGAGCAAGTTGTCTTTTTCCCATGGCATCCCACTGTTTGTGGAATTGCTGTGTATCATGAACACAGAGGTAGCAGACAATAATGAATGAGGGACTCTGCCAAAAGGTTTGCCAGGGGTTGCAGTTACCTGCTGTAGAGAGACTTGAAAAAAGCTGAATTTTCAGTGGAAGCTACACTGTAATAAGGATGCAGTTGACCACCTCTGAGAATTGTTAAGACCTTAAGCCATACTGTAACTTTCATGGGTCTTTGATAATAGCCAATGAAGGCAACTACAACATGTTACTGTAATACTATATGTTATTCATGTGGTGATTTCAATCAAACCTTAGTGGCATATGCAACAGCACTTGGATACAATGAAAGTCTGCAGTTGGTAGGTCGTGTGTCAATTTCCAGGTTTTCTGACCTCATTACTTGTGATGTCTCCAACTAGGCAAAAGGAGAAGTCTTACGCATTCCACAGGTTTGTTGCATTCCTCAAAGTGCTGGGGCCATCAGTAGAAGGCATGTCTTTCAAGTCACCTATCACATATATCACTGAGAAAGAATACCATTTGTTAGGCACTGCCAAGATTCTTCTCACCTAACTGTGAGATATAACTGTCAATACAGGTCACTAAGAAAGAACAGATAATGTTCTCAGTGCTCAAACCTAGCTGATTCCTTCATTAGAGTGTATAAAGAATCTGAATAGGTCTTCAATGGTGAGGGTTAACCATTGAACGTACACTGAAGGACCAGCAGGAAAGGTATAGCTGCATGCACTAAGTAATAATTAAGTAATGGTGTGAGTGGTAATGCTGAAATCGTCCATCCAGCGGCTTTGCAGGTTGTGAGTGGCTGATACTGATCCAGGAAGGTGGTGAAGGCTGTGGTGGTAGTACATTCCTTGCAGAAAAGACTCAACCAGCATAGTGCAGTGTTGTAGAAGTCACTCTCCTTGAGACTTACAACCTGGGCCTTCCTAAGGCTTTGGCTTGTGTCCACCCTATGGCCTCAGAAGTTAGACTGGCTGAAAGAGTTGCTGTTTTTCATTTATTTGGTATGCAAGGGAAGTGGCAGTGTGTTCTTCCTCCCCTCCCCTTCCCCTGGAAAACATTCAAAAAGCTGGCTAAAATTGAAAAGCAATGAATGCTTTTTACAGCATTATAAACAATAATTGAGATATTTTCTAAGGACCATAAAATTTTATTTATTATTGATTCAGTTGAAAAGCCAAATAAGAACTGAGGTATGTAGGCATTTTCAACTTTGGAAGTAAAGTTGTTTAACGGAGTTATATAGGTCTACAGCTCGGAAACAGGCCCTTTGGCTCAACTTGTCCATGCATCCCAGATTTCCCAATTAATCTAGTTCCATTTGCCTGCATTTGGCCCATATCCCTCTATACCTATCCCATCTATGTACCTATCTAAATGTTCCTTAAATGATGAAACTACTCGCTTCCACCACTACCGCTGGCAGCCCATTCCAGACACTCAACACCATTTGTGTGGGAAAACATAGCCCCTCTGGAGCAGTTGTATGGTTTGAAATGTGAAGTTTTCAAGCTATTCTATTTAATTTCTGAACTTAAGGGCAGCAGCAAAAGCAATATAAGGAATGATGCACATTAAATACAAAATGCTATTTGAACAAGATATTGTATTTAAAAAACTGCTTATGTGCTAATATTATGTGCTGTAGTATAATTGCAGTTGAACTAACTTTCTATCATTTAATGTCATTTTGTGACACTGCTTTTATTTTCTCCTTTGTATCTTCACTCTTGCTATAGCGTATTGGGTCAGTTTTTCCCGGGTTACCTCCTGATACCCTAAAGAGGTACCATGCGGTTTCTGTCTCACTTCCAGAAACTTGTATTTTGATGCTAGAACTGATGGTTAATATTTTTAGTGTGGTAAAATAAATGTGTTTGCTAAATAATAATAATGTATTTCTGGAAAAGTAGCTAATTTGTAATTGAATTATAACAGTTTATGCTTTTTTTTAATGTTACAGATCAGGATATGGTTACACATCCCTGCTGTTATGCAGCATGTTATACCCTTTAGAACTTATGTTATAAGGTGAGCGATCAGACTGATAACACATTTAAAATTCCATCAAAAATACTATATGGCAAATATTTTATACTTTTCATTTGAAAAATATTAAAGGTGCATTTTCAAAAAATAATGTTATTTTTTAAAATAATGTTCATATCTAGGTATCTGTGTAAACTTTCAGACCAGGAGTTGCGACAAAGTGCTGCACGCAATATGGCCGATTTGATGTGGAGTACAGTTAAGGAGCCCTTGGATACAGCACTGTGTTTTGATAAAGAAAGTTTGGACCTTGCATTCAAGTATTTCATGTCACCAACTCTAACTATGAGGTTGGCTGGACTGAGTCAGATTACAGTGAGTCATCAGCCTGTAAACGTTGATTAGCTAAATGAAAACTGTGTTTGTTTGTGACATTATAATTGGTTCTAGTTACCTGTTGCATTCTATCATTGTGCTTAAATTTGCTACTTTTTTTTAAAACAAAACCTGCTTTCTGAGGAAGGGTCACCGTGCTCCAAACATTAACTCTCATTTCTTTTCGGTGATGCTGCCAGACCTGCTGAGTTTTTCCACCAGCTTCTGTTTCTGCTTTCATTTAGAATTGCATAGAAGGTACAGGATAGATATTTTAAAAAATCACTCGTGGGGTGTTGGTGTTGTTGGCTGGGCTAGCCAGTTCATTCCTACGTTCTGGATGTGAGTTTGCTCGCTGAGCTGGAAGGTTAGTTTTAAGCTGTTTTGTCAACATTCTAGGTAACATCATCAGTGAGCCTCCGATGAAGCGCTGGTGTTATGTCCGGCTTTCCCTTTATCTGTTTAGGTTTCCTTGGGTTGGTGATGTCATTTCCTGTTCTTTTTGTCAGAGGATGGTAGATTGATTTGGAGCCAGTGTGTTTGTTGATGGAGTTCCGGTTGGAATGCCATGCTTCTAGGAATTCTCGTATGTGTTGTTTGGCTTGTCCTAGGATGGATGTGTTGTCCCAGTCAAAGTGGTGTCCTTCCTCATCTGTATGTAAGGATACTAGTGATGGTGGGTCATGTTGTTTTGTGGCTAGTTGATGAACTCAACCTGAGCTACAAATCTTCTCAAAATTCGCTCATTCCTACTTTCCTTGAGAATGTGTTGGAGAGCTATCTTCTTGAGCTGCTATAGGTTGACCCATTATTCTGGAAGAAGTTCCAGGATTTTGATCCAGCGACACTAAAGGAGTAGCAATTTATTTCCAAGTCACGGTTATACAAGTCATTGACTTTAACTGAAACATGCGTGTATTTATGCTCTGTTCAGGTGGCACCCCCACAGCAATCCTGTCAGTTGCTATTAGCATAATGTTGACTTTTATTCATACTCAGTACATTTTTGAGATCACTAGTTCCATATTTTGACCATTCTGTGTAAAGATTTTCCTGAATTTCTTATTGGACTTGTTAGCTTTTGTATTTTGTTTTCTTGTCATACAAGTAATATCTCCAGCTACACACTCAAACCCTTTCAAGAGATATCTGAAGGATCACTTATCAGCCTTTTTGTTTCTCAGTGTAAATATCACTAGCTATTGAGTGATTCTTGTGTGTATTCTATCACTTCTGGACCTATCCTTACGAATCTTCTTTGCACCTTCATCAATGTTTCAGTATCTTCATTTTAATAAGAAGGCTGGAACTGTGTAGTGTACTCTTGGATGGTGTAACCGAAAACTTCTGTTTGTTACCTTTTTAAGGCAGCGAGTCACCCATTTCAATAGATGAGGAGGAATTTCTTCCAAGGGTAGTGAATCTGTGGAATTCTTTACTGCAGAAGACTGAGGCTGGGTCATTGAGTATATTGAAAGTTGAGAGATGTTTAATTACTGAAGGAAGCCAAAAGCATGGGTTAAAGGAAGGAAAGTGTCTTTCGTCTTGGTTCTCTTTGCCTATCTGGAAAGATAACAACAATGACAAAGATGTAAAGAGTTCATGGAGGAACTGCTGTAGTTGGCCATTCCTGTCGAGCCCAAAAACAACATGGAAAAGTTGGCCTGGCCGTGGCTCGCAAGAAAAATTGGTGATAATATTAGATCCAAGGAGAGGAAAACAAATTGGCCAATGAAGAAGCAGCCCTGAGGATTGGGAGCTGTTTAGATTTCAGCAAAGGAGGATAAAGGAAATTAAGTGGGAGAAAATAGAGTATGAGTAAATTTGTGGGGGCATGTACAGATTGTAAAAACATCTATCAGTATGTGAAAATAAAAAGATGAGTGAAAACAAATGTAGGTTCCCTACAGTCAAAAAAAGAGTACTTACGAACACCAAGATATGGCAGACCAATTAACTAAATATTTGGTTTGGCCTTAACAAAGGTGGATGCAAATAATGTCCCCAAAATGTTGGGGAACACCAAATCTGATCAAAAAGGATCTAAACAAAATCAGTGGTTGGAAAATGGATAAGATTAAAGGCTAATAAATTCATAGGGCCCGATGACCTACATCTCAGAGTACTTAAGGAAGTGACGCTTGAAACAGTGGATGCATTGGTGGTTATCTTTTAAGATGTTAAATACTCTGGAACAGTTTCTATGGGTTGGAGAGTAGCTAATGAAATAATATTGAAACAAAAATGGAGGCAGAGTGACAACAGAATTATAGACTGGTTAGCCTGATGTTAGTAGTAGGGATAATGCGAGAGCCCATGAGAAAAGATTTAATAGCAGAATACTTGGGAAAACAGTGACAGGATCAGGCAGAGTCAGCATGACTTTGTGAAAGGAAAGTCATGCTTGACAAATCAAGTGGAATTTTTCTAGAATGTAACCAGTAGAGTTGATCAGCATAGCCCGAGATGCTGCTGGGCCTGCTGTGTTCATCCAGCCTCGCATTTTATTATCATAGTTTACTTGGACTTTCAAATGTGCTTAATAAGGTGCCAATAGAGCTAAGTATCTAAAATTAAAGCACATGGAGTGGATGTAGTGTACTGACATGTAGAGAAAACTGGTTGGCAGACAGGAAACAAAGTAGTCATAAATTAGTTTTTTTTTGAGTGGCATGTAGCTGCTATTAAAGGTTTAGATGAGGGAACGAAATGTAACATCTCCAGGTTTGCACATGAGACAAAGCTGGATTGGAGGGTGAACTGGGAGGAGAATGTAGAGATGCTTCAATGTAATGTGAACAAGCTGAGTTGGTGGACATAGACATGACAGATGCAATATATTGTGGGTAAGTTGAGGTTATCCATTTTGGTAGCAAAAACAAGAAAGCACCTTATTATCTGAATGGTGACGTGGGGAAAGGGGGAGGTGCAATGAGACCGTGGTATTCAGTCACTGAGAGCAAGCGTGCAGGTTCAACAGGCTGTAGAGAAAGCAAATGGTATGTTGGGCTTCATAGCAAGCAGATCTGAGGTACAGGAGCAGAGATGTCTTGCTGCAATTATATGGTGCCTTGGTGAGACCACATCAGTATTGTGTGCAGTTTTGTTCTTATCTGAGAATTGGTGTTCTGGCAATGGAGAGAGTATGACTAAGTTTTTTTTTTATCAGATTTCCTTGGATAGCAGGACTGAGGTATGAAGAGGTGTTCAATGAAGAAATATTTAATTTGATATTTCTTATAAGAAATTTGTTTTCCAATCATGTTGTCCAACAAACCCCTTAGTCATACTGTTTCCCCTTTCACACAATTGTATTAATCAATAAACTTTACATTTTCAATAAAACACATTGATTTGCAAATTAATTTAAGGTGTCTGTAAAATAAGCTTGTAAAATTAATTTCCGACTCTTCTTCCCTGACAGAATCAACTTCACACATTTAACGATGTTTGTAATAATGAATCTTTGGTGTCAGACACTGAAACGTAAGTAAAGGTGTTTCAATTAGAGAGATGACTCCACATCAAATGCTTATATGAAATGAAAATAATCGTGATTGTTGTTTGCCAAGTCTCCTTGAACCTTCTGAAAGAAAATTAACAGTGCACTTCTGGAATAGGGAAATGGAGGAAATCTTGAGTTGTAAACCTTTTTCCTATTTCTTCTGTCATGCAGGTCAATTGCAAAGGAACTAGCAGACTGGCTAATTCATAACAGTGTTGTTGAACATATCTTTGGACCAAATTTGCACATTGAGGTTTGTCTGGAAAACATTTTCTTTCTTTCTCTGTCATCAACTGAACATCTCAAAACAAGTTTGGAAAGCATGTTTCCTCCTTTCTCAAATCTTACATTTTATTGATTTTTATTTTCAGATCATCAAACAATGCCAAGTCATCCTGAACTTTCTAGCTGCAGAAGGAAGACTTAGCACACAACATATAGACTGTATTTGGGCAGCAGCACAGGTACTAATGAAGTAATTTTGCGGACTTCTGATGTTTTACCTAACAGATACTGTACCATACAAATGTTACAACATAATTACTTTTTTAAAAAAAGCACGCAAATAACTATTTTAATGATTTTCTTGGAAATAATTTTGTAAGGGATAATATTATTGATTTAGGAGCACTAGACAACTTCAAATGCCACTAAGACAAAAAATGATTTAAATGTTTTTTTCAGTTAAGTCAGTCTTAATTTGTGTATGCCAGTGAAATACTGATGAAGGGTTTTCTTTTGAGTACAAAGCTCTGAACTTGTGCACACAGGCACGTGTTTTTTTTTGTGAAAACATCATAAATTTTGTACTTCATTTGGACTGTATTCAATGGTTCAAAGCTGACTGTATATTAGCTGTAATTATCTTATTTCAGCAGGTGACTATAGTACATTACAGATTTGTGCAACAGTTTAAAATGAACAATTGCGAAATACATATGACATGTTGCTATCATTTGTGTGAGAAAAGTTACCCATCACCCTTTTTGTTCAACTCGCACTTGTACCTGTGCACGTCTAGATTGGTGCTCTGAACTTCTCTACACTACAAGTGTTGCAAATCCACTAAGAAATACCTTAGAAACCAGAGCTACGGAAAGATCCAAATCTTGCATATGCAAAGTTTTTAAAGGAGCTATACAGTTAGGATGTTGTGAAAGCTGTGACCAGCACAGGCCTTTTGCCTCTTTCCATTTGTTTTTTAGCCATGGCAAACAATTTTTCAGTTTCTAAATTTGTTGTAACCCAGGACCTTGGAATGAATTATTGTAATTAGAATCTAATTTTTAAATGCTTTGCTTTCATCATAATTGAGGAGAACAAAAATTAAAATACTAAGGTTATTTAGATTTTATTAATATTAACTATGGTATAACAAAATTAAAAACTAGAGATTAATAAAAGAATTTAGTTGGCCATGATTTAATGGCAAACGTAATTTCAGTTCCCTGTGAACAAGAATCAGCAACCAGTTTGGTAGCTCTGCTTTCAATCTCCAAGTTTTTAATTGTGTTTGAATTGCCACCTGTTCCTTTAAATCTGTTTTGCTGCACATGGCAGAGTGTGCTTGTTTAATCTTTGAATGTTACAAACACTCCTTGGCCATCAGAGGCTCATCCCAACCTTCATTTTTGAGATTATTTCATCCTTGTCATGACTAATTAATGGAATATGATTGCATTATATTTTCCTAGGTGAGTAATGTACCATTTTTCAGGATTTGCATTCAGTAGTCATGTGGTTCACATTGGCAGTTCAGTTATATGTTGATGCTTTCTCAGAATTTTCTTTCTGTGTTACCAGTAAATAGTATGTTTGACAGTAAACACATTAGGAATGTGTTTTATAATGTGTTTCCTTTGGCAGTTTAACACTAAAACGTATACTGTTTGGGCTTAGAAGATAAAGAGACTTTCCCATGATCCCCTCAATTCTATCTTTTGAGCGATACCTTCTTGCTACTCAGTTTAAATTGGTTCTAATCAATCTTTCATTTTTCTGAATTCTCAGTTTGCCTTTCAGTCTTGAATCTAAGCCTATCAATAGTTTCATGGGACTGTTTGATGTAATTGTGTCTTTCTTTGTAATGTTGCAGCAGTGCAATGTTTGCCCTAGATTTAGAATAATGGCTCAGTGCATCACCAAGGTTGAAGGGTTATCTTTTGTGGAAATTGAAATTTACCCTTTTGCTTCTCTTTGAAAACTGAATTGTTTAATTTGCAGTAATTAACTTTCGTAACAATTATTTACGTGATTAGCTTTAATATCTCAATTTAGTGAAACTTGTTATTTCAGGTATGCATAATTGTACTTTTTGACACATTTCTTTCTTATTTTCCCCTGTCCTGTGATACAGTTGAAACACTGTAGTCGGTACATCCATGATTTGTTCCCTTCCCTTATTAAGCACCTGGACCCTGTTCCACTCCGTCACCTCCTTAATCTAGTGTCTGCTCTTCACCCCAGTGTGCATACAGAACAGGTAAGACATCTGCCTGGATGTGCCTAATATTTTTATAGTATGAAAATTTCACGCACTTTTTTTCTGTTTTGCCAACGCTTACTCACATTGTAAAATGTTCACCAGTGAAATGTACAATGTTTGTCCTTTAACTAATAATGCCAAAAATAATATTATCAGGTCATGTCTCCCCCTTGTGAGACCTTTCTGCGCACACGTGGGTAGAATATGTCATGTCGTGAGGTAAGCATCATAGATGTATCTAAGAGGAAGCTAGAAAATCACATGAGGGAGAAAGGAATAGAAGGTTATGTTGATAGATTTAGTTTGAAGGCTATGGAAGGGGTGCTCATGCTGGACATAAGCCTAAACACACAAATAGAAAGCGGGACACAACAGCAGCTGTTCACCGGAGGCTCACTGATGATGTTACCTAGAATGGTGACGAAACGTCTGAAAACGAACCTTCCAGCTCTGTGAGCAAACTCACATCCAGGACATAAAGCTTTCATAAACTGGGCCAAATGACCTGTCTTTCTGCTGCCTAATTATTTTATATATTCGAGTCCTTTTTTCTATATGTAGGTTATTGCCTCTCATTAGAAGAGTATTTGACTCCGTGGGTGTGGGAAGAATGTGCTATGCCATCAACAGTTGATGGAAGAGTGAGCAGGAGATTGTGAAGGAAAGATGACAAAAGGGACGAAAGATCTTACTGATAGAATTATTGAGCTGGTGGAAATGACAAAAAAATTCTGGAAAAGGAGGACAACAGAGAATCTGATCGTAGTCTTGAAGTGTGGATAGAGGTTCAACCAAAAAGGGAAGCAGAACCATGGGGAATAGGATGGATCCAACTGAAAGTCTACTGAAGGACCCTACAATGGGAAAGAAGAACTATTGCGAGAAAGGAAGACATTTAGTGTGGAAGGTTACATCATCAAAGAAAATGTGGTGGTGAAACTGGGGGAAAGAAATGGTATCTTTTCATGGAACTGAATGGAATAGAAATACAGATCTAACATATATCTGTTGTGTTTGGTATTATTTTGTTCTCAGGCTGTGGATTAAAATCCTTTGAATGGCTGTCAGAACAAACATGGAACGGCAGTGATGCATACAGTAGGGATGATCCACAGAGTGCCTCTATAGGTGGGGTTGACAGCTCCAGGGCTAGGCACTAGATGTTTGCAGCAATCTCTCATGATGCTTGTTCCGTTATACTCGAGGGATATGGAAGTAGTTTGTGAATTTTTTGAAATCTCAAATTTTGCATTATGTATTGTTTGTCTACGCTCATTGCTGAAAGAGCAAGTTGTGTTGTGATCCAGATGTGTGAATTAAAATCTCTCTTATCATTTTGCTCTCCTGGCTTTCTACTAATTTATATTTTCTTCAAATGAGCAGGATTTTGAAGTTTATAGCTGTATTGAATGGTTTACTAGTTTTTTTATTCCTTTGCTGTCTCTGTACTGAGAGGACATGAAAGAGCTGCAGTTCATATATAACAAAAAGATTTTCGTGCAGTTCTTGGTTAATGCAACTCTGGAAATGCAAGTAAAGCCACATTTCAAATCATAAAAGTGTGCTTACCGAAGCTTTATTTGGGGAAGGTGTAAAAATATAGTTGAAGCCATCTCACTAAATTTCTACTTGATCCAACAATAATTTAACCAGCGGCTGATAGTATGTATATCCAATTCGGCAATGACAATGAATGAGTATTCCATTCAACCCATGAAAGCAAGCATGGTACCTTAGCCGTAGTTTCCCATTCGCTGCACCATACACATGAGAAACTAATTTTTTTGGTTCTGTTTGCTGCAGACTTTGCCATTGTGGCAGTTCTGCCACAAACCCATTTGTCACTGATGATGCAAACACTGGGCTTGACAGTAAGCTCTGCCCCAACAAGTTGATTTAACTTTGTGGTCTGCCAACAATGCATTGCAGCATATGTAAGGCACCTCCATGTCTTCAGCCTCAAAATCATGGTTTTTGTTTTGCATACACTCTGTATAAGTTGACCCGCTTTACAGCTGTGGAATGCTGTGCTCATATCAGTAGTCACCCACCATTTTTCACCCCACAGTAAATGTTATAACTGGGTCCAAAAGGTGAAATAGATGCTATAGGCTGTCTTGTGAAGAAACACAATAATTTAAGACGTGACCACATGGCACAACACTCAATTACATTGGCTCAGCTTTTAATACTCTATATCTAAGTTGACTCCTGATTTTGAAGGGATTTTCAGGACTTCAGAGGTCGATTTGTACATGTCCATGGTAATAATTTGCAGTTTATTTGAAAAAATTGACAAATAAAGGCTAAATATCATCGTTTAGTGTTATCAATTTATCCTATCTTAACAAATTGTTGCCTCTTCAAAAAAAGTTTGGTATATATTTTTGCAGTTATAAAATGATGTTGAATTCAGCAAATTAAATTTGCATTCATTTTAACTATTTAATTGTATTAATGCCAGCATGATTTGGTTTGCCTAAGTAAACCAAAAAAGTAATTTGAAAGTAATTCGTGGGAAGTATATCAGTTATCCTAATTATCTGGCAATGAATTATTCATTTGTTTTAATCCTCTTTCATCAAATGTTTGCAGTGCCTAGATGATCACATTCTTCCAGTGTTCAATATCAATAAATGCTGCACAAAATTTAAATTAATTTTTTTGTTTAATTGAGAGTTGATGCACAGTTGTAGTTCCTTGGACTGGACTGATTTAGTTATCTTAACGCATTATCTGCTGCTTTCATTGAAGTATTGAGTAAAAGCATTCACTCAATACTATACTTCTGGTCTTGTTCACAGACCCTGTACTTGGCATCAATGCTTATTAAAGCTCTCTGGAATAATGCACTTGCAGCTAAAGCTCAACTGTCCAAACAGAGTTCCTTTGCTTCTCTCCTTAATACAAACCTCCCAATAGGAAATAAAAAAGGTAAGTTCAGTAAGTACCCAGTTACTGGTGGTGTACCGCAAGGGTTGGTGTTGGGTCCACTGCTGTTCGTCATTTTTATAAATGACCTGGATGAGGGCGTAGAAGGATGGGATAGTAAATTTGCAGACGACACTAAGGTCGGTGGAGTTGTGGATAGTGATGAAGGATGCTGTAGGTTGCAGAGAGATCTGTATAAGCTGCAGAGCCGGGCTGAGTGGTGGCAAATGAAGGTTAATGCGGGCAAGTGTGAGGTGATGCACTTTGGTAGGAGTAACCAGAAGGCAAAGTACTGGGCTAATGGTAAGATCCTTAGTAGCGTAGATGAGCAGAGAGAACTCGGTGTCCATGTACACAGATCCTTGAAAGTTGCCACCCAGGTTGACAGAGCTGTTAAGAAGGCATACAGTGTTGTAGCTTTTATTAATAGAGGGATCGACTTCCAGAACCAAGAGGATATGGTGAAGCTGTACAAAACTCTGGTGCGGCTGCACTTGGAGTATTGCGTGCAGTTCTGGTCACTGCATTATAAGAAGGATGTGGAAGCTTTGGAAAGGGTGCAGAGGAAATTTACTAGGATGTTGCCTGGTATGGAGGGAAGGTCTTACGAGGAAAGGCTGAGGGACTTGAGGCTGTTTTCGTTCGAGAGATGAAGGTTGGGAGGTGACTTAATTGAGACATCTAAGATAATCAGAGGGTTAGATAGGGTGGATAGCGAGAGCCTTTTTCCTAGGATGGTGACAGCGAGCACGAGCGGGGATAGCTTTAAATTGAGGGGTGAAAGATATAGGACAGATGTCAGAGGTAGTTTCTTTACTCAGAGGGTAGTAAGGGAATGGAATGCTTTGCCTGCAACGGTAGTTGATTTGCCAACTTTAGGTACACTTAAGTCATCATTGGACAAGCATATGGACATACATGGAATAGTGTAGGTTAGATGGGCTTCAGATCGGCATGGCAGGTTGGCACAACATTGAGGGCCGAAGGGCCTGTACTATGCTGTAATGTTCTGTGTTCTGTGGTTGGAGAATGGAAATATTCTTTTATTTTAAGTGCTTGCATGTATAAAATGTAATTTTCTAAGCCTTATTAATTTTACTAATTAGTACAAAGATGAGATAGTACAAACATTTTAAGAATTAGGAGCAGGAGTAGATTACACAGCTCCTTCAACTGCTGCTTGATTCAGTATGATCATTGCTGATCTTCTGCCTCAACCTCACTTTCCTGCCCCCTTTTTAAAAACAACACAAAAAATCATAACTTTTCCAGCTCCTTTAATTTCAAAGAAGTCATGTTGGGATTACTCTTTCTCTCCCTGGAAATGCTATTGAATCTGCTGAGTTTATCTATCATTTTCTGTTTTTACTTTGTTGTAACACTTATTTGTTCTTTTTCTTTTTAAAATTCCAAACATCCCACCTTGTGAAATAAAATTGTCCTGCATTCCAATATTGACTGTAAAAAGCTTTGTTTTGTATAGAGTGATCATTTGACTACAAATTCAATAGAATCCCTTCAATTTTTTTTGTTACTTGTTATGGTATTTGGGGAACTGACAGAATGGTATAATTCTTGTTGAAAATAATGACCATTCCTTTCTTCAACTTATTTGCCATCTTCTTGCTGTATCTAAAGGGATCACACTGAACCATGAATGACCTCAAAATCTATAGCAAATATGTCAGTTTTATTTTAAGATTGTGACCTAGCTGTCTGCATTTATTAGTTGTGATTTGCCAAAAAAACTTGTTGTTTTGGATTTATTGTCATTCTATGGCACTTCCTTAATTCAAGCATTAGAAAAAATGTAGGGTTATTTTTAAAAAGTGTTTAGTCATTTCTAGTTCATTTGGACTGATAAAAAAGAATTCGCAGTCAGGATAGAACAGTCGTGTGCAATGGGAGACTAATGCTAGTGTTTTGATTAATTGTGGTTACACTGCACTTTTTAATGAAAATATCAATGTGCTGACATTCTTCTGTGTATTTGTTAATTGCTTCTAATTAAACTAAAATTACAAAATAAAATTTGACTTAGGATCACCTGCAGCTAGCCCACAGAGCAGTGATAACAGTGATACTCGTCATAGTGGGGCCAGTGACATTGAAATGGATGAGCAAATGATCAACAGGGCAAAGCGTGCACAGGAGCGATTGTCAGACACAGAGGTAAGAAATTAAGGTGCAGTTAATTCATTGGTAAAGACAAAGTAAATTAATGAGAAAAAATGTTAATTGCAAGGCTTAGCTATTAGACCATAAGACATAGGAGTGGAAGTAAGGCCATTCGGCCCATCAAGTCCACTCCACTATTTAAATCATGGCTGATGGGCATTTCAACTCCACTTCCCTGCACTCTCCCCGTAGCCCTTGATTCCTTGTGAGATCAAGAATTTGTCGATCTCTGCCTTGAAGGCATCTAACGTCCCGGACTCCACTGCACTCGGTGGCTATGAATTCCACAAGCCCACCACACTCTGGCTGAAGAAATGTCGTCTCATTTCAGTTTTAAATTGACCCCCTGTAATTTTAAGGCTGTGCCCACGGGTCCTAGTCTCCCCACCTAACGGAAACAACTTCCCAGCGTCCACCCCTTCTAAGCCATACATTATCTTGTAAGTTTCTGTTAGATCACCCCTCAACCTTCTAAATTCTAATGAGTACAATCCTAGGACCCTTAGCCGTTCATCATATGTTGAACCTACCATTCCAGGGATCATCCGTGTGAATTTCCGCTGGACATTCTCCAGGGCTAGTATGTCCTTCCTGAGGTGTGGGGCCCAAAATTGGACACAGTATTCTAAATGGGGCCTAACTAGAGCTTTATAAAGTCTCAGAAGCACATCGCTGCTTTTATATTCCAACCCTCTTGAGATAAACAACAACATTACATTCGCTTTCTTAATTACGGACTCTACCTGCAAGCTAACCTTTAGAGAATCCTGGACCAACGCTCCCAGATCCCCTTGTACTTCTGCTGTGTGAATTTTCTCACCATTTAGAAAATAGTCCGTGCCTGTATTCTTTTTTCCAAAGTGCAAAACCTCACATTTACTCACATTGAACTTTGTCAGCCATTTCTTGGACCACTCTCCTAAACTCTAAATCTTTCTGCAGCTTCCCCACCTCCTCAGTACTACCTGCCTGTCCGCCTATCTTTGTATCATCGGCAAACTTTGCTAGAATGCCCCCAGTCCCTTCTTCAAGATCATTAATATATAAGGTGAACAGCTGCGGCCCCAACACTGAACCCTGCGGGACACCAGTCGTCACCGGTTGCCATTCCGAAAAAGAGACTTTTACTCCAACTCTCTGCCTTCTGTCAGACAGCCAATCCTCAATCCAAGCCAGTAGCTCACCTCGAACACCATAGGCCCTCACCTTGCTCAGCAGCCTCCCGTGAGGTACTGGATCAAAGGCCTTTTGGAAGTCTAGATAGATAACATCTACTGGGTTTCCCTGGTCTAACATACTTGTTACCTCTTCAAAGAATTCTAACAGGTTTGTCAGGCACGACCTCCCCCGACTAAATCGATGCTGACTTGTTCTAATCTGACCCTGCACTTGCAGTAATTTAGAAATCTCATCCTTGACAATGGATTCTAGAATTTTACCAACTACCAAGGTTAGGCTAATCGGCCTATAATTTTCCATCTTTTGCCTTGATCCTTTCTTAAACAGGGGGGTTACAACAGCAATTTTCCAATCATCTGGGACTTTCCCTGACTCCAGTGACTTTTGAAAGATCACGACCAAAGCCTCCGCTATTTCCTCAGCCACCTCCCTCAGAACTCTAGGATGTAGCCCATCGGGGCCAGGAGGTTTATCAATTTTTAGACCTTTTAGCTTTTGTAGCACTTTCTCTTTTGTAATGCCTACCATACTCAACTCCTCCCCCGACTCTCCGTAATTGTTGGCATACTACTCATGTCTTCCACTGTGAAGACTGACGCAAAGTACTTATTAAGTTCTTCAGCTATTTCCTTATCTCCCATCACTAGCCTTCCAGCATCAGTTTGGAGCGGCCCAATGTCTACTTTTGCCTCTCGTTTGTTTCTTATGTATTGAAAGAAGCTTTTACTATCATTTCTAATATTACTAGCTAGCCTACCTTCATATTTGATCCTCTCCTTCCTTATTGCTCTCTTTGTTATCCTCTGTCTGTTTTTGTAGCCTTCCCAATCTTCTGATTTCCCAGTGCTCTTGGCCACTTTATAGGCTGCCTCCTTTTCTTTGATATATTTCCTGACTTCCTTTGTCAGCCATGGCTGTCTAATCCCACCCCAGATAATCTTTCTTTTCTTTGGGATGAACCTCTGTACTGTGTCCTCAATTACACCCAGAAACTCCTGCCATTGTTGGTCTACTGTCTTCCCCGCTAGGCTCTGCTTCCAGTCGATTTTCGTCAATTCCTCTCTCATGCCCCTGTAATTACCTTTATTTAACTGTAACACCATTACATCCGATTTTCCCTTCTCTCTTTCAGACTGCAGACTGAACTCTACCATATTGTGATTGCTGCCTCCTAAGTGTTCCCTTACTTTAAGGTCTTTTATAAAGTCTGGCTCATTACATAGCACTAAGTCCAGAATAGCCTGCTCCCTTGTGGGCTCCATCACAAGCTGTTCCAAAAAGCCATCCTTCAAACTTTCCATGAATTCCCTTTCTTTGGATCACCGGCAACATTATTCACCCAATCCACCTGCATATTGAAGTCCCCCATGATCACCATGACCTTGCCTTTCTGACATGCTCTATCTATTTCTCGGTGCATCTTGCACCCCTGATCCTGATCATTGTTAGGAGGTCTGTACGTAACTCCCATTGTAGTTTTTTTGCCTTTGTGGTTCCTCAACTTCACCCACACAGACTCCACATCTTCTGACCCTATGCCATTCAGTGTCGTAGATTTAATTTCATTCTTAACTAACAAGGCAACCCCTCCCCCTCTGCCCACCTCCCTGTCTTTTTGATATGTTGTGAATCCTGGATGTTTAACTGCCAGTCCTGAACTCCCTGCAACCATGTCTCTGTGATGCCTACCACATCATAATCATTCAAGAGGACTTGTACTGTTAATTCATCTACTTTGTTGTGAATACTACGAGCATTTAGATAAAGTGCCTTAATGCTAACTTTCTTATCATTATTAGAGAGATTGGAAATCCTAAGATGTCTTAAGCTATCCTTCCTTTTTTCTGTATTCCTAGTGGTATTATGCTTTGCTTGATGTCATGCTGAATAGACAGTTAGATTGCGTTTGGACTCTAAGCTTATTGCTGTGCATTGGATGGCAAACCAAGGTGGCAAGTTTTAACCAGTGATTGTTAATAATCCATAATGTTGCTGCTACAAGTTCATCTGGAGCATTTTTAAAAAATGAAATGAATTAATTATTCAGGAAGAAATGAATTTCTTTTTTTAGGAGTCAATGCAAGGAAGTTCTGATGAGACTGCGAATAGTGGTGAAGATGCCAGTAGTGGGCCTGGCAGCAGCAGTGGACACAGTGAAGGCTCTAGTAATGAAGTTAATTCAAGTCATGCCAGCCAATCAGCTGGAAGTCCAGGAAGTGAGGTCCACTCAGAGGATATGGCAGATAGTGAAGCTCTCAAAGAAGAGGAAGATGAAGAAGAAGAAGAGGGTGAACAAAGTCTTCAGAATGAGAGCAGGAATCCTGAACTGCGAACTTTGAGTGCAGAGTCCCAGCCAGGAATTTGTTTGCCAGAATCACCAGGTGGAATAGAACATGACAGGTGTAACAGTGGATCAGGCAGGGAAATTTCATACAGCACTAATGCAGTATCATCAGGGGAAAATCGAATTCGACTGCTGGATACTTGCACACATCCTGAAGACTCTGAACATGACATGTCAGGGGAAATAAATACTGCACACATATCACAAGGTTCTCAGGACTCGTGTATAACACAAACAGGAGATTTTTTAGGAGAGGCAATTGGGAATGAAATATTTAACTGCAGACGATTTATTGGTCAGCAGCATCAACATCATCATCATCACCATCATCATCATCATCATGATAGGTGAGTTTGCTCTGCTTCGTTTTGTTTAATCTTGGAATAGCTGATATTAATCTAAACAGGATGGTATCCATTTTGATGCAGAAATGATAAAGCGTGGAATGTATATATGTTTCTAGTTGAATGTAATGATTATTTTAGTATTACACAGCTCTGAATTAGAAAGGGGACCTTGGTTCTTGGTTTGAGGATTTGAACTGTATAATTTATGCACTTGATAGTCTGGTTATGTCGAATTCATCAAATTTTAGTAACTTATAAGAACTCTCATTCCTGAATTTTTAATTAATCTATAACTGAATATAGTATTTCAAGTCCCTGTCAACTGCACAGGAACTGCAGTACTCCTTAAAGTACACCACCAGACAACCGAATGTAGTTGGCATTCATCTCCTGAGAGTTTTGTGTTTGTGAATAAACTATGCTCATTCACTCAGGTGTTGCAACTATGAGATCTTTCTAATTGAGTAAAAAATTGAGGTTATCCATATCTTGTCATGCAACAAATAAAGCACTGATCTCTGAACTAAATGTTAAATATTTGTTCATAGTTTGTATACTATGTAAGGAATGCCACAATGTGGCAGAGAAATTTATCTTGCTACTTAAGATAAATTTCTTCAGCTAGATTAATCATTTTGCTTTTGTTTTCTTGGCGTTTTACCCTTTTAGCATGTAAACTATACTGTGTGCTTCATTTCAAATTCTTAAACTTTATGCAGGCAAAATAGTTGACATTATACAAGGAGCAGATGGAAATAGCTTCGTGAACAAGCAGACATTTTTCATTAACACTTGGGTAATAATAAAAATTTTGAGAAGTTAAATCCTGCAGTATGTTAGTTTTAGTAATAAAAATCTACTGTCTGGAGATGCATTAATGTTTTGTGTTTGATGGTGAAGTTTAGTTTGGTTAATGTGCATAAATGATGTAAAATGAAGATGCAGTACAAAACAGTCATTGGAAAACAGCTATGGTTTTGTAAAGTAAATTGGTACACAATCAAAGCTATTAGCCACAAGATGGTAAACATTCTAAGGAACAGGCCTGAGAATTTCAACAATGCGAAAAGGTTGTTGTATTGACAACCTCACGTGGGTAACAAGAAGCAAATAAGATATAACATAGTCCAAAGTGCAGCATGCATTATCAGGCCACATGGTTGTTTAGCAATGGCAGTTCCATCTACTGCATGAGGGAGAAAGTGCAGATGAATTTTACGAGTTTTATAAATAGGTTGAAAATTGTGCAGGTGAGCATCTGTTTGTGAAATGTCGTCTGAGGGCCTGGGATGGGGGTGAGGGGGGAGGTATAGGGGCAGGTATAGCACTTGCTTTGGTGGCAGGGAAAGGTGTTGGGGGTGGTGGGGCTGGAAGGGAGTGTGGAGCGGACAAGGGAGTCATAGAGAGAGTGGCCCCTCCGGAAAGCCAATAAGGGTGGGGAGGGAAAATGTCTTTGGGAGTGGGGTCAGATTACAGATGGCGGAAATGTTGGGGGATGATGCATTGGATTTGGAGGTTGGTGGGGTGGTACGTGAGAACGAGGGGTGTTCTGTTTTGGTTGTTATTGCAGATAGGGGGTGTGAGGGATGAGTTGCAGGGAATGTGGGAGGCATGGTCGAGGGCATTTTCGATCACTGTGGATGGGAAGTTGCGGTTCTTGGAAAAGGTAGACATCTGGGATTTAAATTTATTTATCTATTTTAAATCCCCATTTCCAATTCCTTCACCTCCGCCACATCTGCTCCCAAGATGAGGCATTTCATTCCTGAACATCCCAGATGTCCTCTCGAGATGAGGCATCCCAGCTCTTTTCCCTGCACCTGAAGCAAGTGCTACACCTGCCCCATACCTCCTCCCTCACCTCCATCTCAGGCCCTAAGAAGACATTTCACATCAAACAGATGTTCACTTGCACAGCTGTCAATGTGATATACTGTATCCGCTGTTCCCGTTGTGGCCTCCTCTACATTGGGGGAACCACGCGGAGGCTTGGAGACTGCTTTGCGGAACACTGACGCTCGGTTCGCAACAAGCAGCTATACCTCCCAGTTGCGAACCATTTCAACTCTTCTTCCCCCCCCCCCCCCCGCCCCGCCCCACTCCATGGACGACATGTCCGTCCTGGGCCTCCTGCATTGCCACAATGATGCCACCTGAAAACTGCAGGAAACCTGCAACCCAAGGGTATCAATGTCGACTTCACAAGCTTCAAAATCTCTCGTCCCCCGACCACATCCCAAAACCAGCCCAGCTAGTCCCTGTCTCCCTAACCATTCCTCCCCCATCTCCTACCAACTGCCCTCATCCCGCCTCCTTGACCTGTCCGTCCTCCCTAGACTGACCTATCCCCTCCCTAACGCGACACCTACATTCACCTTCACTGGCTCTAACCCCGCCCCTTTGACCTGTCTGCCCCCTCTCGCCCTATCTTCTCCTTCATCCATCTTCTATCCACCTCTCCCGTCTCCCTACTTATTTCAGGATCCCCTTCCCCTCCCCCATTTCTGAAGAAGGGTCTCGACCCGAAACGTCAAACTTTCCTGCTCGTCTGATGCTGCTTGGCCTGTTGTGTTCATCCAGCTTCACACCGTGTTACGTGTTATCACACATTCTCCAGCATCGGCAGTTCCTGAAAAGTATGGAACTTGTTTTTTGAATGTCACAGTCTCGTGCCCCAGGTCACTTGTTTTGAGTATCGGTTTGATTTCTAGTTCTGAGAGTGTTTTTAATGACTATTAAATTCTCTTTCACACATTTCAAATGACCCTTGGATTGTATATGAATATTAGTTGATGTATTCCGTGCAAGTATTTTTGTTTAGGAAAGAAAATGTTTCTTGTGAAGTTCTATAATCATGAAATATTTGTTTTACAGGCACTTGGGTGATGATATGATGAGTGCAGATGATGTCAGCTGTAGTAGTTCTCAGGTCAGTGCAAAATCTGAAAAGAACATGGCAGACTTTGACGGGGAAGAGTCAGGTTGCGAAGAAGAACTGGTACAGATCAATTCTCATGCAGATCTTACATCTCATCTTCAACAACATCTCCCTAATCTTGCATCTATCTACCATGAACATCTTAGCCAAGGTAGGGAAATATGAATTAATTTGCAGAATGAATGGTAAAATAGAAAAGTTGTTGCATATTTTCTGTTATTATTACTTGAGATTTGTGAATGCATTGAATAATAATCTAACAACATTTAAAATTTGAACTTTATTTGGTAAAAATCGCTTAAACGAATTCCCCTGAGCTTTATCAGAAAGGTTGAGTAGTGAAGTTTATTGTATGTTGCAATACAGCAAAGCTGATTTTTGCCTCCAAACTGATATTATACTCGCAACGCTTTGCAGTAATAATGGTTCTATTATTGTAACGGGCGGCAGCAAAACTTGTGTTTACCCTAGGCCCTTGAGCCTGCTCCACCATTGACTGATGGTGACTGATTTTCGACTTCAGTATCACTTCCTGTGCTAGCCCTGTATCTGCTATCTAATATCTGAAATCTATTGATCTGTGATTTTTATATTTGTGTCTTGTATATAGATAATGACTGAGTATTCAGAGCTTTCCAGAGTAGGGAATTCCAAAGATTTATCACCCTCTAAATGAAGAAATTCCTCCTAATCTTAGTTCTTAATGGCTTATTACTTTGTATGAGACTGTATCTCCTGGTTCTAGATCTCTCTCCTGCCTTCTACAACTTCACAGCCATATCCTTCCTGCTCTGTACCCTATTAAGCGCTTGAAGAATTTTGTGTGTTTCAGTTAGACCGCCTTTCATTACTCGTCTTTGCAGAGAATATACGCACAAACTTCTTAATTTCTCAGAGTCGTGGAGTTGTATAGCATGGAAACGGACCCTTCAATCCAACCCGTCCATGCTGACCAGATATCCTAAACTAATCTCATCTCATTTGCCAGTGTTTGGCCCATATTCCGCTCAACCCTCCCTATTCATGTACCCATCCAGATGCCTTTTAAATATCGCAATTATAATAGCTTCCACCACTTCTAGAAGCTCTGTGAAAAGTTGCCAGTTAGGTCCCCTTTATATCTTTCCCCTCTTACCTTAAGCCTGTTTGCTGTAGTTTTGGACTTCCCTACCCTGGGAAAAAGATCTTGGCTATTCATCCTATCCATGCCCCTCATAATTTTATAAATCTCTGTAAGGTCATTCCCCAACCTCAGACAATCCAGGGAAGACAGCCCTAACCTCTCCCTATAGCTCAAACCCTACAACTCCGGCAACATCCACATAAATCTTTTCTGCACTCTCTCAAGTTTAACAACATCTTTCTGACAGCAGGAAGATCAGAACTGAACGCACTATTCCAAAAATGGCCTAATCTATGACCCGTACAGCCACGACATGACAACCCAATTGCTATACTTAATGCACAGACCAATAAAGGCAAGTGTACCAAATGTTGCCTTCTCTAACATGTCTACCTGCAACTCCACCTTCAAGGAGCTGTGACACTTCAAGGTCTCTATGTTAAGCAGCACTGTCTAGGACCCTACAATTAAGTATATAAGTCTTGCCTTGATTTGTTTTGCCAAAATGCAACACTTCATATTTTATCTAAATTAAACTCCATCTGCCAATCCTTGGCCAATCTGATTCAAAGTCCCGTTTTACTCTGAGATAACCCTCTTCACTGTCCACTACACCACCAGTTTTGGTTCATGTAGAAACTTGCTAGCCATTTCTCCTATGTTAATGTCCAAATCATTTATATAAAATGATAAAAAGCAGATGACCCCGCACTGATGCTAGCGGCCATAGGCCTCCTGTCTGTCTGAAAAACAACCCTGAACCACCACCCTCTCTCTGTCTCCTACCTCTTCAGGACAATCTTGCCATCTCACACATCCATCTAGTAGAACTTTGATGCACTCCCTCTATGGAAAGTGTATCATTCCTGAGGTAAAACAACTTAAATATGCCCGATCCGGTCTCACCAAGGCTTTTTACAATTGCGTTAAGACATTTTTACTCTTGTAAGCAAGTCATCTTATGACTAAAGCTAAAATGCTGTTTGCCTTGCTAATTGCTTACTGCACCTGGATGTTGCTTTTAGTGACTAATAACTCTGCACATCCAGGCCCCCTTGGTCACCAATGCTTGCGAATCTCTTACTTTTTAAGAAATATACTGCATTTCTGATGTATGCTCCAAAGTGAATAGCTTCACCTTTTTCTATATGTTGTTTTGCTCACTCACTCTATTTAAATCCCCTTGAAGCTTCTTTGCTTCCTCCTCACAACTCTCGTTTGCAACTAGTTTTCAGTCATCAGTAAATTTGATAATATTATCCTGGATCTTCCACACCCAAGTCATCGTACGTTTTGAACAGCTGGGGCCTAAATGTTGATCCTAAATGTTATGGTGCACAACTTGTCAAGCTATTTATAGACAATAGGTGCTGGAGTAGGCCATTCTGCCCTTCGAGCCAGCACCACCATTCATTATGATCATGGCTGATCATCCACAATCAGTATCCTGTTCCTGCCTTATCCCCATAACCCTTGATTCCACTATCTTTAAGAGCTCTGTCTATCTCTTTCTTGAAAGCATCCAGAGAGTTGGCCTCCACTGCCTTCTGGGGCAGAGCATTCCATATATCCACCACTCTCTGGGTGAAGAAGTTTTTCCTCAACTCTGTTCTAAATGGCCTACCCCTTATTTTTAAACCATGTCTTCTGGTCCTGGACTCACCCATCAGCGGAAACATGCTTCCTGCCTCCACAGTGTCCAATCCCTTAATAATCTTGTACGTCTCAATCAGATCCCCTCTCATCCTTCTAAACTCAAGAGTATACAAGCCCAGTCGCTCCAATCTTTCAACATATGATAGTCCCGTCATTCCGGGAATTGACCTTGTGAACCTACGCTGCACTCCCTCAATAGCAAGAATGTCCTTCCTCAAATTGGGAGACCAAAACTGCACACCACACTCTAGGTGCGGTCTCACCAGGGCCCTGTACAGCTGCAGAAGGACCTCTTTGCTCCTATACTCAATTCCTCTTGTGATGAAGGCCAGCATGCTATTAGCTTTCTTCACTACCTGCTGTACCTGCATGCTTGCTTTCATTGACTGATGTACAAGAACACCTAGATCTCGTTGTGCTTCCCCTTTACCTAACTTGACTCCATTGAGATAGTAATCTGCCTTCCTGTTCTTGCCACCAAAGTGTATAACCACACATTTATCCACATTTAACAGCATCTGCCATGCATCCGTCCACTCACCTAGCCTGTCCAAGTCACCCTGTATTCTAATAACATCCTCCTCACATTTCACACTGCCACCCAACTTTGTGTCATCAGCAAATTTGCTAATATTACTTCTAATGCCTTCGTCTATATCATTAATATATATGGTAAACAGCTGCGGTCCCAGCACCGAACCTTGTGGTACCCCACTGGTCACTGCCTGCCATTCTGAAAGGGACCCGTTTATCACTACTCTTTGCTTCCTGTCAGCCAGCCAATTTTCAATCCAACTCAGTATTTTGCCCCCAATACCATGTGCCCTAATTTTGTTCACCAATCTCCTATGCGGGACTTTATCAAAGGCTTTCTGAAAGTCCAGGTACACTGCATCCACTGGCTCTCCCTTATTCATCTTCATAGATACATCCTCAAAAAATTCCAGAAGATTCGTCAAGCACGATTTCTCCTTTGTAAATCCATGCTGACTCTGACCTATTCTGTTACTGCTATCTAAATGAGTCGTAATTTCATCTTTATAATTGACTCCAGCATCTTTCCCACCACTGACGTCAGGCTAACCGGTCTGTAATTTCCTGTTTTCTCTCTCCCTCCTTTCTTGAAAAGTGGGACAACATTTGCCACCCTCCAATCCGCAGGAACTGATCCTGAATCTATAGAACCTTGGAAAATAATTCCCAACGCATCCACAATTTCTAGAGCCACCTGCTTAAGTACCCTGGGATGCAGACCATCAGGTCCAGTGGACTTATCAGCCTTCAGACCTAACAGTCTATCCAACACCATTTCCTGCCTAATATAAATACCCTTCAGTTCGTCCATTACCCTCAGTCCATCAGCTGCTACTGCATCTGGGAGATTGCTTGTGTCTTCCCAAGTGAAAACAGATCCAAACTACCTATTCAACTCATCTGCCATTTCCTTGTTCCCCATAATAAATTCACCCGTTTCAGACTTCAAGGGCCCAATTTTAGTCGTAACCATTTTTTTTCTTTTCACATACCTAAAAAAGCTTTTACTATCCTCCTTTATATTTTTGGCCAGTTTTCCTTCATAGCTCATTTTTTCTCTGTGTATTGCCTTTTTAGTTATCCGCTGTTGCTCTTTAAAAGCTTCCCAGTCCTCCGGCTTCCCACTCATCTTTGCTATGTTATACTTCTCTTTTATTTTTATACGGTCCTTAACTTCCCTCGTCAGCCACGGCTGCCCCCGCCTCCCCTTAGGATCTTTCTTCCTCTTTGGTATGGACTGATCCTGCACCTTCTGCATTATATCCAGAAATACCTGCCATTGTTGTTCCACTGCCATCCCTGCTAGGGTATTGTACCACTGAACTTTGGCCAGCTCCTCCCTCATAGCTCCATAGTTCCCTTTATTCAACTGCAATACTGACACTTCTGATTCTCCCTTCTCCCTTCTCCCTCTCAAACTGCAGATTAAAACTTATCATATTATGGTCACTACCTCCTAATGGCTCTTTTACTTTGAGGTCCCTGAACAAGTCCGGTTCATTTCACAACACCAGACCCAGAATTGCCTCCTCCCTGGTAGGCTCCAGTACAACCTGTTCTAAGAATCCATCTCAGAAGCACTGTACAAACTGCCTTTCTTGGGGTCCAGTACCATCCTGATTCTCCCAGTCTACCCTCATGTTGAAATCTCCCATAACAACTGTAATGATACCTTTGTGACAGGCCAATTTCAACTCTTGATTCAACCTGCACCCTACCTCCTGAGTACTGTTTTGGGGGCCTGTAGATAACTCCCATTATGGTCTTTCTGCCCTTAGAATTTCTCAGCTCTATCCATACTGACTCTACATCTCCTGACTCTATGTCCTCCCTCGCAAGGGACGGAATATCATTCCTCACCAACAGGGCTACCCCACCGCCTCTGCCCACCAGTCTGTCCTTTCGATAGCACGTATAGCCTTGAATATTCATTTCCCAGGCTCTGTCCACTTGAAGCCACCTCTCAGTTATCCCCACAACATCATACTTGCCAACTTCCAACTGAGCCTCAAGCTCATCCACCTTATTTCTTATGCTTCGTGCATTCATATATAATAATTTTAATTTGTTTCTCCCCTCACCCTTCCTATCAATCCCTATTTCACTTGGCCATACTGTACGATCCCTTCTTGAGTTTTCTGCTCTGTTGATTCTGTTGTCCTTCTTAACCGCTCTGTATTTTCTGTTTGTTAAACAATTCTGAATGTCATTGTTTTACTTAAAATCCCATATGCTGTAATTTTATTTAATAACTTTTTATGTGGAACCTTTATTGAAGGCCTTCTGAAAATCCAAATGCAGAGCACCATAATCAGTGGTCCCACCTTAGCTGACCTTCATTCTAAAAACTCCCATCAGGTCTGTCAAACATGATCTGCCCTTTCAGATATCAGTGTGCACTTTGCCCAATCCTACCATTATTTTCTAAGTGTTCAGCTACCATATCTTTTATCCTGGATTCTGGCATATTCCCGACTAATGAAGTCAAGCTAACAGGCTTGTATTTCCCCTAATTCTCTCTTCCTTTTATTAAACAGTGGGGTTACATCAGCCACCTTTTTTCAACACCTTGGAATGCAGACCATCAGGTGCAGGATATTTATCAACTTTCATTTCCCCTTATTTCTCCAGTGCCATCTTTTTTCCCAATACCAATTTCTTTCAGTTTCCATTCTGGCTAATCCCCTGGTTCTGAAATATTCCTAGAAGGAATGCCTTCCTTTGTAACGACAAGATTGGAGTATTTGTTTAGGTTCTCTGCTATTTCGTTATTCCCCATTTATGAATTTTCCTGTCTCTGTCTCTGGTGGACCCACATTTGTCTTTCCTAATTATTTTCACTGAAGCTTCTACAATCCATTTTTACGTTTCGCATTAGTTTGCTTTCACATTATTTTACCTTCATTTATCAATTTCAACTTAATGGAATTCTAAAATCCTTCCAGTGTTTTTTCGGTAATGTTGTCAGCAACGTTTTTGATCAAATATGATCTTTAACTTCTTTTGGTGGCCATGGTTAGGTCATCGCTCCTGCTTGGTTCTTGTGCCTTGAAGGAATGGACATTACTTTTTGTAAACTATGTATTAAAACTTTAAATGCTTACCAATATCTGTGTATCATCGTACCTTTTAAATGAAGTTACCCAATTTTGCCACATGAATATTTACATCTCATACCTTAGTGGATTCCCTTGTTTGTATTTGAGACCCTAGTTTTAGATTGAACTTATCACTCACAAGCCCATTTTATGCTCCCTTTCTCCCCAAAAACTTCTTTGAAGTATGGTTATTAATTTAGCTTTTTCCCGTTGCATAATACTAAATATAAATTAGCCCATTCAATAATTGGTGGTTCAATATATTCTAGCAAGCTACCTCCCTCATATACCTTCCGCGAATCCCTTCACAGCATTAGTGTGAGATAGGCATGGCTAGCCTAAGGTAGATTGAAGTTCCCATGATTGCTGTATTGTCTTTATTACATGCAGCTGTAATTTTTTGATTTATACTGTCCTACAGTATTACCACTGGCAGCCTGAAAACACGTCCTGCCAATGTCATTTCCTACCTTCTAACCTCATCCCGCCCCCTTGACCTGTCGGCCCTCTCTGGACTGACCTATCCCCTCCCTACCTCCCCATCTACACTCACCTCTACTGGCTTCATCCCCACCCCTTCAACTTGTCTGTCTCCTCTCCACCTATCTTTTCCTCTATCCATCTTCGATTCGCCTCCCCCTCGCTCCCTATTTATTTCAGAACCCTCTCCCAATCTCCCTTTTCTGGTGAAGGGTCTCGGCCCAAAACGTCAGCGCTTGTGCTCCTACGATGCTGCTTAGCCTGCTGTGTTCACCCACCTCCACACTTTGTGATCACTACTGTCTGTTAATGTTTCTTAGTTTCACTAAAACTGATTGTGTATCTTGACTTTCTGATCCAAGATCCACTCTCTCTTAAATGTACTGATGCCATCTTATTAAATCCATTACCCCACTTAATTTTGCTTGTTTGGGCAGAGATCGATAATAACTACACTATATATAACTGAGTAATTTGGCAGTAATGTGGTGCTATGTTAGTCAGAAGATAGTTCTTTAAGTTTAGAAAGGCATTTGCTGAGAACTGTTGTTGCGGTTATGCTTAATAGCTAGTGTTTTATTTTCCTCTTTTATGTGATATGGTATTGTTGATACTTGTACTAATTTTAGGGCAAATTAATTGTTCTGTCCATTGACCTTGTTTAGATAATTAATATTACTTGTTGATTAGTCTGTTGATGTACCAAATCCTTTGTCACAGAATGTAATCTGTGCAAAACAAAGATGGAATCCTTTGTATGGTCATAAGGAAGATAGTACAAAGGCGAAACTAAATGTGCTGTGAAAGTTTTGGAAAACTGCCTATAATACTAACAATGATTTTTGGATCATTACAAAAATGTAGAGACTTGTGAATGTTAGAAGAAAATTGTTGAGTCTTGAGTAAATAATTTATCTGTGCCTGAATATGGATTTTTATTTTACTACTTGAATATTGTACCTTCTTTCCTCAGCTCCTAATGTTCATAAGCACCAATATAACTCAAATGCAGTCACCGACATCAATTTAGACAATGTTTGCAAAAAGGGTAATACGCTTCTTTGGGATTTGGTGCAAGATGAAGATGCGGTATGTTTATTTTCATAACAACAATTAAGAATTGATTGAATATAGTGCTGTTGGTTACTTTCTGTTTGTCTGTGTAGGTTCACCTCTCTGAGGGGTTGATAAATGAAGCTGAGAAACTACTGTGCTCCCTCGTCTGCTGGTTTACTGATCGGCAGATTCGAATGAGATTCATTGAAGGTTGTTTAGAAAATCTGGCAAATGATAGGTAAGAAATAAAATTAAGTTTCCCAGTGCGTGATGAAGTTGATTTACTGTTCACTCTGAGTATGTAGTGACTACTTAATTCTTAAGATGTCCTCATTTGTATTACTCGGATTATTACTGAGATAATCATGTCATAAATTTTGCATGAAAATATAATTGAAAAATATCTTCAGAAATTGTTCTTACAAGATATTTTATTATCGTGAGCAAACTTTCTTTAAACTGTGATTAATTGACACCCAAAATTAAATAATTGTTTAATATTAATCATACGCAATAACTTTATTTAGATCTGTGGTTGTTTCACTTCGTCTTTTGCCAAAACTGTTTGGCACTTTTCAACAATTTGGAAGCAGTTATGATACGCATTGGATAACTATGTAAGTAACCCACAATTCTCTAAAGCATTGCAGTTTTTCAAGCTAAAGACTCTTCACTTTATTTACAAATTGCTAATGTAAGAAGGCATTTTTATATTTCTATAACACTTTGATATATCTCCCACATACAATAATGCTAGTTCAGAAATCCAGCCAAGGGTTTTTAGTATTGCCAAAAAATATGATAGTGAAACAAGCATTAAACTTATTTTTATTGGTGTTAGTTGAGAGAGTATCTAATGATGACTGTGAATCCATTGTTGATTGTCAAGAAAAGCCCACCTAGTTCACTAATGTCCTTTAGGGAAGGAAGCTATCGTCCTTACCAGGTCTGGCCTACATGTGACTCCAGACCCACAGCAGTATGGTTGACTTCTAACTGTCCTCTGGGCAATTAGGGATGGGCAATAAATGCTGTCTAGCCAACAACATCCTCATCCCGTGAATGAATTCTTTAAAAAATGACTTTTCAAGATGTATCCAATGGCTACGTCTGTGAAAATAAGTACTCCTTCAGAATGATGCTGATGTGCCAGCTGAAATACTGGGCTTCAATTTGTAACCTTCTGACTATTGAGACTGTTACTAAATGAGGCATTTTCTTAGTTCATAGTGGTGATGCCCCTGAAATTGAATTGCAACGTGAAAGCTCCTATGAATGGCATGCGTCACCGTGTTATTAGATACCCCACATGTGAAGCTGGGCTCAAAATATATAGTGGCAGCAGCCAAATTCTCCCCTGAAACTAGTAAAATTCTTGCAAGAATTCAATCACAGATCTGACCAATACAAGAAGAGTTGTCCCCATAGGTAGTATGAGGAGATTTGGTGAAAAGCTCCAGTCATGGGCTAGTTCTCTCCTGTGTTTGCTATGAGCCTATCAGAAATAAACATGTGAGATAACCTATGATCTGAGGCTTTAGGAAACTGTGGTAGCAGTGAGAGAGTTACTGCGGAACTGTAACTGCTTTTTGTTGATTGGGACTTTTTTTGACCGTCGTGGATAATGCCTTTTCCCAAGGGTACTGGCCAGTTATTTTGCTGGAGATTATGGTATAATATGGAGATAGAGGTTGTCAGATGATTGGGAGCTGAAATTGGAGCATGCAAGAGCTTTGGAACCTGGATGAAGTAGCTGTGAGAAGCTTGGGATTTGGAGGAGTAGGCTACAAGTGAGGATGTTGGGGTTGGAGTTTGCTAGGGGTGGCCATATTGATGACACCTGAAGGGTAGCATCTGAGTTGCCACATCTCTAAAATGTGGCATGTGTATCAGACCAAAAGTTATAGGAGCAGAAGTAGGCCATTCAGACCATCATGTCTGCTTCGTTATTCAGTGAGATCATGGCTGATCGGATAATCCTCAACTCTACTTTTCTGCCTTTTCCCCATAACCTCTGAGTCTCTTACTCATTAAAAATGTCTGCATCAGCCTTGAATGTACTTAGCGACTCATCCTCTACAGCTCTCTGTGTGGCTTTTGCCCCCCAGCAAATCACCCATGTAACTTTTCCTTTTATGCTTCCAATTAATAACCAATAGTTAAGAGCAGTGCAATAACATTAAAGGAAAGGGGGAAAAAATAACAGTTAGCTAAAGTAAGCATTTTCATTTTTTACACGCTACGTACCCGAGCATATTGAAGATTTGTTATTATCCACCTTTAAGAGTTTTCTCAACGCTCTGTGTGCAATAACAATATTTCACTTATAATGAACAGTCATTTAGGCAAATCACAAAGTATGAAGTGCATATTTTGAGCGGGTAAGGGAGTAAATTTCATGTTTTATTTTAACCTTATACACTGTATTGCAATCAAAAAAAATTGAGCAGGCATCTACAATAAAATAGCATTTTAGTAAGGTAGGATAGATAGATGAGCCGGCGCCAGATCATGATGCCATGGTGCTTTGCAGCTGACTCAGACGAAGAAAATCATCTCCGATAAAGAAAATTGTATTTTATAATTATGTAAATAAAAAGTTCTACAATGTAAGTAGATGGTAATGAATGGTGTTAGGGATAAAAGAACCAAGTTGTTTGTACTTTACTTAAGTTTATAAATTGTTAGTTAAAGGCTTTAGAAATGTATATTTGTAAAATGAAGTATTGGTACGAGTAGAATATGTACTAACTTGCTCTCTAATAGTCAGAAAATTATTTGCTTTTGCAATATAATACACACAGTATTAGAAATAAATCAAAATTGCAATCCACTTGTGGACAATGAATGTACGAGGCCATGAAAGATCATCATCTTCTTATATAGGTGGGCAGAAAAGGAACTAAGCATGATGAAACTTTTCTTTGACAATTTGATACACTACATTCAAGCAGTTAGAGAAGGAATGCATAAACATTTGTTGTAAGTATGCCTGCTGATTATCTTTTTGAGCACTTTTGAACATTAACATGGATTTCAGCATTTGATTAATTTGATCTGTGTTAAGACGGATACAATCAAATTTTAGACTGTAGGTATATTCAAGAGTTTTTTTTCGCCGTTTTAAAGTATAATTTGTGTATTTCACTTATTCAGAGACTGTCTTCACATTATATTTTTGAGAACCTAGTATTTGAAAATACCAATTCTTACATGCAAGATTAATTTATACTTATTCTCCAAATGTAGGGTATACCAAAGTGTACACACTCCGCATTATACTTGAATTTACTACGTGTAGATCTGCATGCTGGCATTCTTGGCCACATACTCAATATCTTTTCCCTTCATTGACAGATCCTGACATCATAGTCCTTTGTGGTAGATGGGAAATTTCTGTTATAGCACTGTCCATGTTTCTGCGCTATCTGCGGGAGTTTCATGCTCCTCTCCCTGTAGATAACAAGGATTTTGTGTTGATCATGATTGTACACCAAAGGAATGTTTTGAGATTATGGAAGTAATGATTCTTGTGTCAAGGCGCATGCACCTTTCTAAAGAATGTAATTGAAGTTTTATGTATAATTTTGTTTGGCCATTGAGGATAAATTAAATGAGGGCAGTGGAATATCTTGTACTCGGAATGAAAATTCTATATAACGTCTTCATATTTCTTTGTACTTTTCAGTGCTTTTGAGACGTGATAATAATGGGGAAATTCAGTAGATTGCACACATTGGGGTGGAATCTATATCTGTTGGATTTTGCCTTGCAGGCACACAGATTAATTTCTGGATACTATGGCTTTGAGGTCCTTGTGTGAAGACAGACGTATTGAGCTTTTTTTTAAAGATAGAACAATACAAGCAGCCTGACTGAGTGGGGTCAAGCTCCCACAGAACCAGATTTTTAGTTTTAGCTTTCTGCAATTGTGAGGGTCTTCAAGCTGGATATGGAAACTCTTATTCCTAACTGAGTTACAGCTGAAAGCTGGGATTCTCTTCCTGCTGTGAGAGAGTCTATTTTACTGCATTTGCTTTTGACAGTGTTGTGTTTGTGGGAAGTCACTATACTGGAGTGCTTAATTAATACTAGTTAGTATATCTATTATTTAAGCATTTTGATAGAGTAACAGTGATACCAATTTTATTTTAATTTTGTCTGTATTTTAACTGTAGTGTAAAAATAGTTTGCTTTGCTTAAAATAGTTTGACCAATCGAATTGTATCTGGAATGCAATCCTGTGCACTTACCTTTTAAAATAAGGAAAATTGAAGGTCCAGGCTATCTTAACGTATCTTGAGGGGATTTGGTCTTGTCCATAACACATGACATTTGCCACCTTCTGTACTCAGATCTGCAATCCAGACCAAGTGCTTAAACAATTCTCCCTGAGGCTGCAAAAATATACATGGTTTCTATTTTTAAACTAGTGGTTAATTTCATGCTGCAAAATGGGATTTCTGTAACCTAACCCAGCTTTAACTAAGCAACAGATTCTGTTTTTGGGAAAGCTGGGGAATTCATCCATTTTATTAATACACCAGAGCAACAACCTGGGAGAGCTATTCAGTTCAATGACATTGCTTGTTTCTCTGAGTGAAGTGCAGGAAGCAACATTGCCTTGCTGTAATGTTCATCCATTCAACCTTTTTGAATTGAAAAGTATTCCACCCACTTAAAATTCAAATTGTGTTGGGAACAGTAACTAGTTCTCCTCCATTTTTGCCAAATTTATAAGGAGCAGTCATGAAGCTATCCAGTCTTTCTCTTCCTTCATCATTGAACTTAAATGATTGATGTTGTGTAGAAGAGAGCATGTCGTTCCACATTGCTTTAGGGTAATGGGTCTTGTTCGGCAGCAGTATATAATTTCAGGTGAGAATGGGCACCGTGCATGGTTTCCAGGATACGTTAGTATATCTTGGAAGCTTTTTTGGTCCATACAAAATCTATTGGGTTATCAAATTATTTAAAGAAAAACCGAAGAACAGATTTTTAAAAACAAATTAAGGTGAAGTTTATATCGAGTTTAATAGAATAAGATTTGTTTGAATGTACTACAGAACATATTGCATTTCTCACTTTTCTGAAGTCACTTTTTGATCACTGTTTTGATAGCCCCATGTACTGCAATGCCTGTATCACAAACACACATGCACGCACGCGGGCACTTTCTGTGGCAGGACTGAGAAAGTTTTGCCTCCATCATGGCCTACCCTCCTGGCCTCTTCTCCTGGATCTCTCCCCCCTCCTAGGCTTTACAAAATTCAGAAAAGTATGTTGTATTTTTCCTCAACGTCATTTGAAAGATTTTTAATTACAGCTTTAACTTCTTTAGGGCAAACAAAACCACCTAATTATTGTTAGGGTTACCTCTCAAGATCTGTTCTTTTAAAAATGCAAATTGCTTGATGTGTGAAGTGGACATAAGAATATGGACTAAACTTTCAGCAGTCAGTCGCATGAAACCACATTCATGTTTTTGGAAATTAATTTCTGGTCTGACAGTAATAGACTTTCCATTTTTTCCCTGTGGCCTTTCATTCCTAATAATTACCTATGATGTTTGGCTCATTTATTTATGGTTATGTTCCCCTCACCTCCCAGTTTGCTCAAAACCCAGATTCTGATTTTCAAGACTGAAATTCCAACCAGATGAAAGTCTGTGATGGTCAACAGAAGTGTAGATCAATTTCCCTGACTCTCTCAAGAAGCTGGTATATTCTTGATTTTGCATTGTTAATATTTTGGAGCCTGACAATGCCTAAATGAATAAACTCAAGAACTAAAGATCTTTTGTTGAAACTTTATCTGATGTATTGAACTGATTTTATTAAAATTGGTGCCTGCTGTCATTCCTATATGTCTGCAATCCCTTGAATATATAGAAATTTTAAAAAATTAGCACGTAAGCAAAACAGTACTTTTCTTCTAATTTCCCAGCATTAACTGTATGTCTAATAATTATAATACAGGTACAGCCATGGTGCGGAAGTGCAGGTTCGTCTCCAGTTTCTGACATGTGTTTTTTCAACTCTAGGATCTCCAGACCATTTTAGTAAGTTGTTGTTTGCTGCCATATTTTTGTTTGGTAGTACAGAACTTGAGTATTGACAAAGGAGAGGATACACTTTTTGTTGAAGTTTTTTGTCTTGCGCTTATCAGGACATTTCACAAGAAATGCCAATGTAAAAGGAAAATAGCTCTGTTTATACTGTGTGAGAGGAGAGTAAGAATTGATCAGCAAGTGAACTCTGCTAGAGATGGAGAACCAGCTAATGATGATTGACTTTTGACTGCCAAGTTAACTTTGGACAAGGCATTGCCCTGACATTGTCCCCTGTTTCGTTATGTGTTGTTTTAAATTTTTGGCGACATATTTGCAATGTAAAACGTAACCAGCATAAACTAGAAGAACCAAGAATGCATCATTGAGTAAGCTCATCTCAACCAAGATAATGGGAGTATGGTGCTTAGGTGTGTGATAAAGAAGTCATGTCAGATGAATACAGTTTGGCCTTTTGAAGAGTTTGGGAACTTGTCATCGAAAAGCAATTTTAAATAAACAAGAGTTGAAGAAATGCATTGCAGTGGGATATATCAATAAATGGGGAGCAACAGATTCTGGCTTCCTACACGTCAAAGTATGGTTCCCAAGTTGTCAAAGCATATTTGTTTTTCTACTTAATCACAGAGGTATGAGTATGGCATAGAAATGTTTGTGGACTAGCTGATGATTCTGCTGTAAGAAGTGACCCAGTGACTGATTTAAACAGCTCAGTGATTTTATGCTAATTTTTCAAGAATAAATTGCTGCTAAGGTTTGATAGCAGGAGGTGAAACATTTGCATAAAATTATTTCCTGTGCTGTTTTCATACCTTTTTGCCACTTCCATGATCATGAAGCAGGGATGACCGTAGTTCTATTGATTTTTTTTAGCAATGCTTGGTTCTTGAATTTGTTGGAAGTGAACTTTAATAGCAGAATCAGTCCTCCAGGATTAAAGGGCAGATATGAATCGAATATTGAATACAGTTCAAAATTTGATGATTTGATTTGTTTCAAGAAGTCTTCAACTACTTTGAATCTCGCACAGTGCAATTGCCGTTTATTTTCATCCTCAAGAAATGCAGAACATAAACATTTAGCTAAAGGATGCACAAAGATGATTGCACTGTGAAATATAACACATTTTGGATTTTAGTCTCATTTTGTACAAACATGTTAGAGATATTTGAATCCTGATTTTTGAGTCCTCTTGAGAGGAAGCCTCTTTGTATGGTGGACCCTTATGAACTTAGCTTCCAATCATGTAGGAGATTAGGTCCAGGCTGTATCTCATTTATCTTAGGAAGTTTAACTGTCAGATTTTATTTAGCTTAAATGCACAATTCTAAAAAGGAGCTGGTTACCCACAAAGTCTACACTTCTGGATAGGAATCTGGGCATTGTAACTGTGACACCTTAGCCACATTAGGGTCATTTAAACATCCTTGAATAAGCATATGGATGATGATGGTATAGTGTAGGGGGAATGGGCTTAGATTAGTTCACAGGTCGGCGCAACATTGAGGGCTGAAGGGCCTGTTCTGCGCTGTATAGTTCCATATTTTATGATTGTATTTTTTTTAGGAGAACGTTTTCACAGCACTGATCTAGCCATTGTCTGGGTACTATTTGGCTTACATCTTCAGACACCCCAATGTAGAATTAACTTGTTTGTTTGAAGTTAGAACATAATTATTGGCACAGTTCAAGGAACTCTAACTTGCAACTGTAGTTGGTCAGAATATGTTTGATGTCATTGCTGAAAGTTATAATGTTTCATACCCCCAGCACCTTGAATGTGTTTTTTAAAACAGTACAAATAAACTCATGCAAGTCAACTATTCATAATATTTTCATATCAGTAGAGGTGCTATTTGTTTTTGAAAGCATGTGGTATGTGATTTATGTATATTAAAATGTGTATTGAACACCTCCAAAAATACTGATTATTGTTATATTGATGCCCATTTTGCATAGTGGTTTACCACTTTGCCATTGTTTATGTTCTGATTTTACAGCCGTTCAAATCTTGTAGTTTTTTTCAAAAGTTTAGGTTTAAAGTTTATAGTTTTCAATTTCCAAATACCTCCCCAAAAACAGCACTTTCAGTTGTTACAGCTCTTGTATTTACTTTAGGGTTAAGTCTTGATCAGGTGGATATTTTGTGGCATTGCCTTGTCGAAGACCCTGAATGTTATGATGATGCATTGCACTGGTTCCTTAACCAAGTTCGCAGTAAAGACCAGCATGCAATGGGAATGGAAACATATAAGCATCTTTTTTTAGAAAAGGTTAGTGAAACTTTGCAATACTTTTACATACTTAAGCCATTATTGTCCTAGCTATTTTTTGCCTAGAAGCCTATTAATTTTAGGCAAGAATAGATGTTAAAAGGACTGCCTTTACACAGTCTGGAAAATAGACAAGTTTTGCTATTGGCAATGGCAAAAACGAATTGTACAAGCTTGACTACTTTAAATCCTTCAGAAATTTCTTTTGTTGGAAATTCAAATCTGAGAAGATGACTGCAAGCTTTTCTTTTTGCAGATAGATCTTTGTATATAATGGAGTAAGTCAGTAAAGAGTAAAAATCTAGACAGTGTAAGAAGTATTGTGAATTTATTGTGACTATAATAAATTGTAGTCCTCTTTCCTAATAGCGTCTAATAGGTGCCAGCTTCGTTGTTTTCTCATTCTGTCAAATTATGCATTATATACTTCAGATGCCGCAGTTAAAACCTGAAACTATCAGCATGACTGGTTTGAATCTGTTCCAGCATTTATGCAATTTGGCCCGGCTTGCAACCAGTGCTTATGATGGTGGTTCCACTTCTGAGGTGAGAAAAAAAGTAGAAATTTAATTGTGGAGAAATTTCTGTGCGGAGATCCTATAAAACCCAGTAAGCATTCGGTAAAGGAGTTTGAATGCAAAATGGTTACTTGTCTGCACTGTAATAATACTTGACATTCAAACCTTTTCCAGTCTGTAAAACAACAGTTCAAAACTACTTTGTTTCCTGTCAAGCATCCAGTTTTGTATCCACATGGCTAATGTTCCTTCTATTCTAACTTTGCTCACAAGTCTGTTATGTGGCACTTCGACTTCCAAAAGACATTTGTCAATGCAAACTACAATGGCATTACCTTTATTAGTCATCTCTGTTACTCTCAAAAAATTCATGCAAGTTGGTTAGACAGGATTTGCTCGTAACAAATCCACGTTTACTTTGCTAAATTAATCCACATTGGCCCGGGTGACCAATAGGTTTTAGAATTGATGATTTGGAACAAAATTATGACTCCTTGATCCTTATGCATCCTCTTCACAGCCTAATTTCCCACCTTCATTTAATATCATCAGCCCACCCTAAAAACGATGCACTCAGCCCTCATCAAGTCGCTGAAAAAGAATGTAAATAGTTGAGTCCCGTCACTAATACATGCTGTGCACCAGTAATTACAGCCTACCAACCAGAAAATTCACTGTTTCTTTTCCCCTCATTTTCTATCCACTAGCCAATCTTTAGTTTGTGTTGACAGATCCTGTGGCTTCCAACTTGGAATAACTTGTGTGACACTTATTGAATGGGTTTGAAATGTGCTATACATAATGGCTTCCCTTTTATTCATTCTACTAGCAGCCATGTAAAATTTCAGCTGGAAAAATTTTAACTTTTCGGTAATGGAGCTCCACTCTTATCTCCACCTCTCCTTGGCAACTGCTGCCTCCAATGTGGCCAAAGCCTAGAGAAAATCACAGCTGGAAATTCTCAGCAGTATCAAGGCTTGGAGCAGAATATTCAGAAATATGCTAGTTTGGAGTTGGCTGCTATAACTCATCCCAATAGAACAGTGTGCTGTAGCAGATTGGGATAGAGCAGAAGTGGGAGGGGAATGACAATAGAATCCAATTCTCTGGGTAATAGTTGGGAATAGGGGTGGGGTAGAGTTGGATTGCTATTTGAAAAATATGGTCTCCTGAATGAATGGAGGGTAGCTGCTTCTGGTTTGGAGCTGCTGAGTGGATGAAAGGGGTTTTGCCAAGAGCTCTGTGTTTGTAGGATGATGGGGAGACAGCTAATTTACTGTGTGTGTGTGTGTGTGTGTGTGTGTGTTGGTGTGGGGATTGGGGGGGAGGAGGAGGAGTGGGTGGGTGGCTTCACTCAGTCTCCCAGCACAACAATATATGAAGAGCGTGGCTGCAATCTACATGAAGGCATAACATGAGTTCTGTTTTTGCTGATGCCTCGGGTCCTTTTCAGTTTCCAGGTTGTTTTACAATGTGTATTCATTCATGGGATGTAGGTATCACTATTAAGATAATCATTTGTTGCCTGTTCCTAATTGCCCTTGACCTTCCTGTCTTTAGACCTCTTTTGTCACTGCTGACTAGTTATGTCATTAGTGTTGAACAAGATTTTGTTTTATACTACCATAAATAGCACCTAATCATATATGTCATGACACCTCTAATATTAGATTCTAGCATTTTGCCTACTACTTGTGTTAGTTAATTGTCCTAAAGTTCCCACTTACTTCTCTCTCTGTCCTTTCTTGAATAGCAGAGTTAAATTTGCTACCACCCAATTTGCAGAATATGTTCTAGAACGTAAGGAACTTTGGAAAACCAAAACCCAATGTTTCTACTGTCCTTGTAGTCATCTCTTGGGATGTAGACATCAGAGCAAGCAGTGTTGACTTAATTAGTTTTTCCTTCTATCTTACATGGCTGTCGAATAGCATGAAAGGTAGTAATCGGCTTTGTGCCCTGAGAAATAACACTTGTGTAAGACTACAGTTTTCTTTTGTGGGACTGGGGAAAAAAAAGTTCAGCTGGGCACAAGAGCAACATGTTGAAGAGAACATTGCCTTTACTCTATTAAGTTCTCCAGTGCTGTTTCATTATTAATATTAACTTTATCAAGTTCCTCATTCTTGCTAGACCCATAGTGTTCCACATTACTTTTGGATTTTTTAAATCTAAAATCTGCCAAATCTTTATGATTATTCCTCTTTTTGACATTAGAAGCTTCCTCCTTTTATCAACTGTACTTAACATTGTAGATGACATTTTCCACTAGAGTGGCTGTCAAACAGCATCTGCTCAGTGACACCCAGTTTTGGTTCTGCTAGAGCCACTCAGCTCCCAACTTCATTACAGCCCACGTCCAAATGTGGACAACAAACTGACTTCGAAAGGTGAGAAGAGAGTGACTGCTCTTGACACCAAGGTTACATTTGACTGAGAGAGGCATTAAGGAGACCTCGGGAAAACTGGATTCGTTGAGATTCAGGGGGAGACTCTGTGTTGATTGGAGTCATACCTCGCACAAAGGAAAGTGGTTGTGGTTATTGGAGCTCAGTAATCTCAGCTCCAAGATGTTTTTGCTGGAGTTCAAAGGTGTGCCTTTGGCCAAATCATCTTCAGCAACTTCACTATAGACCTATCGTCTGTTATAAAGTCAGAAGCAAGATGTTTGCCAATGAGCACACAATGTTCAGCACTGTTTATGCTGTCTCAGGTACTGAACCAGATCATGCCCAAATGTACCAATACGTGAACAATATCCAGGCTTGGGCTGAAAAGTGCCAAACAGCACTTGTGCCGCACAAGTGCCGCGTAATGATTGTCTCCGACAAGAACGAGTCTCACGATTAGCCCTTGATTTTCAGAATCCCACCATGAATGTTTTGGGGTTTACCATTGACCAGAAACTGAACAAAATTAGCCATATGAGTAGAAAAAAGGTAAAGTTGCCGCAGTCCTACTGGACCATAGCGCTGATGTCTCATTAGAGAGAGAGACAAATGGTGGCGTTTTAAGCTGACAGTCACCATGCTTCAGGCGAGGGAGAGATTGAGAAGGAGAATCCTACGTGCTAACCTCGGCCAGTGTGGGTATTGAACCCATGCTGTTGGAATCACACTACACCTCAAACTAGCTGTTCAGCCAACTGAGCTAACCCCTAGCCATACAAGTACTGTAATTACAAGAGGAGGTCAGAAACTAGGAATCCTGCAGGGAGTAACTCCTCTCCTGAGTTGTTCACCATCTGCCGGGATGAGTGCAGCTCAGCAGTATTCGAGAAGCTTTGACACCATTCAGGACAAAACAACCCACTTGTTAGTGGATGTGGTGCCAATCATTCGCTCCCTCCATCACCGATACTGAGTCGAACAGTACACCAAGGCTCCTTATGCAGCATCTTCCAAAGCCACAGCTATTACCATCTAGAGGGGGAAGGACAGTAGATACATGGTAACATCCTTCATCCCTTCACTCTGCTTCCTATTAGCTAACCCATCCCTGAGAGTTCTTAGTTTGTACAGAAACCTTTTGACATACTTTCTGAAACACATTTTGGAAATCCAACTCCTCAGGTTCCCTTTTTTATACCTGAGAGCTGTGGGGCTGATTTATTGTTAATCTCAGCTTTGAATATATTCAGATTCTTGAATTATAGAGAGTATTATAGGAATTACAGCATACACCAACTTTAATTTGTTAATATTTTTGTGTTAAACTCAAGTCCTGTATGAGCCTTCCACCTGAGGTTGCTTTTGCTTTCCTGCTGACTGAGCATTACACATGCAGGCCCACAAGCCCTGGTCCTTTCACAATGTGGGAATGGGTAAAGGGTTGCTGTTGAATAATTGTATAATGTTTCAAACTCAAATCTCTCAAATTTGTAACTGAGAAGATTGACCTGGGCAGAACAGTAGACATTGTTTACTTGGATTTTAGTAAAGCCTTTGACAAGGTTCCACGTGGTAGACTAACTACTAAAGTAGGATCACATGACATTCAGGGTGAGCTTGTCAGTTAGATGCAAAATTAGCTTGATGGTGTAAGACAGTGTGATGGCGGAGAACTGTTTTTCAGACTGGACGCTTGTGACCAGCAGTGTTCCACAGTGATTGGTGCTAGGTCCACTTTTGTTTGTCATTTATGAAAATGATTTAGATGAGGATATATGAGGCCGGGTTAGTAAGTTTGTGGATCACACCAAAATTGGTGGTAAAGTGCACGATAAAGAAGGTTATCTAAGATTACAAAGAGATCTTGATCAATAGGCTGAGGTATGGCATTTGGAATTTAATTTGGATAAATGTGAAATATTGCATTTTGGTAAAACAAACAAAGACGAGACTTAAACAATTAAAAGTAACATCTTGGGCAGTGTTGTAGGACAGAGACAGAGGGGTTTAGGTACATAATTCTTTGAAGTTTGCATCACATACAGATAGGATGGTTAAGGCGGCATTTGGCATTTAGCAGTCTTTGTTGCTAAGACCTTTTTGACTATAGGAGTTGATAGGTTGTACCAAACGTTGATGAGGCCTCTTCTGGAGTACTGTGTCCAGTTATAGTTTCTCTGTTACAGGAGGGATATTATTAAGCTAGAGAGGGCTCAAGAGATTTAGTCGGGTGTTGCTGAGAGTGGTGGGTTTGAGTTATAAGGAGAAGCTGGATAGGCTGGGACAGTTTTCATTAGAGCATCGAAGGTTGAGAGGTGACCTTAGAGGTTTAAGAAATAATGAGGCGTATAGACAAAGTGAACAGTCAGTGTATTTTCCTAAGGGTTGGAGGTTTCAAGAGGCATATTTTAAAGGTGAGAGGGTAAAAAATAGATAAAAGACATAAGGGACGACATTTTTACACAGTGGTTTGTGTGTGAATTGAACTTCTGGAGGAATTGGTGGATGTAGGTACATTTACAATGTTTAAAAAACATTTAGGCTAGTACATGAATAAGAAATGTTTGGAGGGATATGTGTCAAGTGCAGGCAGGTGGGACTAGTTTGCCTTGGGATTGTGGTTGGCCTGGATTGGTTGGACCAAAGAGTCTGTTTTCATGACTCTAACTCGCAAAGCCGTATGAATTTTTTTTTCATGTGAATAGTGAAATCTCAATGATAGATGGAATTTGATAAAATAGTATTGCTTAATGACATTTGGATGTACACAAACGTGTTTCTTTGTTTCAAAACAGCTTTGTGGAATGGACCAACTTTGGGGCATTGCTTTAAGGGCCCAAACAGCTGATGTTAGTCGAGCAGCAATTCAGTACATCAATTCATATTACATTAATGGCAAGTAAACTTTTTCAGTCTTAATTTTAGAACTGATATCAGTCCATTTTCTGAATTAAAACCGAGATTAAAAACAATTGTAAAGCAGTTACAAACTTTGAAACCTCTGTGTTCATTATTTATTGTTACCAGGACAGGAAAAGTGTAAATTATGATGAAAAATATTGTCACCTTACTTGCAGGACCAATAATTTTTGCTTTGTGTAATTTAACTTACTGTTTGTCATTTTTTGGTCAATCTTTCCACCATACATTCCACAGTGCTGTGTGGACTTTTTCGCTCTGTTTGCATCATTTAGTTATTGTTTCTAACACTTTTAAGACATCAGAAACTTGATTTTTTAAAAAACTGCTGTTATTGCTCCATTACTGAGCTATCTAGTATGTATAATGAGCTTCATCAAAATAAAGTTGTGTTATTGACAAAAATAGACATGCTATTGAAATTTTTCGCTTGCACTCATCACGACAAATGCGAGAATTCCAAATTTTAAATGAAAGAGCAATTTATACTGCATGAGAAAAGGGTGCTGGTAAGTTGGCAGGTGGACACTGGCTGAGGTGTCGCTATGGATACTCCACCAGAAACAGTTATTCCCCAAGCTTTGATAGCATGTCTGTTTTATCATCAATGTGCAAGTTGAATGCTACTAGGAGACAAGTTATATATCCGAGACGGGTGTACAACAGAGACAAGATTCAGGATATCAGCAGCATAGTTTGACTCCACTAAGAAATTTGTATTGGACCTAACATTGTGCCAGTGTTTGTTTTTCCAGACATAGTAGTCATGTGACAGTGAGATGGTTGAGTAAGTGTTCATGCAGCTTGATGTTTGAACAGGTTTATTGTAGGATTACCCTGCGGTATCCAGACTTTTTTCACATTTAATTTTGTTCCAGTTGTATCACCCACAGTCTCAAGATGAAACTGCCCACACTGTGAATTGTTTAAATGGGAATGTTTCAGCAGTGCAATTAATGACATTGTCAAACATGTAATAGATCTCTGTAATTATGAATTGTCATAAAGCAAAGAACTTGCACAACTGTATTGACAAAGTGCATGTCATTGTTTTTGACGGGTGTGAATTCACAACCATTGGCCTGCCGCTCAGCATGGTGCATGGCCCTCTTCTGAGGCAACTTTCAGAAATGATTGTTAAATACATTTTAATAGCAGTGAGTGACTTTGTAGCTTGTATAATAAATTTGTCCTTGTGATTCACTGTGGCCACATACATTTGGGCTGTTCATGGTGCGCAAAAGTGATGCCCCTTTACGCCCCATCTTATCTATGACATACGCTTCACAACGTAAATTAGCCTTGTTGCTGAATGAGTAGCAATAACCTGTCTTGAGTGCATGTTCTACATACACACTGAACAATTCCATCAAATTTTAGCGAAGACTATGTAAAGTGTGTATGTTTATGAACCATATATCCATGGTTATATAGATAATTTGAATATTTCCTAAAGTCAAATGACATTTGGCATATAAGGACAGTTCCATACTATCCAATTGTCTAGTGGAAAGAACACATGCTGTTTTGACATTACTAATCTATTTGTTGATGTGCTCCCTAAAGGAAAGTATGGACAATTTTTTCACTGCACTGTATCATGGCAATTGAGGTGCACTGCTATTGGCTGAATTGGCATCCATCACATTTGTGAACTAAGCAATTTGCTCAGTTGACTTCAACTTCAGTGACAAAACCATCTATTTCCTAATGCATTGTATTGTCATGGGATTCCCCAGGTCTGGCTCTCCTAACATTTTTTGGTAGTTTCCACAACAAATGTTGAAGAAATAGCCCCAAAATATCCTAGCAAATGCTTATTTCCAATTTGTAGATGTTTGCTTTAATGAATCATAGAATCCCAACAGTATGAAAACAGACCATTTGGCCCAACAAGTCCACATCGACCCTCCAAAGAGCATCTGACCCGGTCCCATTCTGCTACCTTTGTATTTCCCATGTCGAACCTACCTAACCTAAACATCCCTGGGTACTATGGGCAATTTAGCATAGCCAATCCACCTACCCTGCACATCTTTGGACTGTGGGAGGAAACCAGAGCGCCCGGAGGAAACCCACGCAGGCAGGGGGAGAATATGCAAACTCAACACTGACAGTTGCCCGAGGGTGGAATCAAACTTGGGTCGTGTGAGGCAGCAGTGCTAACCACTGAGCCATTGTGCTACTCAGCAGGAGCAGCATGAATGATTTCCTAATAAGTGATGGCCATCCATGGAACAGCAAAATCAGCTGCCGTTCCTTCATGTGTTGGGACAGAATTTGATTTTCTTCAACTGCCCACTAGAAACTTGCCTTCCCTGGTCCATATACACACATACTCATTGAGACTCTCACAACATCATGTATTCATGAAGTTGCTGTATCAGCTCCTTGTAAATAGAGCTCTCATCATTTTATCAGCCTGCAAACTTGATGCTGAAATAGGATACAGCAGAACTAACGCATAGGATAATGTCTAGCCCAATCCAATTATTGCATGCTATGTATTGCCCAAACTCACAAATGGGCCAAAGGCCTTCATTTCTGGTCCTGAAAGTGCACCATCTAAATCATGTTGCCCAGGAAGGGTAAAGTGAATTAGAAATTTGAGTAACAGGTGAAGCTAACTATTTAATATTGCGGCATGAGTGGTATTCTCCAACAATCAGACACTGCCATCAAACTAAGACAGTTACTGTCTACTGCAAAAATGGGTAATATGGTGTTTCAGTGCCAGTTTGATGCCACAAATGAAGACTGTACGCCTCCAGTGACCTGGAGATTGCATCCACAGCATATACTTTGGCTGATTGCAACAGGTCAAATGTTGACTGTACTTATCCAGCCTGTTCTTGCAAATTCAGAAGTGTCCAATTTTAGATGTGATTCTCTGATTGATTCGCATTTACTGAACATACCTGTGTGTACCAGGAATTGTCCTAACAGTGAATTTAGGTTTATTGTTTGGGCTCACAGTATGGTTCCCTAGTGCTTATTTGAAGGTACATATATTCATCATTATGATCCTGATCAAGACTGTTAAATGTATGTTGCAACCTTGTCAATGACCAGTTTTCGGAAGAGTGTTAGATTAGATTAGATTCCCTACAGTGTGGAAACAGGCCCTTCGGCCCAACAAGTCCACACCGCCCCTTGCAGCATCCCACCCAGACCCATCCCCCTATAATCCACACACACCCCTGAACACTACAGGCAATTTTAGCATGTCCAATCCACCTAGTCAGCACATCTTTGGACTGTGGGAGGAAACCAGAGCACCTGGAGGAAACCCACGCAGACATGGGGAGAATGTGCAAACTCCACACAGACAGTTACCCGAGGCTGGAATCGAACCCGGGTCCCTGGTGCTGTGAGGCTGCAGTGCTAACCACTGAGCCACTGTGCCGCCCCACTGTTAGAGAGATCCCAGTTACATTCTAAGAAAACAAAACCACATGATTCTGTAATTGTTTTTTAAAAAAGTATTTTTTAAAAACCTGGTAACTGTTATGAGAAAATTGCTTTAAAGACAATGTTTGAAAGTTCTGAAAAACAAGTAATCTGATAACCATTTCAGGCATCATGTAAACAACTGTTTGACAAGTACTAATTGCAAACTTGCAAATGATTTGAAACTTGTGGCGCACACATTTGTTTCTTGGTTGTAATCTATGAGCTGTTCTGACTGATCCATCAATCTTAATTATTTAATTAATTAACAACTTGAACTAACTGTTACCTGCTTCATTATCCATGGCAATGCTTGACTGATCAGAGTCCTGCCAATTAATAGAACACAGAACATAGAACCTTACAGCACAGGACAGGTGCTTTGGCCCTCACTGTCTTTTCTCATGCAATATTGTACCCTTTTGAAATTTATAATGCTTCTTTTTGTCTTGATGAGATCAAGATGAAAAGGTCAGGCAGCATTTTTTTATTAGCTTTACTGAATTGTGATTTGTCACACTGAGGCATCTAAGACAGAAAAGACAAGTCATCTGGTGTCCTTGGAGACCGTAAGAACTGCCGATGCTGGAGTCAGAGATAACACAGTGTTGAGCTGGAGGAACACAGCAGGCTAGGCATCATCAGAAGAGCAGGAAAGTTGGTGTTTTGGGTCACGACCCTTCTTCAGAAATGGGTATGAAGAAGGGTCCTGACCCAAAATGCCAACTTTCCTGCTCTTCTAATGCTGCCTAGCCTGCTGTGCTCCTTCAGCTCCACACTGTGTTATCTGGTGTCCTTGACTCATCTTAGTTTACTTATTTTCTCGGGGAAAGGATCAGATTTTTAGAAGTAAAAGATATGAGGTGGATTAGGGCTACAGGAAGAGTCTCGTTAGTTGGGGTGGGGGGGGCGGGGGTGTGTGTTTGTGGAAGGGAATGTTCGATGCCCTTTCCATTTGCCGAAGGAGGGTGAGTGTCGAGAGTTAGAATCGAGAGCTAAGTATAGACAATTGCTGATAGAGGATAGACTTTAGAGGAGAAGAGTTGAGGACAGCTGTGGAAGTGTATGTGCTATTAGAAGATGGAGTAGGAAACAAAAGTGCAGTGAGTAGGTAATAAATATGTATATAAAGGCCACATTTTCTGGAAACTCCAACATAAAAACTGCCCAGATATTGCTAGTTTTTTTTGCCTACCACACCTTGCCAGATCATCCACCACCACCACCACCACCACCACCACCTAAATGAAAGAAGGCACATGGACAGCAAGCAACAATATGAGGGCAGAAAAAGGATTAAGGGACATTCTGAAAAATGGCAAGAATGAAAACCTGAGTCTGGTTTTAACTGTCCACATGGATGAGTTTTGAATGCATTAAGATTTCACCGAGACACAAACAAATAAGAAGGGATCATATTTTTCAACTTTGTTCTGTAAAACGTTACAGGAGACACACAGGTAATTTATCAGAAATTTCGTGGTCAAATACCGATTAGAAGTAAAATTTTCTGTTATAGACACACATGTTCACCTTAGTAATGGAAACTGCCTATTGAAAGCCTATGCACTAAAACTAATTTCCTCTTCTGGTGTTTTAACACTTCGGCTTTGTATCCACCAGGTCCTCAGCTTTCAAACCAGAGAAATGCCTACGTTCCAGTTATCTTAACTTGGTTTCCAAGAGTGTCAGAAGTGTTGTTATCATTAAAATAAAATTGTGTAAAAATGTTATGAACATACGGATTTGCAAGGTTAACTGAATAATGAGTTGGTCCATATATTTTATTTTAAACACTAATGTTGCAGGCAAAACTGGCTTGGAGAAGGAACAGGAATTTATCAGTAAATGTATGGAAAGCCTGATGATAGCATCAGAAAATCTTGACAAAGAACCTCAATCCAGCCTCACTATTATCGAAAGGGGACTCTTAATGCTGAAAACTCACTTGGAAGCATTTAGAAGAAGGTAAAAAAAAATTACTTTCTGTCAGTGTTATAGGCAATGCATGTCCCCTATCCTCTTGAATTTAAGTAAAACTACTTAAAAATTTCCTAAGGTTGCAATGTAACCAAACAAATTTAACACTTGTACTTTATCTCGTGTACAAGCTCCAGATTAGTTTTTGCAATATGATATAGGTTTACTTTTTATTCTGCACTATCACCACCTAAATACTTCTGGTTAGTCTAAATGTTTGTTTCCAAATGGAAGGAAAATAACCATTTAATACATGCAATTTTCGATTTGGCACTTTTTGGCGTATACACCTAAATTAATCTCTGTTTAACCCCTGAAAGCTTTTGTCAAGTTATTTTGCTTTTGCTTCAAACAAGCTATTTTATGCTTGGAATATGATGCATAAGCAATCATATCACAACATGGTGGGACATAGAACTATTTATTCCCTTAACTTGTTTCATAAGTTGTATGACCGTATCTTTTTTGAGTGAGTGAGGTTGCTGTAGCTGAACAAGTCCTGTCTTCAGATTCCCTGCACCATTCACTAGACTGCTACTGGACATAAAATCATACAGAAAACCTTGGCTGTTATCTTTTAGCCAGCATAACTTAAAGCATACTGACTAATTACAACAACCCAGCATACCGTAGCAATTGCCTCAGATTTAATGTTTCCTGTGGTATATATGTGCTGAGATGTGGACTATCAGGCTATAAATTGTATGAACTTGGAAGATAACAGGAACACTAGTCAAACTGCATGTTGGATTGGTATCTTAGCTTGGGGATGTCTGTTTCAGAAAGTGTAATTTATTGGAATTTTGGAACAGGCCAACTTCGTTGGAATTGAATGCTTTATTTAAGAAATTAGTTAGCTGTCTTTTTAAAATATTCCTTACTTCAAATGCAGACTGATCATTTTCAACTTTGCAATTAAAATTAGCATTTTGTGCTCGTTTTATGATTTAAGTAAACATACTAAAGGAAAATCCTAATCTAAGATTTTAAACATTTTTCTCTTTGTTAAAGGAAAAATATTTGACAGTTGTTGATAGCAGTTTTGGTTTGAATTGTATCCTTAGGTTCGCATATCATTTACGGCAATGGCAGATTGAGGGCACAGGTATCAGCAGTCACCTAAAAGCCCTTAGCGATAAACAATCTTTACCATTACGAATCGTTTGTCAACCAGCTGGGCTGCCTGATAAGGTAACTATAATTTTATACAACGCTGCCAAGATAAGTCCATTGTTTCTTTCTTTATCTCCATTTTTATAATAGTACAGTAAATTTGAATTCGTTATGAATTCATGTCCTGTAGTGAAAATGGTAAAGTGAATTACAGAATTTATTCTTAGCTGTAAATCAATAATTTCAAATGATGGAAATAGGAGCTAAGATCAGAATATGTTGGAAATGCATATCAAGTCAGCAAGTGCAAACTGAATCTTACTAGGTTGGTGAAAAATTGTCAAATAAATTCTAATTTTGGATTTACTTGTAGCAAAAGTTCAAACCTTGCTACATATATGTACATCAGGATCAGCAGTAGGCCATTCAGCACCTTCAACCAGTTCTGTAATTAAATAACATGCATAGCTGCTCTCTTTGTGTCCTCAACCTAACTTTCTAGTCCATCATTTTATACTATTTCACTCCAGTGTCAATTAACAATCTGATCTGCTTGACTTTGAACAACCAGAAATGCACAATACTCCAAATGTGGCCAAACTAAAGTTTTATACAGCTGCAACATGGCTTGCCAACCTCTATACTCAGTGCCCCAACCAGTGAAGGCACACATGCTGTTTGCCTTCTTTAACACCTTTATCCTTTCTCACTCAAGCTGAATATGTAATTTGAACATGTTACGATCATTGCTACCCGGGGTACTTTAATTATTAGATCATTAAGTTACCTTGTCTTGTATATTACCAGGTCTAGAGTAGCTTAGAATGTATGATCTAGGAAACTGTCATGAAAACGTACTGAACCCGTCTTCCAAGCCATGTTTGCTCACCTGATTCATCCACTCCGTATAGATTAAAATCATCCCATAATCACCATATCTTTCTCACAAGTCAGCATTATTTTTCCTGTATACCACATTGTGCAATGAAGTTACATTGAGGATACCGACAAACTAATATCATGAGTGACATTTTACATTTGATATTTGCAACATGGTTGGGAGAAATTGCAAGCTTTAATAAATTAGGTTCTTAATCTTAACAATTCAAAGCAACTTAAGATAAATTAAAGTTAAATTAAACTACAGTTTTGCATGATAATAAAATGTGAGGCTGGATGAACACAGCAGGCCAAGCAGCATCTCAGGAGCACAAAAGCTGACGTTTCGGGCCTAGACCCTTCATCAGAGTTTTGCATCATCACTTTCTAAATTAGTGTGACTGAATTGGTTATCATGGAGTGAATGAGGAAGAAGGATATATCAATTCCTATTTGCACTTAGTACAGTTTTCCCTGGTTTTTGAATACATTTTGATAAGTAGATGGTTTGCATGGAAATACTCGTTTTTCTTGGTCCTGTGTTTGGAGCTTTCTGCATTATGGTGATTTGTCCTTTATTTTGCCATATTAATTTAGTCTTATGGCGATATTTTGGCGACCTTTTATAGAATTTATAAGAGTGAGAAATCGTGTCTCACTAACTTGAGTTTTTAGAAGAAGAGAATTGATGAGGGCAGATCGGTGGACGTGATCCATGGGGATTTCAATAAGGCATTTGACAAGGTTCCTCAGAGTAGACTAGTTAACAAAGTTAGATCACATGGAGTACAGGGCAAACTAGCCATTTGGATACGGCACTGGTTTGAAGGTAGAAGGTGGTGGCGGTGGCGGGTTGCTTTTCAGACTGGAAGTCTGGATCCACTATTTTTCATCATTTATACAAATGATTTGGATGTGGATTTAGGAGTTATGGTTAATAAGTTTGCGATGACTCCAAAATTGGAGGTGTCGTGGACAATGAAGAAGATTACTTCGGAGTATGACAGCATCTTGATTAGATGGGCTGAGGAATGACAAATGGAGTTTAATTTAGATAAATGTGAGGTGCTGCATTTTGTAAAGACAAATCAGAGCAGAAATTATACGCTTAATGGTGAGGTCCTGGAGACTGTTGCTGAGCAAAGAGACCTTGGAGTGCAAGTTCATAGTTCCTTGTAAGTGGAGTCACAAGTAAGCAGGATAGTGAAGAAGGCATTTGCTATGCTACCTTTTATTTGTCAATGCATTGAGTACAGGAATTGGGAGGTCATGTGGCTGTACAGGACATTGGTTAGGCCACTTTAGGAATACTACGTTCAATTCAGGTCCCCTTGTTGTAGGAAGGATGTTGTGAAATTTAGACAAGGATGTTGTCAGGGTTGGAGGATTTAAGCTATAAGGAGAGGCTGAATAGAGCTGTGGCTATTTTCCCTGGAGCATTAGAGACTGAGGGGTGACCTTAGAGGTTTATAAAATCATGAGGGGCATGGATAAGGTAATTAGACAAGGTCTTTTTCCTTGGGGGGAGGGGGTGTGGAGTGTAAAACCAGAGGTCATAGGTTTAAGGTGAGAGGGGAAAGATTTAAAAGGGACCTACAAGGCAGTTTTTTCACGCAGAGGGTGGTGCATGTCTGGAGTGAGTTGCCAAAGGAAGTGATGGAAGTTGGTATAATTATAACATTTAAAAAGCATCTGGATGGGTATATGAATAGGAACGGTTTAGAGGGGTATTGGCCAGATGCTGGCAAAGGGGATTAGATTTATTTAGGAAGCCTGGTTGGCATGGACGAGATAGACCGAAGGGTATATTTCTGTGCTGTACATCTCTATGACTCGATGTACAAATGAGGCTCCTAGGCTGCTGTTGTCATGTGACTTCAATCATGTGGCTGTGATCAAACATCTTACCTCACTTGAATAAAGCTGGACATGCTGCTGATCCGTTACGCAGCTGACTACCAAGGATATACCATTGTATTAAGGCATTGAACAAGAAACAGCATTCACTAAAATCAAGCGACTATGATGACAATGCCAGTCGTCAAATCCTATGATATCAATAATGAAACATGGTGTCAGAAGTGGCACTGAGATGTAAGAAAACAGCCAATGAAACGGAGACACAAATATGTGCAGAAAAATAAGCTAAAGTGTAATATACAAGTATGACCAGTACTAAACTAAACAGCTCCGACATTAAAACACTGGTTAAGAGAAAATGGCTTAAGCATTTGCGCTACCATGTCATGGTCAAATGACTGGGGATATGTAGCAAGACCAGAATTCCTTCCAGGCACAAGGACAGAATTGTGGAATAGCAACAGATCTGTTGAGCAAACCAGAACAGGTACAAGTGTGCTTCTGTCATTGTCAGGGAGAGATTTTTTTCAAAACATATTCTACCCTAAATCTCTCTGAAGAGCAGAAAACGTACATGGTAAGTCATGTGACATCCTGACCTGTTGTACGAGTTGGCTCAAAATGGCCATCCAAAAATGAAGCCCTCAAAATTAATGTTAAAGCTATATGATGGCACCATACTTGTGCCGAGAGCTCAGATTACACTGAACCCAATGCAACAACTTGAATGAGAATCTAGAGTTCTAACCCATAGATGGCAAGAAAATGCCACTTACGTCAGCTGAGGCAAGCCTAAAGTTGGACTGTAACCCTCAACATGCCAAAGGGATTTGCAATGAATTACAACGTAATGAGCCATTGACCATGTAACAGGGTGTTGAAGAATACCACAATGTGCCTAGAAGGGAAGGATGTCTTCCAGGACAATATTGGCTCAAAGTAGATGAGAATGCAAGACCAATTTGGCATATGTTGAAGAATGTTCCAGCTGCTGTTAAGGCCAGCTTGAAGGAGAACAACTGATAAAGAAGGAAGTAATCAAGAAAGTGACAGTTCATACAGAATGGATTAGTAATGGTAGCTATGAAATAACATGTAAAGCTAAGAGTGTGCATTCACCCAAAGGATCTAAATAAAGCTCTGAAGATATCTTACTTCTCCATGCCAATCAATGAAGAAATTTTGTCTCAACTTGCAAAGATAAAATTCTTCATTTCCCTCAGATGTGAAAGATGGATTCTGTGAAATGAGGTTGGATGAAAGCAGAAGTCCTCTAACCACATTCTGGACCCCTTCATGAGATAAAATTGGTTCCATAGGTGGTTTTGGCATTTTTGTAGCTCCAGAAGAAAATCACCACATTTAATATGAGATAGTTAAGAGATCTTCCTTGCGTGAAAGCTAAAGTGGATGGTTTCTCATATGTGGATATGCAAACACCAAGAAGTAGTCACTGCAGAATCTAGTGCAACTGCCCGGTGAAGCTTGCTAGATGAACCTGAAGCTGAACGGGACAAAAGGAACCATAATTGCCCAAGTGTGTAGACCATGTATTGACAGCAAACTGTCGTCTTCATCTGGATTCTGAAAAAGTGAGAGCTGTGGCAGCAATGCATTGACCAACAGACATACAACAATGCAATGATCTGTTGGCTTTATCAATAATTTGATAAAATTCTCATCCAATTGTGAATCATTATGCAGGACGCTGCCAAAGATATGCTATTGTATTGGGGGCATAGAACAAGAAACAGCATCGACTAAAATTGAGCAGCTAGTGAAGACCATTCCAGTACTGAAAAACTGATACAAGTGATAAAGTCATTTTGCAATGTGATGCCAGCAGGACTGAACTTTGAGCATCTCAAAAGCTGTACAGACAGTTCGTTGTATTTGTAGTCAGGTGTTGGCACAAATTGAGTGACTTTATGTGCAGATTGACAAAGAATGTCAGGCTATTGACTTGGCTTATGAACATTTTTATCAATGGCTACTGTTGCGATACTTGGGTATCAAGTCATACCAAATCAGCCTCACTGTTGCTGAATTCACAATAGACTGAAATGAAAACATTGTGATCCTCTAAACTGCCCAATTATCCCTAACCAGACTTTATGAATAACTGATCTTAAGCACCAAATTTAAACTTAAAAGTTAACAATTTATCATTAATTCACCTTCAAAGCTCAGATAAACAATGAAGTAATCTAATTAACATCTATGACTTAAAGCCTAATCTCCTTGTAATCATAACTCCCATGCTTACATAGTCACAAGTAAGGAATAAATTAAAAATAAGAGTTGCAATTGATCAGTTCATTAAACAGCTTCAAACTTTGACCAGGCCTTCGTGAAATCCTTGGACAATGTGTTGTTAATAGGCATGTAGAACTATATGTCTTGAATTCCAAAGTCACCGATTTAAAGTAAACAGTTTCAGAAGATTTCTAGGAATGTTTGCTTATTTGTTACAGACTAGGATTCTTTTCTCAGGATATTCAATAATTTGGTAAGAGAAATTCGAGAGAGACCAAAACAAAGCAGCATAGTCTGAGGAATCTTCAAAAAATTGCACTGCCTCCTACCAACACCCAGTTAGGACCAGTTCTCTTTTTCTGTTTTTGAATCAATATTCAGTAGTTGGCTGGTTAGCTCCAGTCCTCACTTGATTGACCAATTCAACATCCAATCAACTGCCACCCCTGAGTATAACAACCACTCTGATGATTAATCTACCATGTCCTATGATCAATAATTAAGTTACATTATTTTCCAGGCCAGTTCCCAGCGAAAACATCTGTGATCTTTTTTTAAAACAACTGTGGTGTTCAAAGTTCAATTCTTAACTTCAGCTCTCAGTTCCAAACTAATAAATGAGAAAAACAAAATAAAAATATTGGTGGAAGATGCAAAGTGACAGTCAAGCCTGACCTCAAGCTACCTCAGAGCATTCCCCTCAGTACCTTAGCCCCCACTTCAAAGCATCTTCAAAGATTTTTACTCCAATTTCAGAAATACCATCTGGATGTGACCGCTAAGCAAGGAAAGCAGATGTATATTTCAGACATGCTGTTCAGACCACCACTCTGGTGAAGTTACAAAGGAATGTAAAATCTTCTAGATTCAATGTGAAGCAGTCGTTCATCATGATCTGGAAGTCATCGACACGGTGAAGACGTTTAATGTAACAAATAAACATATTGCTCAATCCTCTGAATACCTAATTAGATCCAAACTTCCAACTGTTGTAAGAAGATAGTCCAAAAGCATCAAGGACATACTTATGGCTCAATGGGTATGTTGACATTCTAAGATGAATTGACAGCCCAGTGTGGTATATTGTACAAATGAAAGAGTATTATTAGATTCGATTAGATTCCCTACAGTGTGGAAACAGGCCCTTTGGCCCAACAAGTCCACACTGCCCCTTGAAGCATCCTATCCCCCTATAACCCACACACACACCCCTGAACACTATGGACAATTTAGCATGGCCAATCCACCTAGCCTGCACATCTTTGGACTGTGGGAGGAAACCGGAGCACCCGGAGGAAACCCACGCAGGCACGGGGAGAATGTGCAAACTCCACACAGACAGCCGCCCGAGGCGGGAATCGAACCCGGGTCCCTGGTGCTGTGAGGCTGCAGTGCTAACCACTGAGCCCCGTGCCGTCCCCTTTGCAACCACACTTGCTCAACTCGAGACACTAGCAGGCAGCAGATCAGGAAGAGGGCTAATGCACCAATTGCACAGATCCTATATCAAATATCAGATCCAGAGGTCCACAGCAACCCAATACCAGAAATGAGTGACAATTCGTACCACCTAAACAACAAATTATACAGAATTATAAACTATGTAGAAGTGTCATTCCCTGGAGAAGCAACACCCAGAGGAACAGTCAATGATAACATCCACATGTGGCATTAAAAGACCTGCATGATATGAGGGCTGTGAACAATGAAATGCATAGACTGATGGGAATAATGATCTGTTAAGTCACGAGAACAGTTGTGTACATATCTGGCGACTTGTGTAATTTAAAATGTGTACGATAATGCACCTTTGTAAAAAGGGGGATGTTTGGATTGAAGTGCAATCATGTAACAATGGCCTGTGCATCTAGTGCAGTCATGTGATGATTATACATCATATATGCATTTCAGTAAAGCTGTCCCGTTTGAAATCAGTGATAATGGGAACTGCAGATGCTGGAGAATCCAAGATAACAAAGTGTGGAGCTGGATGAACACAGCAGGCCAAGCAGCATCTTGGGAGCAGAAAAGCTGACGTTTCGGGCCTAGGCCCTTCTTCAGAGAGGGGGATGGGGAGGGGGAACTGGAATAAATAGGGAGAGAGGGGGAGGCGGACTGAAGATGGAGAGAAAAGAAGATAGGTGGAGAGGAGAGTATAGGTGAGGAGGTAGGGAGGGGATAGGTCAGTCCAGGGAAGATGGACAGGTCAAGGAGGCGGGATGAGGTGGTAGGTAGGAAATGGAGGTGTGGCTTGAGGTGGGAGGAAGGGATGGATGAGAGGAAGAACAGGTTAGGTCAGTGCTGTGTTGTGCATGCAATATTTGAATTGTTAGACTCCATGCCTAAGATTTTCTCTTTTTTTTGTGCAAAAATTAACATCTAGAGCAATCTGGTTTGTTTGAATTTGTGAATTTTATATCTATTTCCATGTTCTGACCTCAACAGGGAACTATTTATAACAGCATTTCAAATTTTTCCAGTAATCTGCAAAGAAATACTTTTTTGTATTGAAAGCACTATGATTTCATAATTGAAATGTATTAACTTTAGTTCAGGTTAGTGTACATTCAATGGAACAGGGAAGATGTTGGTTCTGAAATGTTCATTGTCAGTAATGATATCAAATTTCTTACTCGAAATATTTTCAATTTCTTGACTGAACAGCAAATAATTTAACATTGCTGTATTAATAGACGATGCAGGATTTGATGGGAATAATAATAACTGAGTGGATTCAGGCTTGGCAATGGTCAGTTGCTCCCAGACAAACATCAGCGTGTGGTAATGAAGTCATCAAATTGCATTTTGTTAAATTTTTCAAATTGTCAAATGTCATAAAATTGTAATACTGAATTCAATGTTTACTATTGTCGAGAATAACTATCAACAACACCAAAGTGTCATCCATTTAAGTCATAGTTGTATTAGTATGACCTCTAATTTAGATATTGCTTTTATTTTAGTTTATTAGCTTCTTAGTGATGATTGTACAGTTATTGTTTGGATCTAGTTTTAACAGAAAACCTTTTGGTCTTGATTCCTGGCTTCAATTATATTTTACTACTACTTTGAACATACATTATGTTGAAGTGGTTTTAATTAAGAAGGCTGTGACTGAAATTGGTTTCTTCCTCCCTCACTTGACAGTGTTCACTTGTTAGTACGTAGGATGATCCATATTAATTGCACATAAAATGTGCAATACTGGATGTTGCATAATTAAATATTGCAAATCTTGTTAAATAAATATTGCAAATCTTGTTAAATAAATACTATCTTCACTGCTAGATGACCATTGAAATGTATCCCAGTGACCAAGTTGCTGACTTACGGGCTGAAGTTACCCACTGGTATGAGAATTTACAGAAGGAACAAATGAGTCAGCAAGCTCAGCTCCAAGAATTTGGCCAAAGCAGCCGGCAGGGAGATTTTCCTGGTAAGCCAATGAATGAAATAATGTGTTTATATATGTTAATATATAATCTTGTTTATTTGTAATTCATGATGCCAACCAGGCTTAGGGTGCTAATGTGACCACTTCCTCTGGCCTCCAACTCTGTTTAGGTAGCCTCAGCTCTTATTTTTCTTCTCTGTGTGCTCTAACTCCTCTCTGCTCCTTTTGGCTTTGTCTGCTCTTCTTGGACCGTTTCCTTGCCATGGCTGGACTGTACCTCAATTTGAACTTGTGACAATTTTCATCAGCTGAGTGGTAAATTCAGGTGTTAATTTTAATTGCTGTTGTTTTTATTGTCATTACATGTGCGAGTTTGTAAATGATATATACACGTTCTTTGTGTAGTTTCAGTTAGAATTGCTTGCATGTTGGGTTTGGAAATATGCAATTTGCTCCTTCAAGAACCATCACTTAGTACCTTGTTTGACTTGCTCGAAATGCTGTCATAGTTCAAACCACCTTCTGTAAATCAAGTAAAGGAAGATAGTGAGATAAAATCTTTGAATGCATAAATTGTTTTGGTTCATGATTTAAACTTCATGTTTGGATCATAGGAACTCAAAAATGGAAGGTGTCTTAAGACATTTTCTCAAATAATTTATTTAAAGCTGTTTTTCCATTTGAATTTCTAAGTAGAATCCCAGGTATCCTTTCTCAATTTGGATGTCCACTGATGAATGTTAGGTCGCAATTAAATGCATTGGAGTTGCAGTTGCATTTTGTTTTTGCTTGGGGTTCCCTAAGTGACTGAAAGCATTACTGTATTTTAAATGTCTCATCTAAGTCAAGGTTTGTTATTTGCAGACAAAATGTATTGTCTGTATTCAGAACATGGAACAGTACGGCACAGTACAGGCCCTTCAGCCCACGATGTTGTGCTGAACTTTTAGCCTAATCCTAAGGTCGAGCTAACCGCCACTCCTACCTTGTACTGTCATCCATATGCCTATCTAATAGCCGCTTAAATGCCCCTAATGAGGTCGACTCCACTACCCTTTCCGGCAATGCGTTCCATGCCCTGACCACTCTCTGAGTAGAGAACCTACCTCTGACGTCTCCCCTATATCTACCTCCACACACTTTAAAACAATGCCCCCTTGTAATGGCTACCCTAGGAACAGTCTCTGCCAGTCCACTCAGTCTATACCTGTGATCATTTTGGACACCTACATTTGAGTTCTGTCTTTCAACTATACCTTTGCGATCATTAGTACATTGATACCGGTTAGAAAAATAAACGTGATGAGGGGAATATAATATATGCCAATAATGGCTTCATGAAATTAAATTTTAAAATTTTTTCATGCTGTTTAATTTCCTGCTGATCGCATCAACTCAATTTTACTGCTATGCAAGCTTACCAGAATAGTTGACTTTGAATTTTCTGTGCTTTCTTTTTTAGGAGGTCTTATGGGGCCTGTGAGAATGATTTCCTCAGGTCATGAACTTACCACTGATTATGATGAGAAAACACTTCATGAACTTGGATTTAAAGATATGCAGGTGTTTAAAATGCAGGGTTTTTTTTTTCAAATGTAGAGTTATGGCTATGTTGTACAAATAAAATCCACGACATAAATGTCCAGTTTCTTTTTTATTCTTTCATGGGATTGGGCATTGCTGGCTAGGCCAGCATTTATTGCCCATCCAATATTGCCCAGAGGGCAGTACAGAGTCAACCATGTTGCTCTGGGTCTGGAGTTACATGTAGGCCAGACCAGGTAAGGATGGCGGTTTCCATCCGTGGAGGATATTAGTGAGCCTGATGTGTTTTTTCCAACAATCAATAGTGGCTTCAATGGTCATCATTAGACTCTTAATTCCTGAATTTTATCACATTCAAATTCCACTATCTGCTGTGGCAGGATTGAAACTCGGGTTCCCAGAACATGACCTGAGTCTATGGATTAAGTGTCCAGTGATAACACCACTAGACCATCGCCTCCCCCAAATTTGAATTTATGTTCCCTGAAATCCTCTGAGTGGAGGAGAAGGAATGTCTCTTTGAATCAATAATTTATATCTTTCAACTGATGTGTTGAACAATGGAGATCTCAATTGTGTTATTTTTACAGATGGTATTTGTATCATTGGGAGCCCCGCGTAGGGAACGCAAGGGAGATGGTATTCAGTTGCCTGCATCTTGTCTTCCTCCTCCCCAGAAGGAAAATATTCCAATGCTTTTGCTCCTTCAAGAACCACATCTAACTACCTTGTTTGACTTGCTTGAAATGCTGGCATCGTTCAAACCACCTTCTGTAGATCAAGTGATGGAAGATAGTGAGGTAAAGTTTTTGAATGCATAAATTGTTTTAGTTCATGATTTAAACCTCATCATAGAAGCACAGAAATGGCAGGTGATCTAACTAAGGCATTTTCTCAAATAACCTACTTAAAGCTGTTTTTCCATTTGATTTTCTAAGTAGAATCCCAGATATCTTTTGTCAGTTTGGATGTCCATTAGTGAATAACAATGTTAGGTGGCAATTAAATGCAGTTGAGTTGCAATTGCATTTTGGAACATCAGTATTGATGCATTAAACAATTTCTGTTGAATAATGTCAGTGTCAAAGCTTCTTTAATGATCTGCTTCCTTAAATATGTTCAGTATGTGAAGTGTTTATGCAGAGGATTTCTACATAGTACAGTTACCTCTCAAATATGGGGTCTCAAATATTTTTTAATCAACTAGTTTAGGAATGTTATGACACTTGAACCCATGTCTCCTGTATCAGTGTAGGGACACCTAGCACTGTGCCATAATGACACCAGTATTAGGTCTTTTAATCCTAGGGTCATCATTTTGAGTCTCCAATGTCAAGTTATTTATTTTTTCCCTAGAATCTTAGGATGGTTGCAAATACAAAGGAAGCTATTTGCTTGTTATGTTTGTACTGGGTGCTGATTGAACATTTTGCATAGTGCCATTGCCTTCCATTTTCCCCCAGCTCTCCAAAGTTTTCATTTTTCAGAAAATGATTGCCTTAATTGACTGTCTCCACCATACTTTCAGGCAGTGTGTTTTTCAATCCAAGCCACTTGCTGAATGGGGGGAAGAAAGGCCTTTCTTACCATCATTGACTTCTGTTGTCAGTTATGTCAAATCTGTGCCCTGTGGTTCTTGATCTTTCCACCACTGGGGATAATTTTTTCAAACCAGTCTGTCCTGTTCCGTCAAGGTTTTCAAATCTCCTCTGAACCTTCTTTTCTCTAATGGGAAGAGCTGAAGTTTCGGGAGATGATATAAAAGAAAAAATAAAGCTTGCGTTTATATACCAATTTCAGGTCTCCCAAAAACACAGGACTGCATATAACACAACTAAAGTTCTTCATCTCTGGTAGCATTTTTGTAATTTTTTTTCTCAACCTTCTCTAACATAGGTTGGGTTTCCAGTTGGGTAAAGAACACTCTGGAGGAAGTAATAGGACCGGCTAGCGCATATCCTCCACTGCAGTAGGGGTTGGTTCAGAGAGAGCACCCCCTCATGCATAACCTGCTTTTGTGAAGGCCCTTGCCTTTTACCTTGGCCCACAATTTAAGTTGGAAAGTAGGTTAAACCGACTAACATAATCATGAGGGCTGAGTTTGCGGACACCTAGGAGCATATCAGTAGCAGAGAAATCTCTTAAATAAATTGAAATAAAGAGTGGTGAAAACATAAACCTATAAAAATAAATATTTTTAAAAAAGAGAAACAAGGAAAAATCTGTTTAATAATGTAGAATTCTGTTTTACTTTAAATTTTAAAAGTCGGCTTTATCATGCGTATGTGTACACACGTACACACTTTTTTTTAAAAACGTGCAATCGGAATTTATCATTAGCTGGTTAATGTCAATAGACATAGTCAATTAAAATACTAACTGGCCTTCTGGGAGGGATGGTGTGTCAGGCGGCAGCCACGTAACCACCACACCACCACCACCACCACCACCCCCCACCAACCACACACTTGTACTCCAATCCCATTTGCTGATGCATGCTAAAATTATTTGGTTGTTGGATTTTAAATAGTCCAAGCACTTCAGTATTCTAATGAATAGTTCGCACTTTATCTAACCACGACTGATATAATTTCAAAAATTCTGAGCTGTTTACTGGCACATTAGCTACTCAGTTTAGTTCTGTTTAGAGATTCTGTGAATGAACGAAGATTCTAATGATTTAATGTATATTACATTGTGTAAATCTGAAAAATCTCTTTTCGGCCGAGAGTCCTGTCACTTTTTGGATCTTCTAAGAGTGTCTTTATTCCTTGAAGCTTTTTAGAAATAACATAAAAGGAATTTGTTTAATGGTTAACTTGTATCGTTAATCTGGCCAAATCTTTGGTCAATTAGTCTGTTGTGGTAATTTTTATAAGTGTGGAGAGAGACAAAAATCTCACATGTCATGCCTCACTTGGCTGCTGTGCTGGAAATCAAACATGCAATTCCTGTGTTGTCTTATAAGTTAAAGATTTTATCAAGTACGCAAAAGTTCCTGAATTCACCTGTTTTGTTTTGACCAGGTGTATAGGAAACATGGATTAGGTTTCTGCCCTTAAAAAAAGTTGTTTATTCCAAATAAATATATTGTAGCTACAGGTAAGCAACTGAAATGTTGACCTCTAGTTAAAATTCTGACTCGCATATTAAACTCCCCCTAAATACACAAATGTAGACAAAAAAAATCAATGGTGTTATGAACAAAGGAAAACTGAGAAGACAGTTCAATTGCTCCCTAAACATAGGGTTTGCTGAGATGTTTCCTTTTTGCTCGCTTTGGCTTGTTGTTCTCGGTTCTCTTCTCGCCTTTTTCACTACTTTGCAGGAAACACAGAACAACTGGTTCACAAACTATAAAGTTTCTGATTCCATCAATTAAAACAGCAGTTTACAGTATCTAGTGAGGGGCAATAAACTGGCTTTCTTCAGTCTTGGGTATTCTATATTGCAGAGCTCACACGTCCTGTAATGGTCAGAAGGCCTCTGTCAATCCAATCCACAAGCTATTCAGCAACACAGGAGCCAACCACATACTTGTTTGGAGGCCCATGGCTTTTATCATCCACAACTCGTCACAAGTCAACAAATCAGTCAGTTGCTTGTTGCCATGTGAATTCCACTTCGTACACCCAAATCTCCCCTTTTCGTTTTGTGCTGGTATCAACTCTTCAGCAAAGAATTCTGCCCCACTGTTTGAATAAAGCAGCAGGCTAAACACCAAATACAGTTGGTTTCAGTATCTTGCTTTCCCAGCGTTTCCTTCCACAGTCATTGATTTTGAACACAGTCCTTTTTCCCATTTCAGTTCACAATCAAAAATACAGAAAAATAAAAAGGTGTAGTCTTTACACATGGCACATGTAAGGTTCTGATCTTAGTATTTTATTCGTGCCATGAAATGTGGATCAAGAATACCTACCCATCACATGATTTAAATATGTCTACGAGAAGTGCAAAGAATGATTTCAATTTAAGTCACCTACTCCATTGAAATAGTTTAAAAGACAAGAAAGTAAAGGCTACATTATACCTTCGTTATTGACTGCCAATTGTAATTTGAGTTAGCACCGAAAATGTTTAGTTGTGTTGAAGCTAGAAAATTTAGTGTTTGATTGGTTGGGAATATGATCTTACCTTCATGTTAACTATTTAAAACTTATAATAAGTATTTGCATTTTGATTTATTAGCACAACTCCGATCATAATGAATGATTATCCTGATCCTCAGGATGCATGAGGTTTGTTTAAAAAAAAATGAACGGATTTATTAAAGGCAATGCATTTAAGTGAAAGGTTTGTCCATTTATCGTACCCACACCATACCTACACTTCAGAAATATTGTAGAATTGAAGAAACATTTAGATGCAAAAGTTTAGTTTAAAATTAAATTTAAGGATTTAGATTCCCTAGATTTATTTCATTACTTAACTGTTTTTGGGTTTCATAATTTGAGATAACAACATGTTTTTATTTCCTAATGCTGCATGCAGACTGCACATTGTGAAGAATTGCATCTTCATGCAGAAAACCTATCCAGACGTGTTTGGGAATTGCTGATGCTTCTTCCTACATGCCCAAACATGCTACAGGCTTTTCAAAACATCTCCGATGAACAGGTGTGGCATCCAATTTACATTTTCTTCTTTCTTTGAAATTTTACAATGAATTATTAAAGGACAGTACCGGTTCATAATGACAGGATGTCAAGGTTGCAATAGAAAAGAACTTTAATGGTGCTTCTGTTTTTCGGGCTGTGGCTCAAAATTAGTTTAACTGAAAGCACTTTGCAGTGTGTGCAGTTATGTTTTTCAATTTTAGTTACTAGGCATTGTAGAACATAATTGCATGGAATGTACAACACTTAAGCAGGCCATTTAATGCAACTATTGCATGCCAGTGTTCATGGTTCACATGAGCAAATGTGATGTTTTAATGATCCATGGCAGACCAGAGTCACTTATTGTTTACTTCTGGGGTTTGGTTAAGAGCGATCTTCTAAATGGAATTTTTAAAAACAATCTATAACCATCTAATTTACTAAGGAAATAGAAATAATTTAAATATGTGAACCTTTTTGAATTGCACTGTTTCATGCCTGTCTTTTTAAAAACTGCAAACAAGTTCAGTCCAGAAAGCCTAAATTATTTGACCCTCTTTGATGCTTTTAATTTGTGTATGGATATATATTTTTGTACATTTGAACATCATTGCAAGCATTATTCAAATGTATTTCTGTTGTAGGGCAATGATGGACTTTGTTGGAAGGATTTACTTCGACTAAAAAGTCCTCATAAACTCCTGTATGCCCTAGAAATTATTGAGGCTTTGGGAAAACCTAACAGGAGAATAAGAAGAGCATCAACGGTAATTGATATGTTTGACTCAAAATTTATTTAATGTTACTGAAATTGATTTTGTATTAAATAAAGTCTGCAAAAAGCCTTGGGTCAGTGAAATGAAACTTCCTCCTCTTCATAGATATTGTCTTCTCTGTTATTTTAATTTATTTTAATTTCAGATTTTTGTCATCTGAAGCACAATTGCTTTGCATTTTTCACTGAATGTTTAACCTTGACCATCTAGATCTTTTACTGGTGAAATTTCTCTTGCACATTGAATTATTTTGTCTTTGTACAAATGTGTGCTATGGTGAAGATTTTCAATTGTGGAAAGTGGGATTTTTTAAAAATACGAGATTGCTTCACCAAACCAGATCTGTCAGCCACCGCAGTATCTACCATTTTGTTGGCACACCTTATTTTATAATCATCTGCAAACCTCTGTCCTGGATACTGATTATGTGGACCAACAAAACAAAATTGCATCAATGAAGTGCCTGGTATATAAGAAAAAATGCGCCCTGTATGTATCAAATGTGGAATTGATGTTTTAATCAGCCTAACCCTATCCAAATGTGTCTCAATTTTGGTCTGAATATACTCAGCAATGAACATTTCCTTAGCTCGTTTGAAGAGCGAATTCAAAAGAGTTAAGAACATAACTTACGAAATAGAATCGGGGTAGACCATCTGGCCCATTGAGTCTGCTCCACCATTCGATAAGATCATGGCTGATCTTTCTGTGGATTCGTCTCCATTTACCTGCCCACTCATCATAACCCTTAATTCCTTTACTGTTCAAAAATTTATCTACCTTTGCCTTGAAAACACTGTGAGGTAGCCTCAACTGCTATCTTGGGCAGGGAATTCCACAGGTTCACAACCCTTTGGGTGAAGAAGTTCTTCTTTGACTCTTTCCTAAATCTGCTTCACCTTTATTTTGAGGCTATATACTTTGTTCTAGTTTGACCTTCCAGTGGAAACAACCTCCCTGTTTCTGTCCTATATATTCCCTTCATAATTTTAAATGCTTCTATAAGATCGACGCCTCATTTTTCTAAATTCCAATGAGTACCATTCCGTCTACTTACTCTCGCTTCTTAAGTCAACCTTCTCAATTCTGGAATCAACCTAGTGAACCTCCTCTGCACCACCTCCTGTACCAATACAAACTTGCTTGAGAAAAGAGACCAAAACTGTTCACAGTACTCCATGTGTGGCCTCACCAGCAGCCTATACAGCTGCAGCATAACCTTGCCATTTTTAAACTCCATCCCCCAAACAGTGAAAGACAATGTTCCATTTGTTGCCTCAACTACCTGCTGCACTTGTAAACCAATGTTTTGTGATTCATGCACAAGGACGCCCAGATACTTCTGTATAACAACATGTTGCAATTTTTCACCATTTAAATAATATTCCATTTTGCTGTTATTCCAACCAAAATAGATGACCTCATCTTTACCAATATTGTACTCCTTCTGCCAATCCCTTGCTTGCTCACTCACTAAACCCATCTATATTCTTCTGCATTCTTCGCTCTACCATTCATTTTAGTGTCATCTGCAAACATTGTTACACTACACTTGGTTTCCAGCTGTAAATCATTTGTGTAAATTTATAATCAATTGCAGCCCCAACACTTGATCCCTGAGGCACACCACTGGCCGCTGTTTGTCAACCAGTAAAACACCCATTTATCCCCACTCTTTTTGTGCCTTTTGTGCGGCACCTTGTTGAATGCCTTCTGGAAATCCAGATACACCACATCCGCTGGTTCCCCAATGTCCAGCATGCTCATAATTTCCTCAAAAAATTTCAGTGAATTAGTTAAACATGACCTACCTTTCGTGAACCAGTGCTGGTTGATGGCACAATTTCTATCCAAAGGTGATTATAGATTCAGGAAGTTAAGATAAGGGGCCTACAGTTACCTGCCTTTTGTTTACCTCCTTTCTTAAACAGTGTCGTCTCATTTGCTGTTCTGCAGTCTGCCAGAACCGCACCAGCATCTGTTATTCCTCCACCTCCATCATATCATCTTGTACCCTGGGATGCATTCCATCAGGATCAGGAGAGTTGTCTACCTTTAGCCTGATTATCTCAGCCAAGACTACCTCTTTAGTGATAATGATCATTTCTAGGTCCTCACCTGCCATAGCCTCCTTGTCATCGACTATTAGCATGCTATTTGTGTCTTCCACTGTGAAGATCACCGCAAAATACCTGTTCAACGCCCTGGCCATCTTCATATCTCCCAGTTTAAATCTCTGTTCTCATCTTCTAAGGGACCTGCCAAACTAGTTTCAAGTCTACCCAACAGCACTAGCAAAGTTGCCCGCAAGAATATTGGTCCTGTCACTATTTAGGTGAAGACCGTCACTCTTGAATAGATGCCACCTTCCCCAGAAACTGTTCCAGTTATTCATAAATCTAAAGCCTTCCCTTTTATACCACTCTCCTGCCACGTATTAAACTGCCTAATCTGCCAATCCCTAGCCTTACTAACATGTGTCACAGGTAGTAATCCAGAGATTGCTACCTCTTGAAGTCCTGCCTTTCAAACTGGCTCCTAGCTCCCTAAATTCAGCCTACAGGACTGCATTCATTTTTTAATGTATGTTGTTAGTACCAACCTGTACCACAACCACTGGCCTGTTCTCTGCCACCGCCCCCCCCCCCCAAGATGCCCTGCAGCCACTAGATGAACTGCAGGACTCGTGCACCAGGGAGGCACCACACCATCCTGTTGTCACTGGAGCAGCTGCAGAGGTGCCTCTCTGTTTCCCTGACGATTTAGCCTTGTATCACTACAATCCTAATTGCCTTTTTCTCCCCGCTGTGTCCAGCTGAGCAACCCTCAGTGCTGCAGGTTTTGTTTTGCCTGCAACTCCAAGGCATTATCACCATCACCAGAACTCAGCACAGAGTACCGGTTTGTCTATAGGCAAGGTCTTAGGGACCCCTGTACTACCTTCCAATGCCTTTACGCTTGTATGTATTGGTCACCCATCCCATATCCTCATGCACCGTTTTACTTGGTGGTGTGACAACTGCCTTGTATGCGCTATCCAGATGCTCCTCAACGCCTCTAAATCTCACTTGAGTTCTGTAACCCAGCTGTCAACGGCACCTCCTGCACATGTTGCTCACTGATACAATCAGCATCCATTTCAAAAAGACTAAATTTGATTACTAATGAACACTAACAGTTAACTGGTCGGTTATTTGATTAGAGTAAAAAAAATTAGTCTCACCCCTCAAACAACTTGCTGGCTTAGTTATGATGTCTGCCTCTCTCTGGAATCTCGCCCTCCCTTTCACCAGAAGCTGTTTAGCCCATTACTAGTTCCTGATTCTTTGCCCTCCGACTGCCCCTGGCTCTGAGGAAAGTCCCTGTATGAATAGACTCGAAATTTGCACCGCGCTAAGATTTCTAACCCTTACTAATCTTTGCCATCCAACTTCCCCAGGCTCTAAGGTAAGTCTTGTTCCACCTTTTTTTAAATGAACAAACTTCTTCTCTGCCTTAAATGGCCAAGCACTTATTTTGATGATATTCTCCTTGTGCTCTAGAGTCTCCAGCCGGGGGAACCACTTTATCTCTGTCTCAAGTCTTCTGAGAATTCAGTACTTTTCAATAAGATTACTTGCATTCTTCTAAACATCCTAGAATTCTAGTCCCTAAGATAACCCTCATATCCCAAGAATTAACTTAATTATATGAAACTTTTGTTTTAGTCTGTTGAAAGCAAATATATCCTTGCTTGAGTTGAGTCCAATACTGCATGTGATGCAGTCTCATTGTAGCCCTGTATAATTGAAACAAGGCTTCCCTATATAGCAGAGGCTGACTAATATCATTTGTTTTTCTGATTGCTTGCTCTGCTTACGTGTCCACTCTGCTTACGTGTCCACCTTGTGCTTCAGGTAAAGAGACACCCAAATCCCTCTGAGTTTCAGCATTTATTCACTCACCTTTTGCTAATGTCCATCAGAGAAAGAAACTGCCATCTTTACCTGTCTGGCCTACATGTGAGTCTGGACCCACAGCAATGTGTTTGACTCTTAACTGCCCTCAGGCAATTAGGGATGGGCAATAAATGCTGCCTGTCCAGCGACACCCCTCCTCCTGTGAATGAACAAAGAAAAAAGAAACCTTTTTAAAGCTATTGGTTTTCTATTCTGTCTACCAAAGTGGATAATTTCACGGTCTAACATCATATTTCTTCTTCCAGCCCCTTGCCTAGTTGTTTGATCGTGCAATATTCTTTCTCCCAGTGCTACTTAGATCCTTGCTATCTTCCACTATTTCACTAACTGTTAGTGTTGGTTTCTGCTGTCACTGCAAACTGGAAGATTATGTCAACTTTGCTTGCAGTTTGCATCCATCCCGTCATTTCTGGTGTGGTCCATCTGCAATGCTTCCCTTTTCCTTTTGACTTCTTTATCTGGAGATAGGCTGTCAACCAATACCTTGTATAAGTTCACTGATTCCCAAAGATATTTTAATTGTACTGGTTCGGGTGGATATTATTTTCCTTTTTTCTTCCAGTTGCCCTGTGTGTTGTGTCACATCTGTTCTACCAATATCACCTTCCACAAAAAGTGATTTTCCTGTTTTTTGCTCCTTCTTCAACCAAGCAATCCCCTTTGCATTGCTATGTTTCTGACTCATTTACCACAGTCTTTCTTCAATCCCTTCTTCCACCCCTAGAACAACAGTAGGATTCATCTCACATTTACTGTCTATCCTTAGCAGTTATGCTACCTCTAATTCTTTACTTTTGTATCCCTGTTAATTTGAATGCATTTGAATCTAGATTATTTTGCATAGCATATTTAAAAGGGACATTTGAGAGTGATTGGCATGATGCCTGCCTTCCTGCTTGTGACTGCATGCAGCTCAATTAAATGTTCCCACCATCTTTCATGTTCAGTGCGACAACCTTTGCTGTTTCTGACAGCTAAAAGACGATGCCATCAGCAAATCCAGACCCCCACCCCTGCTTCGATGTTCTGGAAAGTGCTACTTCCTCCATGATACTCTTGTTCATCTATAACCTCTCCCAATATCTGTGCAGTAAACATCGGTCCTTTCACCTGCTCCTTTACCTCAGTCTAGATCTCCAAACATACCATGTGAGAAAGCAATTTACTTTTAATATACTCTCAATTCTCCACAGTGTTTGAGTCTAGCATTCTATCCTCGACCTCCTTTGATGCTGTAAATTTCTATGACTTCAATGATTTTACCTTCTGTATTCCACATCAAGTTCAACAATTGTGTATTCTGACCACTGCTTCTGTTTTTTTATTTGTAAGAGACCATATGTCAGTAATATTCTGATTATTTAATCATTTCTTCTTTCTACCATATCTTTCCTTTTGTCCTTTTCTTCCTGTACCACTGCTGTTCTTTTCTCTCTCTGCTAGCTCAAAATTTTGTCATTTTTGAGTGACAGCGGTTCACTTCCCCGAAAGCTTAACTCTAATTCTCATTACAGTCTGAACTGTGACTTAAGTATTTTTTGCTTATTTACAAGTCATTATTCTATCCAATCCTGTTCTTTTATTAAGTACTAGTGCAATTCACTGCCCATACCCACCATTTAAAAAATAAATAATCAAAATACAGAAAATTAAGCAATTTCCAATCAAATTAAATGACACTTTTAATTGCTCTGATTAGTTTTAATAATTTATTTGATATAAATGATAAAATGCACTGACAACAGATTATCTACAGAACAAACAGAAACCGAAATTGCTGGGAAAACTCAGCAACTCAAATGGACTGGAAAAGTTATTTCTGCTTTCTGTCCACAGATGCTGCCAGACTTGCTGAGACTTGCCAGCAGCTTCTGTTTTTGTTTCTCATTTCTAGCATCAGTTCTTTAGTTTGATATCTACAGAAGAAAGTTTCAATCTTGGCTATATATTGTAGTGAAAGAAGTTAATAGTGTATTTAGATTGTGGTCTTGTGATTATTGAATTGTTGCAATTGATTGTAAATCTGATTTTATTTCAGGGTAGCTACAGTGATCTATATCCTGACTCTGATGACTCAAGTGAAGATCAGATAGAAAACAGTAAAAATTCTTGGAGTTGCAAGGTTTGTTTCACATTGTTAAAGCAGATGTAGTATAATATGTCAGTACAGTGATTTGGGAGGTGGGGCAGGACATCAGCAAACTGTACTTCTGACTGAACCTAGAGCTTAGTTTCCTAACAAAAGCAGGATTATTTCTCTACAAAAATGCAGAGAAAAAAGACAGCACATTTCAGACTGAAATTCTTCAAACGTTTTTAATTCATGTATAGCATGCTGACCTGTAATTTCTGTTTCTTCTTCAGAAGGCAATGATTTTCTGCACATTTCCAGTATGTTCTATAGTTCCTAATACATCAGAGGGGAATTATATTAAAGTGCTGTTTCCTTATCTGTTTATCTGATGTCATAAAGTTATTCCTTCAGTGCCTGAAATTAGTGCCCCATCTTCATCAAATACGAAATTATTATTTTTGTGCATGATGTCCTGAAAAAAAATTGATGTATCAGACATTTGTTTGCATTCTTAATAACGTTGCATGTTTTATTGTCAAGACTTAGCTTAAATAAGAATAACTGATCTTTAATATTTTACAAGCTCTCGTGCACAGTATCTATTTTCAGTAATAGAACCCCTCCAGCTCTAAAGCAGGTCATTCAGCCCATCAAGTCCTCACTGGTCCTCCAAATAGCATCCACCCCTACCCCAACCATGTCCCCAGAGCCCAGCATTTCACATGGTTAGTGCACCTAACCTACACATCTCCGGACACTATAGGCAATTTCGCATGTCCAATCCACCGAACCTGTACCTCCTTTGGACTGGGGGAGGAAACTGGACCACTTGGAGGAAACCCACCCAGGCACAGGGAGTTTGCACAGACTCCATGCAGACAGTTGCATGAAGGTAGAATTGAACCAGAGCTCCGGGAGCTGTGAGGCATTACTATCTGTTTAACTTTTTCATAAATCCTCTATTCTTCAATATGGCTCATATTCTTGCCATTTGATGTATAATTATTACAATACTTCTTAAATTAAGTTGTAGTACTCAAGGTGCATGGGCATTACGTTGTTTTTGCTGTCTTTTTATCCTTTTGATCTTTTTACCACAATTCCCTCTACACCTTCTATTTGGTGTTAATGATCTACTGCTTTGTATTTTTGCAGCATCTGCCAATTTGCTTCAGTCCTGTAATCACTGAAGTAAAGTCACCAAGCCCCAGAGCTCATAGGGCAGCTAATCTCTCATTAGAGAGAGACATTGGAGATGGACAATTTAGTCTTAGGGTCATCATACCTCGAGAAAAGGGCAAAGTTGAGAAAGCAAGACCTTCATGGTGACCTTGGCTTGTTCACAAGAAGTTTTTGCTGTCTCCATAATACAGTTGCAATTCTGTGCTTGTCAGTTGTTTGATGTTACCATCCTAGTTGGGGAGGAACAGAAAGTACACAGGGTCAGAGGATGCGAGAACTTTAAATTTAAGATGCTACAAGTGGCAACAGAATATCAAACCCACCTTGATTCCCTGTGGCAGATTTTGTCATCTGGTATCTGAATGAAGCAGGTCTGTGCTGCTGAAGTACTGCTCTGAACAGACAAACCATTCACTAATAGAACTGCTATTATTTGAGGCTGAGGCACATCCTCCTTAATTCCAGACAACTTTTCAAACTAGTGTAATGTTTTAAGTTGATCAAGGTCATACAAGGAGTGGTAAAGTGATCTTTTTGATTAGAGTTAAGAACCAACAGAAATACCATTGCAGTACCCAGTATAGGTGCAAGGAGTCCCTAATTTTGATTTAAGAATGCACATACTTACAAACACAATCTCATACTCGGGTGTAATTTCAAAGGTTTGACATGAACATTTCCTGTACTTTTGAACGGCTACTTTATATGGACCGACTGTACATTGTGTTCTAACTTGCATGCAAATCGATTTAACGAACAGTCTGTGGAACGGAACCCATTCGCAACCCGAGGACAGCCTGTAATGGTCATTCTCTAATGAAAAAAATTTGGAGGAACAAATTCAGGGAAATTAGAGGTACAACAGTTGCAAAGTAGTGGCAGAGGGGTCTTTAATTTTATTAATGGAAATCAGATAGTAATAGTGTAAAGAGCAGAGTTTTTGAAATGTGTTCAGAAGAACTTTCCAGATTAGCATGATTGCTGGTTCTAATCATTGAGTGGTATGAAGAAGGACATGTGTCATAAGAGTCATACAGCACAGAAACTTTGGTCCAACAGTCCATGTTGAATATAATCCCAAACTAAACTAGTCCCACCTGCCTGCTCATATCCTTTCAAATCTTTTCTATTCATGTATTTATTGAAGTGCCTTTGAAACATTACAACTGCCCATATTCATCACTTTCTCAGGAAGTTCATGCCACATATCAACCACCCTCTGTGGAGAACATTTAGGGGATGGTGATCATTGCATTATGAAGTTTAGGCGAGCCATGGAAAAGATTAAGGAGCAATCTAAGACAAAATTTAATTGAAGGAGAGTCAGCTGCAGTTTGGTGACAGCAGATCTGATTCAATTGGAATCAAAGATTAGCATTCGGCATATGAAGAAACAATGGGTCAACTAGAAGAGCAGACAGTTTGGGTACATGTCAAGTACATATCTATGTGGAGCAAAGGCAGGACAACCAAAGCCAGAGAACCCTGGATGACAAAAGAACTAGAGATATTCATTTACCATATGATAAAGTACCACCGAATAGATATTCAAACAGAGTCAATGACAATGTGGACACATGACATTTGAAAGTAAATTGTGAAGAGATGCATGATGATTGTTCTTACTAACCTCTCTGAGGAAAGGTAAGGAAAATAAAGGGTACAATTCTGTATCAGGTCCAAGAATCTGTAATGTCTGTGGGCTCTTGCATAACTTGTTGAAGGTAGCAGTGCAAGTCAAAAAAGAGAGATTAAAAAGGCATAAGGGATTCTAGGCTTTATAAAGAGATTCATAAAGAACAAAAAGTTACAATGAAGTTATTGTAACCTCACCTAGAATATTGTATGCAGTTAGAGAAGGAGTTTGAAGGCTTTAGAGAGGACGTATGAATAATGTGCAATAATGTCCTGGCACTAACTGTGGCAAGAGGAACAAAGTTAATACTATATTTTGAATCTGTCAACCTACATCTTTTCTACGCAATCATTTATGCTCCCATTCACCCTTTGTTCTGTGATACCTGTGACCTCTACCACCCTCCACTTCTAATCTTCCCCTGACCTTCCCTTTTGTTCTACTTGCCCCTTCTCAATTTTTTCTACAGTATCAAACACATGGCTTTCCCTCTTGTTCTGGTTCTGAAGAAATCATACTGGACAGGAGGCGTTAACTTTGTTTCTCTGTCTACAGAAGCTTCCACTCCCACTGAGGTTTTTTGACACCTCCTGTTTTTATTTCAGATATCCAGCATCTACTGTACTTTAGAATGTTGTAAGAGAGTGTTTTGATAGAATGGAGAAGCTGGGGCTATTTTCCTTGGAGAGAAGAAGGTTGAGAACTGATTCATAAACTGAGGGTTTGACAGAGTTAGATAGAAAATCTCTCTTGTCCCCTTTCTCATTCATCCTTTCAAAACATAGCACATTTGGCAAGAGAAAGGTGCGGCTAAAATACTAGTACCCCTCTGTCCACCTTGATCAGTGCATCTTCAAGGCATTCTCTTAATACATCTGACAAATGCCAGTCTCATATATAAGGCCATACTGACGTTACTAAAACCATTTTGATTATTGAGTTTGTAAATGACCTGCTGCTACTTCCTTAATAATGGATTCCAAATGTCAGCCTCAGTGGCCTATAGCTTCCTCCCTAATGCTCCCTGCATTCTTGAGTAGGGCTTTACAATTTTGGTTTTCAATCTGCTGGAACTGTTCCAGGCTCTAGGGAATATTCGAAAATGACTAACATTTAGGAAATCATTTTTTTTCAAGGATTCCTTTTGAAATCTCAACTATTACATTTTGGTTTTCAGGGTCTCCTTTTTCATTCTTACTTATTGGACAATGCAGTCGTGTAGTTACATTGCTGAATTTAAGTTTTATAAGGTTTTCCTTAGATAATTAAAACAAATTGATTACTAGAGATTGTATAAATCTATATTAAATCTTCTAACTTGCAATTTTTGTCCCTTTTCCCAAACACAACTCCCTGCTTCAGTCATCAATAGGCATATATATCATTTCAAGCAGGTTGGGTGATGATTTCTTTGTTTTGTTCGGACCTGCTTTTACGAACTGGGATAGACAATTAGAACAAATCCAACTTTCTACCTCTGTCTTCACAATATAGTTAAAATTAAAATGAAAACCTTCAAAGACCCAGATATTTGAATAACCAGCCCTATACTATGGATGTTCAATTTGTGACACTGGCTTATAGCTTAAGTGAAAGATTTAGCAATTGATTGATGATTTTAGCCCAGCAAAATTATGCAACAAAGTAATCTAATTGTCTGTGATTTACCCAATAATCTTTGTTTTCATCCCCATTCACTCTCAAGACAGACAGACAAACACAGTTGAAGATAAATAGAAGACAGTAACTATCTGGCCGGATTACTTAGTGGTTTCAATGTTATGTTGCTCCACAGACATGAATAATTGTTTCTTGGTTGATTTTTTTCAAAGACATTGATCAGGCTACCCTTTCAGTTCATTCAGAGGCGGTCAGTTGTACTTAGTTTCTATTCTCCGAAACTTTCAGTAGCTGATAATAGGCACTTGGGCATGGAGCTTTCAAATCGTCATGCTGTTAGATCAACAGCCAAACTCCTCCCCACAGAAAACACAGTCTTGAAACCCAGTTCAGAACTCTGGTTTCTCCCTTTCAGACTGAATGTCTCCCCATAAGGTCCTGTTTACTATTCATCATCTGCCATCTGCTTGAGCACCAGGATTCTCTCAGACTTGCTGGAACTCATTCCCAGGAACTGATCTTATTTATGGCCAAACATCTATCTTTTTAAGCTGGGATTAGTTTTGGTTTGGGAAACTTAAGTCGGCATGGATGAGTTGGACTGAAGAGTCTGTTTCTGTGCTGTATGACTCAATGATGGGTCTCAATACAAATGAAAAACAATCTGTAAAGTCCCTGAGACTTGTGCAGTATTTGTTTAAATATCTGCTATTGCTTATTTACTCTCTTAACTTTTAACCTGTTTTTGCAATCTGCAGTGGCCAACTGTCTTAAACCTTTGCAATTGCCTTTCGTCTAACTGAATGTGAATTTCATCATATTATGATCACTCTTTTCCAGCTAATCATTTGCTGTAAGATTATTGATCAACCCTGTGTCAATATATATTTCCAAACCTATAAAGCATGTTTCTTGGTTGATTCCACAAGGTATTGTTCTAGCAAATTGTTATGAATACACTGATCTAAGAAACATGCTTGTGTTTGAAGAGTATGTTTATATTCTTTGAAACATTTTGTGGCAATCTTCAGTTCTTTCATTGCTGTCATTGTTTTCTTCTAGAACCAATAATTGGAATAAAGCTAGCATTGTAATCCTCTCTACTCAGAAATAAAAAATATTGATCAATAAATTAGACTGCATACTAAAATGTCCTTATTTTAAAGGAAAAGGTATTATTAGATATCAGTGTTAATAGATATAAAAACCTGAAACAGAGTCAATGCCTGATGGTGCAGCTAGGAAGTATAGAGTACAAGAAGTCTGTGTTTCAAGGCTTTTGAATTTAATTAAATGTTTTTAAATTTGAGTTGAATGTCAACATTGAATAGAAGGATTTGTTGATCATGTGGAAGACAAATCCCAGCGCATAGATCCCATGGCATGCTTACGCTACAGATCCTTGTATGGTTTCAATTTGCTTTTAGTTTGAATGGTAAAGGAGCTAATTGCTACATACTGTGTTACAAAGAACTGTTCAGAAATGCTAGCACCAACTCTGATTTGAGGTTTGTCAGAGAATGGAAGTGGTGCGCTGCATGAGTACTGATTGGAAGCTAGAACTTTTAGCAGAAGAGTTCATGGCTAAAATGTTTCCAGTATAAGTTTCCACCTCCATCTTCAACTAAAGTTAATTTGAAATATTCTCCGTGTTTTAGTTTGTTGCTGCTGGGGGACTTCAGCAACTGTTGGAAATTTTTCTGTCAGGGATTCTGGAGCCCAAAGAGCAAGAATCATGGACTGTGGTGAGTGTTGATTTTAATAACCCCATGTTTTAGTTATCGTGTGTACTTTTCATAGATTTCTATTTATAATGGCTATTTTTGTCCAGTAAATCTGGAACAGAATTAAAAGATGATATGAAAACATTTTGTACTAAAAATGTTTGCATGTAGTAATAACATTTTTGAAAGATTTCTTCATGGGATGAAAGCACCAGTAGCAATGCTAGCATTCATTGTCCAACCCTAACTGCATCCTAAAGGGTGGTGGTGAACCAATTGCTTGAATCATATCAGTCAGTATATTCACTGTGTTGTTGACTAGCAAGTTCTACGATTTTGATTAGTAATGGTGAAGGATGAATTTTTTTTGTCAGAAGTGTGGCTTGAAGAGCAATTTGCAGCTGGTAGTATTCCTACATGCCTGCCATTCTACTACTTGTAGTTATTAATGTCTTTGTTCTTGTCATTACCTGTTTATTGGTTTTAATAAAGAAATCAAATTCTGAAATATTTCACTTTAATTATTGGAAGTGATAAGTACATGGTTTATTTAATAGAACATTTTTGAATTATAAAAACTGAAAGAACTATGGATGCTATAAATCAGGAACAAAAACAAAGTTGCTGGAAAAGCTCAGCAGATCTGGCAGCATCTGTGAAGGGAAAAACAGAGTTAACATTTCGGATCCAAGTTCAGTTCTGAGGAAGGGTCAGCGGACCCGAAACGTTAACTCAGTTTTTTTCCTTCACAGATGCTGCCAGACCTGCTGAGCTTGTCCAGCAACTTTGTTTTTATTTTTGAAATATATTCTGTTAATCATAGTCGCTTGTCCTGATGCTAAGGGGAAGGAAACTACTGGTTAAAGATTTAATAATGTGTTACACTAACATTTTAAAATAACTAAAATTGCCATAATTCAAATAAAAAGGTAAACTTCACTTTAAATATTCAATACAGTGTTATCTCCCACTCACTTTTGGGAGTTATCCAATCGTGTTTTTTTGAGATGGATTCACCAGTAGCCATTTTACTTTTTATGTTGGTTATTTACCATCAATAGGATATATGGTCTAAAATCCTCTTTTACTTGAGTCATGACAGTCCTCATGGCACAGAATCCACATTGACTTATTTCTTCAAGCTCTTTAAACATTCTTGGGGGGAATAAAGTAAAGGGATACTGTACAGGATAAGGGAAGTCAGGTGCTGCAGGGACTATTTGCCAAATTGTAGCCCCCCCCCACCCGAATCTGTGCCCCATCCTATCCTGATGCCTTTTAGATGCATCAGCTTCCTCCACTTTCTGTGCCAGCTCATTACAGGCATGCACCACCCTCTGTGTGGATGAAGTTTGCCCCTTAGGTCTGTCTTAAATCTTTCCCCTCTCACCTTAAACCAGTAGCCCCTAGTTTTGGATTCTCCTACCCTTGGCTATTCGCACTATCCATGCCCATCCTGAATGTTCAGAGAGAGATGAATTGTTTTCTCTCTGTATGAATTCCTCATCTTTTGAACTGACAAACATCAATAAAGCCAGCCTGAAACCCAACCACATTGCAATAATCTATCTTCTTGCCCTTTTGCTACATAGCTATTGGAATATTTAATCAACCTATTCAGATATATCATGATACATGTATGAGGCAGATGGGATTTGAACGCGAACCTTCTGACCCAGAGGTAGGGACTCTATCACTGCACCACAAGTGACTGCTTAGCTTTCTTTTAATTGAACCACCATTGACTCGCATGTTTGACAAATTAAAAATGAACTAATTAGAAGTCATGCCCTCCCGTGACAGGGGCTGCTTATCTGTTTTTGATATCTTTTCAATCAATTTGTCAAAGCTGTTATTTACAACACGCTTCTGGAGCAGTTGGGACTGGGACCTGTATCTTTTGGCACAGAAGTAGAGATACTACTACTGAATCCCACTGGAATTTTTGAGAGTTACCGTTGACCAGAAACTGAACTAAACTGACCATATAAGTAAAGCTAATGTCAATATAGTCCAATGGATTATAGGGCTGCTGCTCTCATAAGAGCGAGAGAGATGACTGGTGATAATTTAACCTGAGGATCACCGCGTATCATGTGAGGAGAGCAGTTGAAAAGGAGAGTTCTTCTTGGTAACCTTAGCTGGTGTGGGAATTGAACCCACTCTGGCATCACTCTGCATTACAAGCCAGCCATCCTGTCAATTGAGCATTCATCACAGCCTAATGGTGTTGTAATTAGGAAGCCAGTGGACCCTGTTTGAGAATATTACCACGTTGGTTCCAAATGGCGTGTCTCAAGAAGAAAATGTGGCTTCCTAAAACATGCCAGTTATCACAATTGTCTTAATTCATTATTGAAAGTTGTTTTTGGTTTCCATGTTTGAAAAAGTCTGAAGTGCTGGATTTTAATGCTTAAGATATTCCTTTGTAAGTAGAGATGAGTTACTGAAATCTTTTTTTTCCAACAATTGAGTATTGTTATAAGTGTAGAAAGTACAAGTTTACTTTCTATAGTAATGTAATCTTCTGACCCACATTAGATAATGTTAATTTACTTGCATTTCTCAGTGAATTAAGAACATAAGAACATAGGAGCAGGAGTAGCCATCTGGCCCCTCAAGCCTGCCCTGCCATTTTATAAGATCATGGCTGATCTTTTTAAGACTTAGCTCCACTTACCCGCCCACTCACCATAACCCTTAATTCCTTTACTGTTCAAAAATTTATCTAGCCTTGCCTTAAAAACATTCAGCAAGGTTGCTTCATCCGCTTCACTGGGCAGGGAATTCCACAGATTCACAACCCTTTAGGTGAAGAAGTTCCTCCTGGCCTCAGTCCTACATCTGCTTCCCTTTATTTTGAGGCAACGCCCTCTAGTCCTAGTTTCACCTGCTAGCGGAAACAACCTCCCTGCCTCCACTTTATCTATTCCCTTCGTAATCTAATATGTTTCTATAAGAATTCCCCTCATGCTTCTGAATTCCAATGAGTATACTCTCAGCCTACTCAGTCTCTCCTCATAATCCAACCCTCTCAACTCTGGAATCAACTAAGTGAATCTCCTCTGCACCCCCTCCATTGCTAGTATGTCTCTTCTCAAGTAAGGAGACCAAAACTGCACACAGTACTGCAGGTGTAGCCTCACCAGGATCTGATACAGCTGCAGCATAGCCTTCCTGATTTTAAAAACCATCCCTCGAGCAATGGCGGGCAAAATTCCATTTGCCTTTTTAATTACCTGCTGCACCTGCAGTCCCACCTTCAGTGATTCATGCACAAGCACACCCAAGTCCCTGTGCACAGCAGCGTGCTGCAATTTTTTGCCATTTAAAACACTGTCCATTTTCCTGTTATTCCTACCAAAATGGATGACCTCACTTATCAGCGTTGTACACCATCTGCCAGACCTTTGCCCACTCACTTAGACTATCTATACCCCTCAGCAGACTTTCAGTGTCTTCTGCACACCTTGCTCTACCACTCACCTTAATGTCATCTGCAAATTTTGACACACCACGCTTAGTCCCCAACTCCAAATCATCTATGTAAATTGTAAACAATTTCGGTCCCAACACTGATCCCTGAGGCACATCACTAGCCACTGACCGCCAACCAGAAAAACACCCATTTACTCCTACTCTTTTTGTTTTCTACTGGTCAACCAAGCCCCTATCCATGCCAATTAAGTGATGCCATTTCACTGGTTTACGAGGAGGGGGGAGTTGCCCTTGGAATCCTGAATATTGACTGCAGTTATCATGAAGTTTTATGGCATCAGGCCAAATATTGGCAAAGAAATCTCCTGATTATCATGTACAGTTCCCCTTGACTCGTGAATCAGTGCTGATCCGTGCTGAACGCCACTTGATGAAAACATAGACGATAGCAAGGGTACAAAAACACCCCAGCTGGGGTGTTTAACTGCCAAGAGCCTTTCGGCTCCAACAGTACTTATGAAGCACAATGGGCAGCAGTATCATATTCCTCCACAATTTGCAACCTCATGGCCCATCTCCTATTCTACCATTACCATCAACCCTGGTTCAATGAACAGTGCAAAAGATCATGACTAGTACCAGGCTTATCTAACAAAGAGATATTAACCTGGTGAAACTACAATATTGAGCTACTTGCATACCAAACAGCAACTGATATACAGTGCTAAGCCATCCCATGGTTAACGGATCAGATCTAAGTCCTGCCACATCCAGTTGTGAATGGTGAAGGACAATTAAACAATTTACTGAAGAAGGAGGCTCCACAAATATCCCATTCTCAATGTTGGGGAGATGAGCACTTCACTTCAAAAGATAGGTTGAAATATTCACAACAGTGTTCAGCCACCAGTGCTGTGTGTATGATCCACCTCTGCTTCCTTTTCAGGAGATCGCAGTTGTCAGCCACTTTGATTCACTGTAGATGATATTTAGAGACAACTGAAGGCACTTGATACTGCAAAGGTTGTGAGCCTTGACCACATGCAGTCAGTAGAACTGACGACGTGCTGCAGAATGTGCTTGTGCTTCTAGCCAAGCTGTTCTAGTACAGCTACAACAGTGGCATCTGCTCGACTATGTAAAATTTCCTAGACGTGCCCTGTATATAAAAAGCAGGACAAATCCACCCCAGCCAGTTACCAACCAGCCAGTATACTCTGTATCATCAGTAAAGTGAAGGCAAGTATCACCAACAGTCCTATCAAGCAGCACTTCCTGCATTAACTTTGCTAGTGATGATGGCTTTAGATTCCACCAGTGTCTCTCAGCTTTCATAGAATCCCTGCAGTGTGGAAACAGATCCTTCAGCCCACCAAGTCCACACCAAACCTCAAAGCACCCCGCCCGGACCCACTCTGCTATAACCCACCTAATCTACACATCCCTGAGCATTACGGGCAATTTAGCATGGCCATTCTACCTAGCCTGCACATCTTTGGACTGCAGCAGGAAACTGGAGCACCCAGAGGAAACCCACGCACACCTGGGGAGAATGTGCAAACTCCACATAGACAGTCGCCCGAGGGTGGAATTGAGCCCGGGTCCCTGGCACTGTGAGGCAGCAGTGCTAACCACTGAGCCACCGTGCTGCCCTCAACTCCTGCCTGAATATAGTTTTGATTGATATGTGAACAAAAGACCTGAATTCCAGAGGTGAGGCAAGAGTGACTGACCTTTGACACTGAGATCCTGCTTGGCCAAATGTGGCATTGAAAAAACTGTGGCAAATTTGGAGTCATTGGGAATTTGGGGTGGCAGATGACTTGGGACTCTTTCTGCTGGTTGGAGTCAGACCTGGTGTAAAGGAAGATGGTTGTGATTGGTGGTCCATCATCTCAGTTCCAGGGTCTTTCTGCAGGCGTAGTATCCTAGACCCAATATCTTCAGCTGCTTCATCAGTGACCTTCCTTCCATCACAAGGTCACAGGTGAGGATGTTCACAGTTGATTATATAATGTTTAGTACCATTTTTAACTCCTTGAGAGAATCTAAGCATCACCTCAAACCATTCAATGTCATCACCATCATAAATCTCTACTGTCAGCACCTTAGGGGGCTATCATTGACCAGAAACTAAACTGGACCAGCCATGTGAATACAGAAGCTACAAAAGCAGGCCAGGGGCTAAAATTCCTGCAGCAAGGAAATCACCATCTGCAAGGCTGAAGTCCGGAGTATGATGGAATTCTCCCTACTTGCCTGGGTGATTGCAGCTTCAATAACATTCAAGAAGCTAGATGCCATCCACAACAAAACAGCCCATATATAGCACCACATCCACGAATATCCACTCCCTCTATCAACCAACACTTAGTAGCAGCAATGTGTACAGTCTACAAGATGCAGTGCAGAAATTTATCAAGGCTCCTTAGACATACCCTTCCAAACCCATGAGCACTTAGAACGAGATCATCAAGGGCATGGGAACACCACCATGTGCAAGTTCCCTTGCAAGCCAGTCTCTATCCTGACCTGAAAATACATTGCTTTTTCTTCAGTGCCACTGGGTTAAAATTGTGAAAGTCCCTCCCTAATACCACTGTGTCGACCTATAACATGTAGATTGCATTGGTTCAAGAAGGCAGCTCATGACCACCTCCTCAAGGGCAGCTAGGGATGGGCAATAAGTGCTCGCCAGCCAGCAATGCTGAGATCTCATGAGTGAAGAGAAAGTTGAAGTCCTGCATTTACACAAAGATAAATATTTTTATCTTGTTAATCTGGCTGGATTCAAATGCTGATACTACATGTTAAGGGCAGTGTTTTAACACTTACGTGATTTAATCATAAGTAATCCTTTGTTTTCAAAGGGTCTCAGCATTTATTTTTAACAATAATAAAGTATGACTTTTGCAGAACATTAAACACTGGTTGAATTATAAACTAGAAAAAGATTATAGCAAAACAGAAACTTAAGTTGGTGATGGAAATGTAGCAATTCAATCAAAGACTAAAACTGGTTGTCAAAATTGCGTTCCAACTTTCTCCTAAATTGGATTTTGAAATATCACGTGTTGAATGGAGCATGTTGGGATACAAGCCAGAAACCTTTACAGCTGATTTAAGTTCATGTTGTGGCTTGGTAGATGTATGGTCATTTAAATGAAGTATTTTGAGCATGGGTAACAAAATCTTGTTGCTGTTTTTGTTTTTACTTGTAATAATTCAGTGCATATCCTCTAAGTTGAAATTTTATATATTGACCTGTTTGCTATATATTTAGAAGTCCAATACTAATGTTATTTTTTTTCAAACAAACATGTTTAAAAATGGAATTTGACTTAGTTGCTATCTTACATATTCCCAGTGGCAGCTGGACTGCCTTGCTTGTCTGCTGAAGCTAATGTGCCAGTTTGCAGTTGATCCAGCTGACTTGGATCTGGCTTATCATGATATCTATGCCTGGTCTGGTATATCTGACAGCCATAGGAAAAGAACTTGGCCTGGTAAATCAAGAAAAGGAGCCGGAGATCATGGGAAAGGATTGCACATACCCCGTCTGACTGAGGCTAGTATATTTTTGTTTAATTATTTTGCTATTTTATCAAGCTTCACCTGTAAATGTAGTTGACTGTCTTGCACTCTGTGTAAGATGAAATGTAACTTTACTTTTTATTTTTAGGTGTTTCTTGGTTTGGTGCATGGATCAAGTTTGATTTATCGATTAATGTCTGTTGCTTACACCTATAATAACTTGGCTCATAGGTAATTTTTAAAAATCATTTAAACAATAATTGCTTGTTTTCTGCACTGGTTCAACAAGGGAATGCCTGAAAGCCTTTTAAAATATTGGGCCAAATCTTCCTGGAGAAACGACAGCATGTTAGTGACACACACAATTAATAATTTTCAAATTTGCCAGCAAGTTCAGGAGATAGAGCAGTATGCCATGAGTTGCAAAACCACAGAACTTGCTGTTCAATTGCCACATTTTCTGATATATTCAAGAGTTTTCTGAACTTAAAAGCACTAGCCCCAGAAAATTGAACGCAGAATAAAATGAAGTACCTTTTAACAATTCAAAAGCCAATTTCCCTATCCCAGAAAGATCTCAGTTTATAGGAATATAACAATAATTTAGGCTTTATCGCTGTTTGTTTGATCTTTCTTGCCTCTAGTATCAACATTTTCTTTCCCAATACATAAAACCTCATTACTAAACCAGAACCTTTGCTAGACTTGTTATTTATTAAAGTTCTAGATGATCTGACACAATTGTGCTGTTAATCAAATCATACTTCAAAAAGTTGTTCAATGAAATAGATTTTGAAGCTTAAGGCTGGAGAGAAAGGCCCAAACAACAGGAACACATCAAGACTGTCCCGCTCCAGCGAATTTGGCCCATTGTAATTGCAACAAATTATATTTCACAAATAATTTGAGGAGCTTATTTATCAATTTTTGTTCTTTTCTTTAAAATTAAATTATAGAGTGCTTAAAGCTCAGTCTGATCACCGGTCCAGGCACGAGGGTATGTTATTTATACATCACTTCATAGTAGTCCATTGTTACGAAATTTAAACATTTGTGAATTTATTACTTGCAAATTATTTGTAGCAATGTTTGATTATGTCGAAATAATTTGTTACAAGTTGTTTTATCTATTACAGACTTCCTTGTTTGAGAATTATTTGGAATAGTGACTTTTTTAGTAGTTTACTGAGATAAATGCACAGGCATCATAAGGAAAACATTTAATCTTCTGTTAGTTACATCACAAACAATTGAAATATAATTGATACCAAAGCAGAAATTGCTGGAGTGACTTGGTAGGTCCTTAACAGCATCTATGGAGAAAACACAGAGTTAACATTTCAAGTCCAGTGACCCTCAACTCTGCTTTCTCTCCACAGATGCTGCCAGACTTGCTAAGTTCCTCCAGAAACTTGTTTTTTGTTTGAGGTCCTCAACATCAGCAGTTTTTTGTCTTGTTTTAATGCAACATCAGTTGTATTTCACTAGCTACAAATGAGACATTTAACAATCATCTGGGTTTGAGCAAAGTTCATAACTGGTTATATAGAGAAAAAAGCCACCAGTGTGATTTAAAGGCAACGTTGCCATCGTCCTACCAAACCATAGGATCCTTACAGAGTGGAAGGAGGCCCTTCATTCATTGAGTCCACACTGACCTTCCAAACAGCATCCTATCCAGCCCCCAACCTCTTAGCGAATTGTGGTAATATCACATTTACCATGGCTAATGCACCTAACCTGCACAATCTTTTGGACTGTGGGAGGAAACTGGAGCACTCGGTGGAAACTCATGCAGACAAGGGCAAAATGTGTAAACTGCACACAGGCAGACACTTAAAGCTGGAATCGAACCCAGATCCCTGCACTCTGAGTCAATGGTGCTGAGCACTGAGTCACCATGTCACCCTCATTAGCGAGACTGCTGATGGGGTCACCACACTTCAGGCCAGGGGAGAGTCTGTGAAGGAGAATCCTTCATCGTAACTTCAATCAGTGCAGGAATTGAACCCATGCTATTGGCATCATTCTGCATTGCAAATCAGTTGAATCCCAATAGTAGTGGAGTGTACTTGCTGCTCTGTTTTATTAACCAGTTTCTTATTTCACCATTTCAGTTACTCATTATGCTATGTGGCTGTTAGTGAGTTGGGCTCACTGTTGTTCACTGGTCAAATCCAGCCTTGCAGACAGTGAACATCTACATGAATGGTTGAAAAAATTAACTCTTCTTGTTCCAGAGGTAAGGTTAACTTCATACATTGCTATATTGTAATACCTGTTATTAATTGTAATTGATTTTTTGGTTGCTTTTATGAACTAGTAGTGTCTTTTATTTTGTCAATAATTGACTTCTCTATTTTAGACTTCAGTTCGACATGAAGCTTGTAATGGATTATACAAGTTATGCCTATCGGGTTTGGATGGTGGAGAATCGATAAATCGGTCTTTCCTTTTACTAGCTGCGTCAACATTACTTAAGTTTCTTCCTGATGCCCAAACTTTGAAGCCAGTCAGAGTAAGAATTGTTTTAATCACTTGCAGGATGCTGACCAATAACAAAACACTCGTATATTGTTTCAGAGATAATAGGAACTGCAGATGTTGGAGAGTCCAAGATAACAAAGTGTACAGCCAGTTGAACACAGCAGGCCGTTTAATTCTTTTGGTGACCAGTGTCTTCTCAGTGACACAGAGGATGGATTTAATTCCCAAGAATGGGTGTCTTTGGGTTGGTAGATAGGATGACTTTTCAAAATCTCAAATATGAACTCAGCCGCCTCAAATTTTTCTTCCACTTTCAATTTTATGCAAGTCAGCTTTCTATGAGCTTTGGTAAGTTTGACAGCTAAATGGAGTTGAGTATCCAGCAGCCAACTGCCTTTCCAGCACTACATTGAAGTAGAGCAGTAGTATTTCCACCTGCTTCTCTAATTCACTAGCTCACCAAGCTTGCCTATAAATCACTTTTAGATTCCCCCAATGACCCACTCTTTTTGATCTAACCTTCACTCCTTTGTACTCCCTCACATCCCCCTGATGCCCAGTGCCAGGACCAAGGATATAATTGAGTGGCTATATTGCAAAGCACTGTGAAGGAGGCAGGATGCACCTTTCGTGTTGTAGTCCACATTGGAACCATAAATATGTGTTAATGTCCAGATTACTCCCAGCATTAGGTATTCAAATTAAAAGTGACCTGTTTGGCTTCAGAGTTGGTAAACTATGAGAATTGTAAACCTTGTTGAGTTGTGAGATTCGCAATGGCATTGTTTTATGGCAGTACATTAGTTATCTGATCGGAACTGACATGATTGTTGTGTACTGTCTCCCTCTCTGACATAGGATTTTTGGGGCTCCTCTCTCCCTCTCTCCCTCTCTCACTCCCTCTCTCCCTCTCTCTCTCTCTCTCTCTCTCTTTCCCCCCCCCCCCGCTCGCGCTCTCGCTCCACCCCCCGCCGCTCACCCCGCCCGCGCGCCCTCGCTCCACCCCCCCGCCGCTCGCCCGCCCGCGCGCCCACTCTCGCTCCACCCCCGCCGCTCGCCCGCGCGCCCGCTCTCGCTCCACCCCCGCCGCTTCTCCCTCGCTGTCGCCCGCGCGCGCTCTCCCTCACTGTCGCCCGCGCGCCCTCGCCCTCGCTGTCGCCCGTGCGCCCTCGCCCTCGCTGTCGCCCGCGCGCGCTCTCCCTCGCCCTCGCCCGCGCGCGCTCTCCCTCGCCCTCGCCCGCGCGCGCTCTCCCTCGCCCTCGCCCGCGCGCGCTCTCCCTCGCCCGCGCGCGCTCTCCCTCGCCCTCGCCCGCGCGCGCTCTCCCTCGCCCTCGCCCGCGCGCGCTCTCCCTCGCCCTCGCCCGCGCGCGCTCTCCCTCGCCCTCGCCCGCGCGCGCTCTCCCTCGCCCTCGCCCGCGCGCGCTCTCCCTCGCCCTCGCCCGCGCGCGCTCTCCCTCGCCCTCGCCCGCGCGCGCTCTCCCTCGCCCTCGCCCGCGCGCGCTCTCCCTCGCCCTCGCCCGCGCGCGCTCTCCCTCGCCCTCGCCCGCGCGCGCTCTCCCTCGCCCTCGCCCGCGCGCGCTCTCCCTCGCCCTCGCCCGCGCGCGCTCTCCCTCGCCCTCGCCCGCGCGCGCTCTCCCTCGCCCTCGCCCGCGCGCGCTCTCCCTCGCCCTCGCCCGCGCGCGCTCTCCCTCGCCCTCGCCCGCGCGCGCTCTCCCTCGCCCTCGCCCGCGCGCGCTCTCCCTCGCCCTCGCCCGCGCCGCTCTCCCTCGCCCTCGCCCGCGCGCGCTCTCCCTCGCCCGCGCGCGCTCTCCCTCGCCCGCGCGCGCTCGCCCTCGCCCGCGCGCGCTCTCCCTCGCCCTCGCCCGCGCGCGCTCTCCCTCGCCCTCGCCCGCGCGCGCTCTCCCTCGCCCTCGCCCGCGCGCGCTCTCCCTCGCCCTCGCCCGCGCGCGCTCTCCCTCGCCCTCGCCCGCGCGCGCTCTCCCTCGCCCGCGCGCGCTCTCCCTCGCCCGCGCGCGCTCTCCCTCGCCCGCGCGCGCTCTCCCTCGCCCGCGCGCGCTCTCCCTCGCCCGCGCGCGCTCCCCCTCGCCCGCGCGCGCTCTCCCCCCCTCGCCCTCGCGCGCTCTCCCTCGCCCTCGCGCGCTCTCCCTCGCCCGCGCGCGCGCTCCCTCGCCCGCGCGCGCGCTCCCTCGCCCGCGCGCGCGCTCCCTCGCCCGCGCGCGCGCTCCCTCGCCCGCGCGCGCGCCCTCCCGCGCCCTCCCGCGCCCTCCCGCGCCCTCCCGCGCCCTCCCGCGCCCTCCCGCGCCCTCCCGCGCCCTCCCGCGCCCTCCCGCGCCCTCCCGCGCCCTCCCTCGCCCGCCCTCCCTCGCCCGCCCTCCCTCGCCCGCCCTCCCTCGCCCGCCCTCCCTCGCCCGCCCTCCCTCGCCCGCCCTCCCTCGCCCGCGCCCGCTCGCGCCCTCTCCCTCGCCCGCGCGCCCACTCCCTCGCCCGCGCGCCCTCTCCCTCGCCCGCGCTCTCCCTCTCCCTCGCCCGCGATCTCCCTCTCCCTCGCCCGCGATCTCCCTCTCCCTCGCCCGCGCGCCCTCTCCCTCGCCCGCGCGCCCTCTCCCTCGCCCGCGCTCTCCCTCTCCCTCGCCCGCGCTCTCCCTCTCCCTCGCCCGCGCTCTCCCTCTCCCTCGCCCGCGCTCTCCCTCTCCCTCGCCCGCGATCTCCCTCTCCCTCGCCCGCGCGCCCTCGCCCTCGCCCGCGCGCCCTCGCCCTCGCCCTCCCTCGCCCGCGCGCGCTCTCCCTCGCCCGCGCGCGCTCTCCCTCGCCCGCGCGCGCTCTCCCTCGCCCGCGCGCGCTCTCCCTCGCCCGCGCCCGCTCTCCCTCGCCCTCGCCCGCTCTCCCTCGCCCTCGCCCGCTCGCCCTCGCCCGCGCGCCCTCGCCCTCGCCCGCGCGCCCTCGCCCTCGCCCTCGCCCGCGCGCCCTCGCCCTCGCCCTCGCCCGCGCGCCCTCGCCCTCGCCCTCGCCCGCGCGCCCTCGCCCTCGCCCGCGCGCCCTCGCCCTCGCCCGCCCTCGCCCTCGCCCGCCCTCGCCCTCGCCCGCCCTCGCCCGCCCTCGCCCTCGCCCGCCCTCGCCCTCGCCCGCGCGCCCTCGCCCGCTCTCCCTCGCCCGCTCTCCCTCGCCCGCTCTCCCTCGCCCGCTCTCCCTCGCCCGCTCTCCCTCGCGCGCTCGCCCTCGCGCGCTCGCCCTCGCGCGCTCGCCCTCGCCCGCTCGCCCTCGCCCGCTCTCCCTCGCGCGCGCGCTCTCCCTCGCCCTCGCGCCCTCGCCCTCGCCCGCGCGCCCTCGCCCTCGCCCGCGCTCCCTCGCCCGCGCCCGCTCTCCCTCGCCCGCTCTCCCTCGCCCTCGCCCGCTCTCCCTCGCCCTCGCCCGCTCTCCCTCGCCATCGCCCGCTCTCCCTCGCCCTCGCCCGCGCCCGCTCTCCCTCGCCCTCGCCCGCTCTCCCTCGCGCGCGCTCGCCCTCGCCCTCGCGCGCTCGCCCTCGCCCGCGCGCGCTCGCCCTCGCCCGCGCGCGCTCGCCCTCGCCCGCGCGCGCTCGCCCTCGCCCGCGCGCCCTCGCCCTCGCCCGCGCGCCCTCGCCCGCGCGCGCTCGCCCTCGCCCGCGCGCGCTCGCCCTCGCCCGCGCGCCCTCGCCCGCGCGCGCTCGCCCGCGCCCGCTCGCCCTCGCCCGCGCGCGCTCGCCCTCGCCCGCGCGCGCTCGCCCTCGCCCTCGCGCGCGCTCGCCCTCGCCCGCGCGCGCGCTCGCCCTCGCCCGCGCGCGCTCTCGCTCGCCCTCGCCCGCGCGCGCTCTCGCTCGCCCTCGCCCTCGCCCGCGCGCGCTCTCGCTCGCCCTCGCCCGCGCGCGCTCTCGCTCGCCCTCGCCCGCGCGCGCTCTCGCTCGCCCTCGCCCGCGCGCGCTCTCGCTCGCCCTCGCCCGCGCGCGCTCTCGCTCGCCCTCGCCCGCGCGCGCTCTCGCTCGCCCTCGCCCGCTCGCTACTATTTCATTGCTTGACGTATTCTGTTGTGCATACTACCTAGTAGGAAATGTAGAGGAATAGATGTAGAAGGAAATTGAGGAGAACTGTAAGAATTGTAGAGTAGTTATAACGTGTTCTGTAATTATCTGAATATGTGCTGGCTTAAAAGTACAAAGAGCCTAAATCCATAGAATATTTTGGGAAGAATTTTCGCTGTTAGTTTTCTTTCAGTCCGATGGGAAAGGAAATATTGCTGGTCCCTGTTCTTCGAAATGAGGTAAGCCAAGTCGACCATGTGCCTGTAGTGAAATGCTTACAGTGATCATTTGAAATTATTTTTAATCAACCTGTTTAGATGTGTTATGACATCTATTGATCAAGTGGAACTTGAATGTGTGCCTTCAAACTCAGAGGTAGGGACATGACCACTGTTACAAAGACCCTAGTCGTCATTGCATCATGAAGTTTATGTTGGCAATGGAAAATGAGGAGGAATCAAGAGCAGAAATGATTTAATGTGGGAGGTAAAACTTTGTTGCAAAATTGAATTTGGCCTGACAAATTGAAATCAAAAGTTGTCCATTAACGTTTTACTAGCCAATGAGTTGGCTTTAAACATGATATTGTTTGAGTATAGCTATTAATATTTTTTGTAATCTGGATTTTGGTTACGTATTGGTAACTTATGTATAGAGTTTTGTTTGAAAAACAAGGTAAAGAGAGTTTTTCCAGAGCAGTGACTGACTCCAGTAGTTTGTTAGAATGCAGGCAACTACACACTCCTTATGCTGTAATGGAAGATGTTTAAATTGTCAGGTTACAACAAGTTAGATCAACACTTAAGGTCATTACCTTTGTTTTGATTCAGAAGAATTTGGGAATCAGGCAAGTTTTATTTTTAATTTGGACCGAATTGAGAAGCAAGTTTGGTTTCTCTCCTAGGAGTTCAGGAGCTAGTCACCTCAGCAGAAGGATTTAGTTTGTGTGTAGATTCCAAATAAGGAGAGCTTGATTAGAAAGCTGCAGGTTAGTAGAGCTTGGAACATTTAGGCTCTTAGATCTGTGAGAAGTTTATATTGGCAGACTTGAAAATGACTCACTGAATTGTCTCCACGTTCCATAGCAAGAAGCTGACAGAAGGCAGTTAAGGTAGGTACCCTAAAGAATTGAGCTATGGGTGCTGTTTTTCTGGACTTGAGTATTTGTAATGGATCCTGTTGGAGCAAAAGTTGTCTCTTTTACTGTGTTTTAGATTTTGGTAACTTTTCTTTATTTTCCTTGTTCAGTTGTTTTAAATTTCTTCTTTTCTGTAATGAACTCCTGTTGTTAAAGTACAACCTCCTATGAATATGTTTACTACATTAAGAACCTAGATATGTTTTTTGTTTCTTACCAAACCAGATTTTGTTCTGGAAGAAGATTTTGCGTCCACTACTACCATTGGCTGGGTTTGTAGCCCAAGGGAAAAGATGCTGTCCAAGTCATGATGAAAGAAAAGATTGAGTCGCTTGTTGGGTTAAAATTGTTAGAGATGGGGAAATAATGAGCGGTTTGTACTTAACATTGAAAAATCATCATGATTGGATGAGATGCATCTGAGATTCCAGAGATAATAAAACTGGATATTTGTGTAAGCACTGGCCATATTATTTTCCATTTTTCTTAGCTACAGAATTACAAATGTTCCACACCTTTGTTCAAAAGAAGGCATAAAAATAAGCCCAGCAATTATATGATAGCCAATTTAAAGTAAAAATAAGGTGCTTGAGAAACTCAGCAGGCTTGACAACATCTATGGAGAGAGAGAGAGACAGACAGAGGAAACACTTGAGTCTGATCTGACTCTTAGTTAGCACTAAAACGGGACTGGAAAACGGTATGTTTATGCTGATGACAAATGAGGAGGATGAATGAGCGAAAACAGATTATGAAGGTTCCCAGGACAAAATGCAAAGGGACTGTTAATTGTGTAAACTGGGGACAGAGGGAGAGAAAAACGGGTATAAATTAATTTGTGAAAAAGAGAAAAATCATCCAGTCTGCTGAAAGCAAAAATGAGGCAAATAAGACAGGCTGGGAGAAGATGGGATCTAAGAAAAATGAAAGACCAGGGGGTCATACTCTGAAGTTGTCAGACTCGGTGTTGAGAGACTATAAATGATCTGTAAATGAGATGTCTTTTTCCAACTTGCTTTGCAATTCGTTCGAACACTGGAGCAGGCCCAGAACAGAACTGTCACCAAAGTATCAAAGTGGTTTATTTAGGTGGCAGGCAACTGAAAGATCAGGCTCAATCCAACGGACAGTGCGGTGATGTTCCAATTTAAGTTTGAATCTTTTCACAGGAATACAAGAACAAAATTAGCAGTCACTTGGGAAAATGTGACAATTAATTAAGGAAAACCAGTATGAGATTTGTTAAGGGAAAATGGTATTTAATTAACTTAAATTTTGAAGAGATAAGAGGCTGAATGTATGCTTGGTGGGTATACATGGACTTCTGAGGCAGTTGATGAAGTGCCACACAACAAACAAATGAACAAGGTTAGAATTCGTGGACCAGAAGGGCCACAGTTAGGAGGTTGGCTGGTTCAACACAAACTGTACGGATGGATTTGATAAACCATGGCATGATAACAAAGTGTGGAGCTGGATGAACACAACAGGTCGCGCAGCATCTTAGGAGCACAAAAGCTGATGTTTCAGGCTGAGACCCTTCATCAGAACGGGATGGAGAGAGGGTTCTGAAATAAATAGGGAGAGAGGGGAAGGCGGACTGAAGATGGATAGAGGAGAAGATAGGTGGGGAGGTAGGGAGGGGATAGGTCAGTCCGGGGAGGACGGACAGGTCAAGGAGGCGGGATGAGGTTAGTAGGTAGGAAATGGAGGTGCGGCTTGAGGTGGGAGGAGGGGATAGGTGAGAGGAAGAACAGGTTAGGGAGGCGGGGACAAGCTGGCCTGGTTTTGTGATGCAGTGGGGGGAGAGGACAAGCTGGGCTGGTTTTGGGATGCGGTGGGGGGACAGGAGATTTTGAAGCTTGTGAAGTCCACGTTGATACCATTGAGCTGCAGGGTTCCCAAGCAGAATATGAGTTGCTGTTCCTGCAGCCTTTGGGTGGCATCATTACGGCCCTGCAGGAGGCCCAGGATGGACATGCCGTCTAAGGAATGGGAGGGGGAGTTAAAATGGTTCGCACTGGGAGGTGCAGTTGTTTATTGCGAACCGAGTGTAGGTGTTCTGCAATGCGATCCCCATGGCATGATCCCTGCTTTTCCTGAATGGTTTTGATAACCTAGGTTTTGGTGTAGAAGGAACATTCAAAATTTGAGACCAATATAAAACTTGGGAATGTTGGGAACTGCGAAGAATAGTGATAACATTGAGATGAAATGTAATGCAGGGTATGTGATATCATTTGTCTTGAAAGGAAGAACCAAGAGAGGCAAAGCAAAATAGAAGATGCAATTCTGACAAGTGTGCAGGAGTAGAGGAAAATAGGGGTACAAGTGAGCAAATCGTTAAAGGATAGATAGGAGCAGGTTGACAGAGCATACGGGATTCTGGATTTTATACATAGGGCAAAAAAGTAGGGATGAAAGGAAATATGATAAACCTATCTGAAATATTGATTCATTCTCAATGTAGCAACGGCAACATGACCTTTTTTTGATAAGTGTGGAGCTGGATGAACACAAGCCAAGCAGCATCTTAGGAGCACAAAAGCTGACTTTTCAGGCCTCGACCCTTCATCATGCTCTCTGATGAAGGGTCTAGTCCCGAAACGTCAGCTTTTGTGCTCCTGAGATGCTGCTTGGCCTGCTGTGTTCATCCAGCAACACACTTTGTTATCTTGGATTCTCCAGCATCTGCAGTTCCCATTATCTCTGACCTTTTTTTTGTACTGTTTATGTGACTAGGATATGAAATTCTCTGCCCGAGCTTCTAGTAAAAGCAGATTTAACCACGGGTTTTCTAAGAGAAAGTAGTATTTTCTGAAGAGAGAGATTTTGCCAGTCTAGCGCATGTTTCTTCACGTTTCAGCCATCTCTGCTATTGTGCAAAGGATTTTGTGTATGGGGAGAAAAGCTCTGGAAGTTTTACCTTAATTTAGCTGTTGGAGAATTCCCCTTAATTTGGTTTGCTGTGCATCTGGTTTGTGAAATTTAGTGAAATATGATGCATGTTGCAGAATAATAATGAACAAATTTTGTTTCAATATGCATAAAGTTTCTCTTCATCCAGTTTATAATTAAAATGTTCAGTGTCAATTTGAAGTCTATGTGTACTAAAGTCCTATGGACATGGCTGGACCATTGTTCCTTCATGCACATTCCTGTATAAAGTGAATTTTGGGAGAAAACTGCTTCATACCGTGTATCCCACGCGAAGGAATCTGCAGCTGGATAAACCTGAGCTCTGGATTTTGGAACTTGAGTAAGAGACTGGTGTTTCTGTTGTGCAACCATTTATAGCGGTGGTCACACTGCAGATTTGATGTCAACAGGCAGAGAGGAAGTATGTGACATCCAAGTAGGTGGTGGTGAAGCCCCTGAATCTGTCTTGCTTGATAATACATTTGCCATTTTGGAAATTCGTAAAATTCTTCAAGGTGACTACACCCATATGTAAGTCTGTGTTACCATGTGCATCTCAGCTGTGGGAGCGCAGTGAAAGAAGCAGAGCACAATAATGATAGGGGATTCCACAGATCTCGGATCGGTATGCTTTTGTGACATTAAATCTGACTCCAGGATGGTGTGTTGCCTCCCTGGTACCAGGGTCAAGAATGTCACAGAGCGAATACAGGATATCATCTGTGGGGTAGGAATCAGCCACATTGTTATCAACATCATAGATAGGAAGAGGGATGAAGTACTGAAGGCAGACTTCAAAGAATTAGAAAGACCAGGAAGTTGAAGTTTTAAATCAGCAGGAGCTTTTTTGAAGAGGTCTTCACTCTGCAGGCAGCAAGATTATACTAAGCTGTTTCCTGCCCAAATGGTCATTCCATTACAGACTCTCTTAAAGTTTCTTTAAAGTGACCATATCGTGATAGACCCATAAGGTGAACAGTCTACCACATTTGCACGAATACACAACGTCACATCCCCATTACATTAGCATTCCTCCAATGAAAACATTGTTGCGTATATGATTGACCATATCTACAAACAGTAGGTAAGATGTTCTGGAGGAAATTGATTCCTGTGTGAGTAGTGGCACTGTTCAGGCTTTTTTTTTTGTTGTCTTTGGCCTCTGCCATTTTAGGTGCAGCAGGAACGTCATCTGTTATTGTCTTTTCCTGAGATGTTTGAAGGGCCGCACAAAGTCGTGGCATTCTCCACTAAGATACTGTCTCCCACAGATTTTCTAGTTACTCTTCTGTCCTCTGGTACATCTACATCTTTACTTGTGGATCTTTGTTTACTGTTGTTTCTGTCACGTTTGTTCTGAATGCCAAGAATTGACCAGTATATCTTCTCTATCTTACATCATCTCTCATTCATGCATTGTTGGAAATCAATCCGTGCTACAATGATGGCTGGTGTCCATCATTGGGATGACACAATGGCTCAGTGGTTAGCACTGCTGCCTCAGAGTGCCAAGGGCCCGGGTTCAACTTCACCCTCAGGGGACTGTCTGTGAGGAGTTTGCACGTTCTCCCTGTGTCTGCATGGGTATCCTCCTGGTGCTCTGGTTTCCTCCCACAGTCTAAAGCTATGCAGGCTAGGTTGATTGGCCATGCTAAATTGCCCATCGTGTTCAGGGATGTGTAGATTACATGGGTTATAGTAGGATGCTCTGAGGGTCGATGTGGACTTGTTGCGCTGAAGGGCTTGTTTCCACACTGTAGGGACTCTAAGAATGCCCAATTCTTGCCTGTAATGTAATTCCTCACCAGCGCTGCTTGGCCAAGTGCCATGTTTTCCAAAAAGGACTTATTCTCTCATTGGAAAACATGATTCTGTTGTTTCCTGTCAACAACGTCTTTAGTCATGGGTGGTTTCAGCAAATCAAGTGTTGTGTGCAGCTGATTGTAATGAGAAATGCCAGAGAATTTTGAAGTATTGAGTGGATTGTGTTCCAGTCTGTTAGCAAAACTTAGTTCATCCTTTTGGCTAGTGATCCTTGTCCTCAAGTTATCCTGAAGGAATGTTTCATTGTATAAACAAACCTTTTCTGCCGACTATTTGTGGCTAGGTGATCAGAAACTAATTGGATATGTTGAATTCTATTCTGCTTTCAATGGTCTGTAAACTCTTGCGATATATACTGTGGACCATTATCACTATTGAATTGTTCTGGATATTCACCCCTTATAAAGATCTTCCCCAATCTTTCAGTAATTTTCTCTGAAGGTCTAGACTTCATGATGGAAATTCAGGCCACTTATTGGCTTACAGGATATTTGTGCATTGTTCATTTTTGTTTTCTTTAACAATCTTGATGCAAAAGCTGTTGGCTGTTCTTCACCATTGAATAATATGTGAGAAATAACATACTATTTAGCTAGTTTTGAACAAACAGGTCAAAACTTCTGGCTTTACTAAAGCCTCTTTTGGCTTGTATAAAAGCTCTTTGACATTAATGATCCTATTTCCAATTCTTGTTTTGCCGTAAAAAATTATGGAACAGCTTGATGATGGTTGTAAGATTTGGTATAGACCTTCTCTAGAGAGCCCAAAAATGCACTTAATTTACATTTTTAGGTGGTGGTGCCTCAGCTGTAGCTTTTATTTTTGAAGGGGACTTGTGTAGTCCTTTGGCATCAATGACATGGCCTAAAGATTTGATGGAACATTTTTGAAAATTCACGTTAGTCTTGGGCCATAATCTTCAAGTCTCTGTAAAGTAGTATCTAAATCATGGAGGTACTCTCTTTCATTTTTCCCAATGACTGAAATGTCATCTTGTTAACATTGGACTCCCTCCAATCTGCTTAAAAGCTGATCCATGGCATGTTGAAATAACGTAGGTATAGGTCCAAATGGAAGTCTTTACTATTTGTATAGTCTCTTTTATGTGTTACAATCGTGAAGTATTTCTGTAAACTCAGGATCTATATTTATCAAGAGATCAGTTTGACTAAGATCAATTTTACTGAAAAGCTGACTTTCAGCTAGTCAAACAGGTCGGTCAGGAATAAAGAACTGCCGATGCTGGAAGTCTGAAATGAACAAAAGCAGAAATTATTGGAGAGCCTCAACAGGTCTAGCAGCATCTGTCGAGCGAAAACAGTTCATGTTTTGAGTCCAGTGATCCTGGACTTTTAAGTGGATCCCATCCTTGTCACCAGAGTTCTTCGTGTTACATTTCAAGAAGGACTAAAAGGCAGAGTGTTAAATGGCAGAATCTCAATTAAGGAGATGTTCACTTTATAAGCAGCAAGGTTAGACTAAGCTGTTTTCTACCCAGAATGGCTGATGACTGCATCATTGTCATGTGATCAGACTCAGTGACAGTCCACCTTACTTACACAAATACACAACAGAATTGAAAAGCAAGACTTCAAGTTCAGTAATCTCAGAATTGCATTCCGTGCCACAAGCTAGTGAGCATAAGAACAGGAGGTTTGATTGATTGAACACATGACTGGAAAACTGATGTAGGATGGAGGGCATCAGATTTTGGGGCATTGAGACCAGTTTTGGTGAAGGTGGGACTAATAAACATTGGACAGGTTCAATTTTAACAGGCCTGAAACTGGTATCCTTGCAGTGATATTTGTTAGTGCTTCAGGGTGGATTTTAAACTAGCTTGTTTAACAAGCATGAGAACCTGAGGGGTAAACCATATTGAAAGAAAGTCAAGTTGGTAGCAGGAATTTGAAAAGTGACTGTGTGGCCTAATGTGTGTAGTCTACTTGCCTCAAGAAGGATGTTGTTGTTTCATATATTCAAATTTGTCCTTGAAATCATGGGATTGTCTAATGAAGAGAGAGTAGACAAGCTGGGCTTCTATTCTGTTGGATTTGGAAAAATGTGAGGTGATACTATTGAAACCTGCAGAATCGTTAATGGGATTGTGAGGGTAGTTATTTCCCCTGCCTAAGCTATCTAAAACCAACAGGATAATTTGTAAGTGGAAAAAATGCCACTTAGATCCAAGTTAGGAGAAATAGTTTTGCTTCGTGTTGGGAATCTTTGCAATTATCTCTACCAGACAGTTGTGGAAACTCAGTCACTGAGTATGTTTAAAGTAGCAATTGATAAGATTTCTGATTACCGTTGGCATTCAGGGTTATGCGATATGTGGATAAAAGACATTTGTTTTGTCAGCCATGATTGTACTGAAAGACAGAACAGACTCATTGGGCTAAATTGCCCACTTTAATTCAGATTTTAAAATGGAAATGGAAATCACTAATGTTAACATTGCAACATTTCTTTTGAAGTATTATTCTACTTTATTTTTCAGGAATTGGATTATGAAGAGGAGCCACTATTGCGAGCAGGTTGCAAGGAATATTTCTGGTTACTTTGTAAACTGATTGATAACATTCATGTAAAAGATGCTAGTCAGGTATGCATTTATAAGTTCATTTGTTCCCTAATGTTGACAATTTAATGATGAACCAATAGCCTGTTGTTGTAACTACTGACAGTTTTAAATAATCTGAACAGCAGGGTTTCTTTTATATTTTTCTTACAGCAGTGTTCCACCAAGCGTATACCTGTGTGCTGCAAGATAGACCATCTGGATATTTTATAATCAACCCATTCAGAGATGTTAATGCCCACCTCTAGAGCAGGTGGGGCTTGAACCCAGATGCCTGCCTCAGAAGTAGGGACACTACCACTGTGCCAGAAGAACCCAATAAACACTGCATCTAGATGTTTTCTAAAAACATGTTTAGCAATGTTATTTCACATCGCAGGAGCAGGTGGAAGTTGAACCCAAGCCTCCTGGCTCATAGGTGGAAATCCTGTCCCTTCACTACAAGACCCATATGAAACAGTCTGACTGGGTATTTAGTTATTTCAAATCAACCCGCTCAGGCATGTTACAACATAGGTGGGACTTGAATCTGGACCTTCTGACCCCGAAATCAGTCCACTGAGATATTTTCAAATCAGCCCGTTCAAGGAGATGCTATGACTTACTCTGGAACGAGTGAGACATGAATGCAGGCATTGTGGCCCAGAGGTGAGGACAGTATCATTGTTCCACAAGAGCCCCAGAGTTACTGAATGTAGCCATTTCTTATCAACCTGTTTAGTGATGTTATTAAAGATCGTATGGGACTTGAACCTATGTCTTCTGGCTCAGAGGTAGGGTCACTGCCATTATGCCACAGGAAGCCTATAAAACATTCCATTTAAGTATTTCTAATCAATCTGTTCAGGTATGTTATTACACACCTCTGAAATAGTTGGGATTTGAACCCACCACCTAGCCTAGAAGTAGGAACACTTCCGTGGTGCCTTGAAGCAGTCCACCTTCATATTTTCTAACCACATGTTCAGATATGCCATGACAGGTGAGACTTGAACCCGTCCTGGTTCAGAGGTAGGGGTGCTATGATTGTGCCACAATAACCCTGAAACAGTCCATTAGGTATTTACTCATCAACATGTTCAAAGCTGGTATTACACATCTCTGGAGCAAAAGGAACTTGAACCCAGACCTCCTGTTTCAAAGATAGGGACACTACCACTATACCACATCAGCATATCAATAGAGACATGGCTGCTAGTGGTTTTAACCTGAGAGTCACCATGCCTCAGACGAGGAGAAAGGTGTGAAGATTCATGGTACCTGTGGCCAGTGTGGGAAATGAACCCTTGCTGTTGATGTCACTGTGTGTCAGAAACCAGCCATCGAGCTAACTGACACCATGTCCCTCCTCCAGTTCTAAGATTCTGTGATTCTTATGCTGGATACTTTTTTTTATTTAACCAATTTTGTTTGAGGCATATATATTCTGTTCTAAACAATGTATAGGTGATGTCAGAATGCCAACTAGACATTTTTGAGGGATATTCTTTGTTAATTGATTACAGGCTACTGGCTCAGACATAGAGACACCACCACTACACCAAAAGAACCCTTCTGGTTACTCTTTTGGATATTTTCCTAATCAGTCTATTCAGTGATATTACATGACAGAACTTAAACCTGAGCCTTCTATTCCAGACGTAGGGCCACTTACTGCTATGCCACTACTATTGAGCCACAGACCTTTTATCAAACAGTCCACCTGTTCTTTTATTCCTGTGCAACATATTCAGAGATGTTATTTGCACACCCCATGGAGCAGGTGGAAATTGAAACTGGACCTCCAGATCCAAGGGCAGGGACACTACCATTGTACCATAAGAGAGCCCCAAACAGTCCACCTCGTGTCCTGCGCCTGACTGCTAACAGCTGCATTATTCCTGATAGTTAACTGAGGCTGTCTGCCATCTAGTTCATGAACAAAGGTTTGGTAGATTCCACTATGCCAGAAAATGAATGAACATGAGCTAAAAAGATATGATGTAACTGGTGGAATTAACAGTCACAATCCACCCAGGTCAGTTCTTGAAATCCGTGGCTATGTCAGCATTTGTCTTCACTGCACCCACTCACCTTCCCTTCCTATTTCCACTTCCCCCTTTGAGATTCCTGTTGCGCACTTCCTCCCACCTTCCTTGATCTTCCCACTTGTTACCATGCTCCCAGTCTGTCTCTCATTGAAAGTTCAAGACTGCATGCAGTGAGGAGTTGTTGAATGGATTGAGTTAGTCAGTAGCTTAGAGTTGTTAAATTTTAAAACATTAACATGAAGATTTGTGAGCCATTTAGTACCACTGATCTCATTTTGCTGCAGGTAGTGTTGACATATAAAAGGAAGAATGGTTCCAAAATTATTTAATGCGTAAAAGCACATTTCAGGGAAGTTTGTGAAACGTTTCAGGTTCCTGTAGGTGGAATAAACGCGACTGCAACAAAACCTCATCGATCAGTCTTCCTCCTGGGGTTTCATTTTCTTGCTTCTTAGTGCCCCCTTTCCCAGTTTCTGCATGTACTTTCCCCTTAGTTTATATGGACTCTACATCTCTCTGATCTTCAGCCTCCAATTCATATGGGCATATCTATCTTCAAGTTCAGGGGGACTTCGTTTCTGCCTGGTAAGCGTTTAAAAAAAAGACTCCCCCGCCCCCGCCCCTTCCCCAGTCTTCTAAAAGGTCAAGCTCCTTAGCTCTTTCCGTATTGAGCTTGTGTGATTTAAACAAATCCTTTTCTTCGACCATGGCTATCAATTCAACTTTTCTTCTGTTAAATGATTAAAATATCAACTACTGTATTAAAAAGAAACAGATGTCTCTTTCACTCTGATAGTATAGTGTTATGATTCTGAGCTTAAAATTTAGAAATCCTGAATTCTAATGTCTTCTTGGTAAATTATATTTATAATTTATTCAATATGATTGTTTGTGGTCAAAATCTTCAATGTCAGTGGCTGAAGCTGGCATGCTTTCTTCTTTCCTACCTATGGTAACGTTCTGTATTTATATTTTGGTTTTCTTTTTGTTTCTACTCATGGTGCTGATCCACATTCAATCTTGATAGTGGCTCACATAATATTTATTCTGCATATGTTTTGAAAATGTTAGAGAATATTATTTGCTCTTAAAATTGTTTTAATCTATCTTTTGATTATTTTTCTAATGTATTTTACCATTTTGAGTATTATGAAACACTTTTGAGCATATTGTGCCATGCCTGCAACTAAAACAACCTCATTATTTTAAATCTTTTTAAAAGGTTTAAAACTCAATTAAGTCTGTTCAGTGGTATTACACATATAGAACAGTTAGGACTTGAACCTGAGCCTTCTATTCCAGAGGTCGCGATGAACATTTAAAATATGTGGGAATACAAAAGCAAACTTAACTCCAGTTGAATCTGATTTTATTTCTGCTTTTCCTTTCTGATAAAGTCTCTTGCATAGAGACAGACCCACATATTAATTGGACTTAAGCCAGGAGAGTAATCAATCTGCTTTGATTTGCAGGAGCTAGTATTAAACATTATTATTTCTTGGTTTCTTATAACAATAGAACTTACTTTGGATTTGTTAGAGCAAAATATTGAATACTAAGTAACTTCTATCCATTAAAACAAATTATAGGTTTGGAGAGTTTCAGCAATATTTGATCTCCGCTGATGCTTCATAAATTACATTGTTAATCCCGTTTGTTGAATCAGCTTGTGTCATTTAGTAAGATTTAACTGAAGATCACTACCTCAAGGGTAGTGATCTTCAGGTTACTCCAGTGCCACATGCCAGTGAGGATAGAAATAGAAAGACAGGCCAGATGAAGGTGTGACTGAGGAGCTGGTGTAGGGGGCAGGGTTTTCAGTTCTTGAACCATTGGGATCTCTTCTGGAGGGTGGCTGATGTTGTTCCATTGTTTCAGAAAGGTAGCAAAGCCAAGCCAGGAAACTCCAGGCCAGTAAACCTGACATCAGTGGTAGTTGGGTTATTAGAGAGGATACTGAGGGACAAGGTCAACCATCATTTGTATAGCCAAGGTCTAATTAGGGCTAGGCAGCATGGATTTGTGTGTGGGAAGTCATGTCTGACAAACATTTTGTTTTTTGAAGCGGTAGGCAAGAGGATAATTAAGGACCGGGAAGTGGATGTTGTCTATATGGCCTTTTGACAAGGTACTGCACAGCAGGCTTAGTCATGAAGGTTAGGTCACATAGGATCCAGGGAGAGGTAATTGGCTTCAAAATTGGCTCAATGAAGCAGAGGGTGACAGTTAGAGTTTGTTTCTTGGACTGGAGGCCTGTGACTAGTGGTGTGCCACAGGGGTTGGTGCTGGGACCTTTGTTATTTGTTATTGACATAAATGATCTATATGTGAATATACAAGGCATGATTAGTAAGCTTGTAGACGTTACAAAGTTAGGCTGTATCTTTAATAGTGATGGTCATCAAAAATTCGAGAGATCTTGATCAAGTGGGGAAGTGGGCTGTGGATTAACAAATGCAATTCAATACAGGTAAGTGTGAGGTATGGTACTTTGGAACGTCAAACCAAGACAGGACTTATGCAGTAGAAATAGCAAGAACTGTAGACTCTGAAGTCAGTGATAAAACAGCGTGGAGCTGCAGAAACACAGCAGGCCAGGCAGCATCAGAGGAGCAGGAAAATTGACATTTTGAATCAGGGCCCTTGGGTCCCTACTCGAAACGACAACTTTCCTGCTCCTCTGATGTTGCCTGGCCTGCTGTGTTCCTTCAGCTCCACACTCTGTTATCTTAGGACTTATCAGGAACTTAATCATTTACTGAATGAGTGTTATAGAACAGAGGAACCTAAGAGTACAAGTACGTAGTTCATTCATTGAAAGCAGCGTCACAAGTAGACAGGGTGGTGAAGAAGGCATTTAGAATGCTGGCCTTCAACGATCAAGGCATTGAATGTGAGAGTGGGGATGTTATGTTGCAATTGTATAAGTCGTTGGTGATGCCACACTTGAGAGTGTGAGTAGAGCTTTGGTCACCCAGTTACAGGAAAGACATAGTTAAACTTGAAAGTATGCAACAAAGATTTACGAGGATGTTGCTAAGGCTAGTAGGCCTGAATTATAGGGAGAGGTTGGCCAGGATAGAACTTTATTCCTTGGAAAGTAGGAGAATGAGGGGTGACCTTATTCAGGTGTATACAGTCATGAGAGGCATAGGTAGGATGAATGCATGTAATCTTTTTCCCAAGGATGGGGATTTGAAAACTAGACAGCATAGGCTTAAGGTGAGAAGGGGAGGATTTAGGAAGGAGCTGAGGGGCAACTTCTTCATGCACAGAATGTTATGTGTATAGAATGGGCTGCTAGAGAAAGTGGTTGAAGCAGATGCAATAGCAACAATTTAAAAAAATATTTGGATAGGTACATGGATGGAAATGGTTTAGAGGGAAATGGACCAAATGTGGGCAGTTGGAACTAGCTGAGTGGGCACCGTGGTCAGCATGGACCAGTTTAGGCTGAAGGGCTTGATTCCACCCTGTATTAATCTTATGACTCTAGTATTTTCCATGGTCAACCTCCCACCTGCTGTTCCTCTCTTAATCAATAACTTAGTTTGGGGTAGTAGGCACATTTAATTATAGAAAACCAGGATCCCAATTTAATGCTGGGAAAGTGACTACAGTGTGAGAAAAGCGGAGAAAGGGGAATTTTGAAGCAGGATGCTCGTGAGCGATGAGAGTGGAAGTGGAAGACATGGAGATGGGGGAAGTGGAAGAAGGTAATGATCAGGCTCAGACACTATGAAAGTTATACTTGGTGAAGGTCGTTTCCCAAAATATGGCAATACATATCTCAGTCTGGCCCGTGGTGATTTGCAGGATATTTAGTTTTATGATGAGTGATTGGAATGAAATGTGATGGAAACTAAATTACAGAATATAAATACGGAACCAGAAGTGTGTAGTCATGTGCAATGCTTTTAATGTATTATGAATAAGCATCTTGTTTTCAAGTTGTTTTTTGATTTAAGTGGTCCCTCCATAGATAGCATGGGAAATTCATTTTTTATCCACTCATGTAAAGTGGACATCTCTGGCTGGCCGTCTGTTGCCCTTGAGAAGGTGATGGTGAGCTGCCGCCTTGAACCGTTGCAGCTCACCTGCTGTTGTTTGACCCACAATGCCATAGGGAGGGAATGCCAGGATTTTGACCCAGTGAAGGAATCATGATGTATTTACAAGTCAGGATGGTGAGTGGCTTGGAGGGGACCTTGAAGGTGGCGATATTCCTGTGTATCTGCTTCCTTTGTTGTTCTAGATGCTTGTGGATGTCGTGCCAGTCAAGTGGGCTGCTTTGTCCTGTGTAGTGTCAAACGGCGTGGGTGTTGTTGAAGCTGCACTCATCCAGGCAAGTGGGAGGTACTTCATCACACTCAGACTTGTTCCTTGTAGATGATGGATAGGCTTTGGGGAGTCAGGATATGAGTTACTTTACACAGTGTTTCTAGCCTCTGACCTGTGTTGTAGTCCCTGTGTTTATGTGGCAAGCCTAGTTGAGTTTCTGGTCAATGGTAGCCCCCAGGATGTTGATAGTGGGGGATTCAGTGATGCTAGCACTGCTAAATGTCAAGGGACAGTGGTTAAATTGTCTTTTATTGATGATGGCCATAGACTGGCACCGGTGTGTCATGAATGTTACTTACCACTTGTCAGCCTAAGCTTGGATATTATCCATATTTTGTTGCATTTGAACATGGATAGCTTCAGTATCGGAGGAGAAATGAACGGTGTTGAATATTTCGCAATCATCAACCAACATCCCAACTTCTGATCTTTTGATGGAGGGAAGGTAATTGAAGCCACTGAAGATGGTTGGGTCTAGGACACCACCATGTGGAACTCCTGCAGAGATGTCCTGGAGCTGAGATGACAGCCACAATCATCTTCCTATGTGCCTGATATGACTCCAACCAGCGGAGAATTTTCCCTCTGATATCTATTGATTTCAGTTTTGCTTCGGCTCCTCGATGCCTTGCTCAGCTGAGTGTGGCTTGGATGTCAAGTGTTGTCACTGTTGTTTCACCTCTGGAATTCAGTTCTGTTGTCCGCGTTGCAACCAAGGCTGTAATGAGGTCAGGAGCTGAGTGGCCCTGGTGAAACCCAAACTAGGCATCACTGAGCAGCTTATTCCTGATCAGGTGCGGCTTAATAGCACTTTTGATGACACTCTCCATTACTTTACTGATGATCAAGAGTTGACTGGGTAGTAATTGGTTCCTTTTTATATAAAGGGTGCACTTGGGCAATTTTCCACATGCCAGGTAGATGCCAGCATTGTAACTGTACTGCAAGAGCTTGGCTAGGGGAGCAGCATGTTCTGGAGCATAAGTTGTCATACATTATTGCCAGCGTTTTGTCAGGGCACATTGCCCATCCGAAATTACCCTTGAACATCGTGATAAGCTGTCTTCTCGAACTGCTGCAATCTATTTGAATTGGTACACTGACGATGCCTCGGGGAGGGAGTTTATTGACTTTGATCCTATGACACTGAAGTAAAGGTGATATATTTCCAAGTCAAAGTGTTGAGTGACTTGACAGGTAACTTGAGTGCTGGGCTCCCATTTCTCTACAGTATAATGCTGTATGAAGTTGTTAATATGGTGAGAGAAATTCAATCAGATGAATTAGTAATACTTTTTGCCTCCTAAACCTGTTGTAGTCCTCCTATAGATGAGGTAGGTATGCCTAAAAATTAAGAACTGAAATATGCCATATAGCCCCTCTTAGCCTGCTCTGTCATTCAGTCAGATCATAACTGATCTAATTGTACCTTTCAAATCTGTGTTCATGCCTACCCTTGATAAATTTTCACTGCCTTGCTTAACAAGAACCTGTCTGTCTCTGACTTAAAATATTTGAGAACTCTTCCTGAAAAGTTATAGAAGCAGAAAATTCCAAAGACCTGGCTCAAAAAGAAAAGAATTCGCCTCATCTCTCCTTTAAAATAGGTGGCTCCTAACTTGTACAGTAATCTCAGTTCTAGAATCTCCTAAAAATCACATCTGTCCTGTCAAGATCTCTCAAGAGCTTATGTTTCAGTCAAGTCATCTGTTATTCATCTGAACTGCAGCATGTACAAGTCTAGCTATTCCAATCTTTTCTTATGAGACAACAGGCCCATCCCAGGTTATAGTCCAGTGAACTTGCTTTGAGCTACTTGAGTCAGGATGGGATCCTTTCTTAAATAAAATAATGAATGCTGGGCACAGATGTGCCCTTAACAGTGCTTGATACAATTGAAATGTAACTTTCTACTTTGATATTCAGTTCCCATTGTAATAAATGGTAACATTCTGTTAGCTTTCCTAATCACCAGCTATATCTGTGTAGTAACATTAGCACACGAGAGCCCAGATATCTGTATATATTGGAGTTCTGCAGTGTTACTCCATCTAAATAATATGCTTCTCTTTAGTTTTCCAGCTAAAATGGGCAGTTTCACATTTTCCACATTTATCGTACACTTGTAATATCTTTGCCCACTCACTTACATATGTATCTTTGTCTTTTCTGTAGCTTCCTATGTCCTCTTAACTTGCTTTCCTGTCTTTCTTTGTGCTGTCAGCATGTTAAGCACCCATGTCCCTCATACCTTCATACTTTTATATAGCTTGTGAACAGTTGAGGTACGTGTAGCATCTCACTTGTTACAACTTGCTGACCTGTTTTTTATTCCAAAAAAAGACCATTAACACCTACGATACACTTCCTGTTAATTAGCCAATCTTCTATCCATGCCAATATGCTACCCTTTGTTTGCAATAACCTTTTTGGTATGGCACCTTATCAAATTCCTTCTGGAAATGCAAGTACCCTGCAGTCACTAGATCTCTTTTATCCACAGTGTATGTTAACTCTTCAAATAACTACAATAGGTGGGTCAAATATGGTTTTCCTTTCAGAAAACCATTGATTTCTTTGAGCGTGTCCAAGTACCCTGCTATAACATGTTTAATAACAGCTTCTGGCATTTTCTCTATGACAAATGTTAAACTAACCTGGCTGTAGTTTCTTGCGTGCTGTCTCCTTTTTTGAAATGAGTTATGTTCACTATCTTTCAATCTAACAGAATGCCCCCAGATAGTGTGTGTTTGGAAAATTAAAGCCAATGCAGCAACTGTCTCACTAGCCACTACTTCTCAGATTCTACAATGACATCCATTAGGACCCAGGCACTTGTTAGCCTGCGACTTCAGCAGTTACTCTGTTTCATGTCTCTGGTGATTGTGATTTTCCTGAGGTTACCCCGTCCATTTCCTGTTTTATAACTACTACTTCTACAATGTAATTTGTGTCCACTATATTGAATACTGATGTGAAACAGTTTTTCCTCCTCATTTTTTTGATTTTTTTTTAAAGTTTTGCTCATTTTTCTGGTCTGCCAACTATCATTGTGCAATTGTATCTCTCTTAGTTTCACACACACAGCAACATTTCTAGTTAACCACTGATGGTAAGTCTATCGCTCAAAATTTTACTTTACTTGTTGGAATGTATCTATTCTGTGTACTTGGAAATATCTCTTTATAGATACCCGCTAGTGCTTCCAAGTTGACCTGTCCTTTGATCTAATTAGCTAATTCACATTAGACAGCTGTGTGCATGCCTCATAGTTCCCCAGATTTAAATTTTTAAAGAAGTTTTAGACCCACTCCTATTTTCCTGAAACTGAATGTAAAATTCATTCATATTACACTTCCTGTGGTGTGGTGGGGATCTTCACAATGAGATCATTAATTATCCTGTGTCATTGCTTAATACCAAGTTTATTATGACCTACTCCAGAACATGCTATTCAAAAAACCTATTCTATTAGAAACCATTCTATTAATTCCTCATCTCAGGGTGCCTTTGCCCATCTGACATTTTCAGTCTATATGTAGATTAAAATTGCCCATGATTATTGCTGTCCCATTTTGATAGCCTCTAGTTATTTCTTCCTTTATGTTACACCTTAATGTTGTTGCTGTTAGGAGCCTTGTATATTCTGACAAGTTGTTTCTTTTTTTATAATCTCTAATTTCTACCCAAATTGTTTCCTCATCTTGGTTTATGGACCTTGAGTCACTTTTCTTTATTATTGTAATACTGTAATTAACTAACAATGCCAACCCTTCACCTTTTCCTAGTTTGCTGCTATTTTTATAAATACCTTGTATCTTTCAAGATTCAGGTCTGAAGCAGCAAGCATTTACATTTTTTGTCTGATGTTTGTATTTAGTGCAAGCTAGTTTGTAGAAGAAATGGTATATAAAAGAAAGATAATGTACATATTCTTTGCTCAATTTCTGGCTTTGCAGGTAGTGCATCTAAAGTGTGAGATATCATGAACAGTGAGATTGCCCTGAGTGGACAAAAACAACTGCAGAGATCAGTTTCTGTACTTTAGTTGTTGAGCTAAAGAGTACAAAAAGAAGAATGATTTGGACTGTTTATCCATACTTTTTCATACCTTGCAAAGAGTCATAAGTTCAGATGGGATTGGAGTGATTAGTGGTATGTAGAGTGAGAGGAGCCTGGCTGAGTTAGATAACAAGGATTTACAGAAACTGAACGATTCAGAAGGTACGATGTATCTTTGATCTACAGGGATAGGGCTAAAATCCAGAATGCTCAGCATAGCATCTTTGAGCAAATGGGTGTCCAAACTGAAGACCGGGGGAAGCGGTGGGTATGGTCTGGTGGTTATAGGGAGTTCAGTACTTAGAAGTTGAGATTCTTTGTGAACAAATTTGGGAGTACCATACAGTACAGCCACTACCTGCTGTCAGAGTGAGAACTTCTTAAAAAAGCTTGAAAATAATTGTGGCAATAACGTAATGATTCGGATCCACGTTGGGACCAGCAAAGTAGCAGACTAGTAGGTTAGAGGTCATGTTTGGACACTGCCAGGAAATAAATTAAGAAGCATGGCCTGAGGGATTGCAATATCTGGATTATTATCTGAACTGTATAGCTCGAAGGCATGGTCTGTGGAGTTGAGTGAAACTGAACATAATGTAATTATCAGCAAACATCCTCACTTGATAGTATTGAAAGAAAGAAGCTTATTGATAAAACAACAGAAACTAGTTGGATCTAGTACACTGAAATAAAATCAAAATACTGAGGATGCTGGGAGTCTGAAATGCTAGCTTAGTGGGCCTGGCTGTACCTGTGGCTTTAAAAAAAGGCAGAGTTAACATTTTGAGAGCTTCTTCAGAGGTTCCATTCATTAAATTTATCTGTCTCCTAACTATTATCATTTACTATAAATGCTTAACTCAATTCCAACTCACCCACCCGCTACCATAATGTCTTTTGATGGAGACATTAATCTCCAACAATGTTCTCCTCTCTCTTAGAAGATACACAGGTTTAATGTTCACCTCTGTCTTTTCCTGGGAAGGTAAGTGCAAGAATAGAATCGTCAGCAAATTTTCCATAGGCAGTTCATTTTTGGTACTGTTTCAGAAATTAAAAGTACATCATGTGTAAGATTTCAGGACCAGGATTTATAAGAAATTCCTGCTGCACCTCCCTTTCTTTAAGGGTGGGGCTTACACAGTAAATGGTAGGTCCTTGGGTAGTGTTGTATAACAATGAGACTCTGATGCAGGTACATAATTCTTTAAAGTTTGTATCATATATAGACAAGCTGGTTAAAAAGGCATTTGGCACACTTGCCTTCGTTGCTCAGTCCTTTGAGTATAGGAGTTGGGACGTTATATTGAGGTTGTACAGGACATTGGTAAGGTCGTTTCTTCAATACTGTGTTCAGTTCTGGTTGCTCAGTCATAGGAAGGATATTATCAGGCTGGAGAGGGTCCAGAAGAGATTTACTAGAATGTTGCCAGGTATGGAAGGTTTGAGTTATAAAGAGGAGCTGGATATGCTGGGACTTTTTTTACTGAAGCATCGGAGGTTAAGAGGTGACCTGATAGAAATTTATAAAATCACGAGAGGTATAGAGAAAATTGATGGTATTCGCCTTTTCCCTAAGATGGGGAATTTCAAGAATTAGGGCACATTTTTAAGGTTAGAAGAGAGAGATTCAAAAAAGGCACGAGGCAATTTTTTTTTACACACAGGGTAGTTTGTGTGACGAATGAACTTTCTGGATGCAGGTATAATTACAACATTTAAAAGACATTTGAATGGAATAATGAAAAGCAAAGGTTTGGAGTGATATGGGTGAGGAGCAGGCAGGTGGGACTGCTTTAGTTTGGGATTATGTTTGGGATAGACTGTTTGGACCTAAGGGTCTGTTTCCATTCTGTTTGACTCTGACTCTGTTTTCTGCAGGTTGAAAAGCAAATGGCTTCCTCCTCAGTACTTCTAAGCCTTTGTTTCATAAGGTCATCTGCTTTCCACAGGTGGCCAGCGTCATTTATAGGACTTAAAGGAATATATTTGATCTCTGCCTCAAGTTTCATTTTTTAAACAGGATCGTGACTCATGAATTATAGTGAAAAGTTTTCCTCAGCTAATACTTTATGGTGCTCTTGGAGCCCTGACTATTTCTGTAAAAGGAAGATTTTTCCTCCATCATTTTATCTCACTTCACTGTATAAAATTCTTGAACACTTTTTGTTTCTGTACAGGATTTTTAGAATCTTCTGTTACTTGTTTTTCAACCTTGGAGGCTTGATAGTATTGTGTAACTAATAATAACTGGGCTTTTATCTTAGCTGTCTCTTTGAGGTACTTAGTTCCAATTCCTACTTGACTTTGACCTGTACCAGCTCCTTTAGATACTTGACTTGAAGCTTCACCGAAGTATTCTGTTTCTCTAGAACCTGTATGTTTCTACATTGGAAAAACTTTTGCTCCCATGGCTTGCTGAGAAGACACCAGCTGCCACTTATTCAGATCAGTGATTTCTGAACGTTAAATAGTGGAATTATCTAATTTGGACATAAGTGTATCCTTTTCCCCGGATAACTTTTTATTAGCTTCTTATCACCATTGGACTACCACTTTGCCTGACAAGAATATCTTTTATGGGCCTCAGAAGTATCTCCTTCTTAGACAATTTCAGCCTGGGGTGATCTGTTCTGAAGCTTCTTTGGTGCAGTTTGAAATGTTCTATTGCTGTTCCAGCAAATCATCTTCTAATGGCCTATCTTATTATGGTAGGCATATTATTCAGCACTGCTAGGTGGACAGAGTTGGCACTGATGTGGAGTTTTCCTGCTGCAATACCCTCCTCTTCCCCTTCTGGCTGTTGTCTTCTGGCTGTGTTAGAAGATCTCTTATTGAAGTGGACTGAGTCAAAGTCTGTGTGTTGACCCCAGGGAAATGGTGTCACCTCAGATAACAAATCTGTTCTGCTTGTAAAGTTCGGCCTATCTGATGACACATATTGCTTATAGTAACGCAGATCTTCTTTAGAGTGTAAAAGTTCTGATAAAGCTTCATCCTGCACCCCTAATATAATGTGGTTCGTGTAGCCTCTCTGTTCATCTTTTAGTATTGGCAATCATCTGTGAAGTGGTTTATATCATTTGTAATCATTTATATATCATTTGAGAAGGTATTGGCCTATTGTCATTTTTGCTAGACTGTTAATCCAGAGACCTAGTTAATGTTCTTGGGATCTGAGTTCAAATCTCACCATGGCAGATGGTGATGTTTGAATCCAATTAAAAAAGACTGCAATTTCTAACTGTGAGAAAAACCCATCTCATTCACGAAATAGCACATTGTGGAGCTGGATGAACATAGCAGTCCAAGCAGCATCTTACGAGCACAAAAGCTGACGTTTTGGGCCTAGACCCTTCATCAGAAAAGGGATTCTCCAGCATCTGCAGTTCCTATTATCTCTCATTCATGGAATTACCTTTTAGAAAGGGAAAGTGTTGCCCTCACCTGGCCTGGTTGACAAGTGACTCCAGACCAAGAGCAATGTGGTTGACTCATCACTGCCCTCCAGGCAAATAGGGATGGGCACTAAATACCGGTCTCACCAGCGACACTCACATCCTGTGAGTGAAATTAAAAAAAGTTTCCCCTCCCTCGTGGTGAGCCAGTTTCTCTTGTGTAGCCTTATGCAACGTCACCTTGAACTGAAAAATGTGTTATACCATAAGATAGAGGAACAGAATTAGGCCATTTGGCCCACTGAGTCTGCTCCACAGTTCATTCGTAGCTGATGTGTTTCTCAGTGCCGTTCTCATGCCTTCTCCCTGTAACCCTTGATCCCCTTACTAATCTTGAACCCATCTATCTGTCTTAAAGACATTCAATGACTTATCTCCACAATCATCTGTGGCAATGAGTTCTACAGATCACCACCTTCTGGCTAGAGAAATACTTCCTCATTTCAGTTCTAAAGCATCACCTCTTCACTCTGAGACTATGCCATTGGGCCCTAGTCTTTCCCACTTTGGAAGTATCTTCTCCACATCCATTCTATCCAGACAACTTAGAATTCTGTAAGTTTCAATGAGATCCCCCTTGTTCTTCTAAACTCTGAATACGGACCCACAGTCTTCAACTGCCACTTGTATGACAAGCTCTTCATCCTTGGGGTCATTCTTGCAAATCATAAAACATAAACAGAATCCCTACAGCGTGGAAGCAGGCCATTTGGCCCATCGAGTCCACACCAGTCATTTCAGCAGCATCCCACCCAGACCCATTCCATTCCTGTAAGCCTGCATTCCCCGTAGCTAATGCAACTAGCCTGCATATCCCTGGACACCATGGGCATTTTAGCGTGGTCAGTCCACCTAACCTGAACATCTTTGGACCGTGGGAAGAAACCAGAGCAGCCAGAGGAAACCCATATAGACAAGGGAGAATGTGTAAACTCCACACACGGTTGCCTGAGCTGGTATTGAACCCACGTCCCTGGCGCTATGAGGCAGCAGTGCTAATCACGGTGCTGCCCAAATCTTCTCTGGACCTCCTCTAATACCAGCACATTCTTTGTTGGATATGGGGCACAAGTTGTTCACAATATTCCATATGTGATCTGACCAGAACCATAAGCCTTAGTAGTACATCCATGCCCTGGTATTTCTAGACCTCTTAAAGTATTTGCTTCCCGAACTCCGAATTGAACGTCATGTTAACCTCAAGGGAATCCTGAACCAGGACCCTTAAGCCCCTTCGCGTTTCAGATTTACGAAGCTCTTCCCCATTTATAAAATAATTTACACCTCTCTACTGTCTTTTTCGACAGTATTCACTCTAGAAAATGACAATGTTGTCGAGGAGAATACTGCGATACAGGCTACTAGACTAGGTGGGATTGAGGTTCACAAGGAAGAGGTATTAGAAATCCGACAGAGTGTGAAAATAGATAAGTCCCCTGGGCCGGATGGGATTTATCCTAGGATCCTCTGGGAAGCCAGGGAGGAGATTGCCGAGCCTTTGGCATTGTCTTTAACTTGTCATTTTCTACAGGAATAGTGCCAGAAGACTGGAGGATAGCAAATGTGGTTCCCCTGTTCAAGAAGGGGAGTAGAGACAACCCTGGTAATTATAGACCAGTGAGCCTTACTTCAGTTGTTGGTAAAGTGTTGGAAAAGGTTATAAGAGATAGGATTTATAATCATCTAGAAAAGAATAATTTGATTAGGGATAGTCAGCACGGTTTTGTGAAGGGTAGATTGTGCCTCACAAACCTTATTGAGTTCTTAGAGAAGGTGACCAAACAGGTAGATGAGAGTAAACCGGTTGATGTGGTGTATATGGATTTGAGCAAGGCTTTCGATAAGGTTCCCCACAGTAGGCTATGGTACAATTTTTATAAATGACCTGGATGAGGGCATAGAAGGATGGGTTAGTAAATTTGCAGATGACACTAAGGTCGGTGGAGTTGTGGATAGTGACGAAGGATGCTGTAGGTTGCAGAGAGACATAGATAAGCTGCAGAGTTGGGCTGAGTGGTGGCAAATGGATGTTAGTGCAGACAAGTGTGAGGTGATGCACTTTGGTAGGAATAACTGGAATGCAAAGTACTGGGCTAATGGTAAGATTCTTGGTAGTGTAGATGAGCAGAGAGATCTCGGTGTCCATGTACACAGATCCTTGAAAGTTGCCACCCAGGTTGACAGGGTTGTTAGGAAAGCGTACAGTGTTTTAGCTTTTATTAAAAGAGGGATCGAGTTCCGGAACCATGAGGTTATGCTGCAGCTGTACAAAATTCTGGTGCGGCCGCACTTGGAGTATTGTGTACAGTTCTGGTCTCCGCATTATAAGAAGGATGTGGAAGCTTTGGAAAGGGTGCAGAGGAAATTTACTAAGATGTTGCCTGGTATGGAGGGAAGGTCTTACGAGGAAAGGCTGAGGGACTTGAGGCTGTTTTCGTTCGAGAGATGAAGGTTGGGAGGTGACTTAATTGAGACATATAAGATAATCAGAGGGTTAGATAGGGTGGATAGGGAGAGCCTTTTTCCTAGAATGGTGACGGTGAGCACAAGGGGGCATAGCTTTAAATTGAGGGATGAAAGATATAAGACAGATGTTAGACGTAGCTTCTTTACTCAGCGTAGTAAGGGTTTGGAACGCTTTGCCTGCAACGGTAGTAGATTCGCCAACTTTAAGTACATTTAAGTCGTCATTGGACAAGCATATGGACATACGTGGAATAGTGTAGGTTAGATAGGCCTCAGATTAGTATGACAGGTCGGCTCAACATTGAGGGCCGAAGGGTCTGTACTGTGCTGTAATGTTCTACGTCCTTCCTACCAAAATGCATAACTGCTCACTTCCCCATATTGTATTCCATTTGCCACTTCTTTGCCCATTCTCTTCGCCTGTCCAAGTTCTTCTGCATCCTTTTTGCTTCCTCAACAGTATATGTCCCTCGAGCTTTAATTATAGTATTGAATGTTGTTGTTCCTTCTGCTTTCCCTTTTTAGGTGACAGTGTTGGCTCTGGTTGTGTGCAGAAGTTTGCTGACCTGGTCTTCTGATTTTTGATTGAAGTCTGAAGCAGCGTGATATCTGCTAAACCATGGTGACATAGTACCAGCTAATCAGGACCCTTTGTGTGCTTTTGCAATTCTGAAGAAAGCAACGAGCTTTCCATCAACATTGTGTTTGCTGCGTTGAGCTATGGTCACTTAAATGCTACTTTTCTTTCCTAACTTTTTTTTAATGGGTATGTGTGTGTGTGTTCCCTTTCTTGTGCAGTTCTCTCTCTCCATAAAGATTTCTGATTGTCAGGAATTTATAAATCACTGATCAGTTTTCTTGTTGCTTGCTGAATTCCCAGCTGTGCTGTTTCTCCGCACTACTTCAGCTTTATCACAGGCTTTTTCTTCTTTGCAGTTCCATATTCAGGTGAGCTCTGAAGTCCATTGCTCACTGTTTCTTGTTGCCACCGAGCTTCTCATATATTTGGGGTTATATTTGCCCTCCTCCACTTCCTATAGATTCACCTTGTCTTTCAGCTGCCTGTAACTCTTCAGGCAGGTTTTACCACTTGCCTTTTGGTTCTGTGGGTCTGGTCTCCGTCAGCCACCATGTAATACCATCAGGTCTGTGCATTTGTAAGTGAATATTTAAATAATTGTAAACAAAGGCCAGTATAAGAGTACATCTCCTGGACCCTTAATAATGAATCTCCGTTTTCTCATGATCCGATATCACAGTGACCTTTCACATGCATTCAGTAGCTGTTTGTAGAGTTGATGCATAATTAACCCTTTACTTCATCACACATGGAGAAATCAGATCTTTCCCTTCCCTGTGTTTAGCCAGATACTGAGACCTCTGGAGTAAATATTGTTGACTCCTTTCTGATTTGTATATTACTGCTGAAGTTCATCCATCCTTCTTGTTGGACCACTATACCCATAGATGGTAATGGAGAAGTCTGGGTCATTGGCTGTAAGGTATGATTCAATGAGACATCTAAGACCAGTCCACAAAATCTGACAATGTCAGCCTCCTAATTTTAGACTAAGTCCCTAAATGTTATTGAAGATAAGTTTATAAGGTTGATGTGGCAGGATGTATCCGGCCCCTACACCATCATTTGGGTCATCCAAGGGTCTTCTTTTTCTTTGACAGTTTGATATGACTAAATAGCTTGCCAGACCTCTTCAAAGGGTGTTTAAAAGTCAAGTACATTGCTGTAAATCTGGAGTTATATCTGGTAGAGTTGACTGAATTAGTGCAGCATGTTTTCCTTCCCAAAAGGATGCTAGTGAACCAGATTTTTTTAAAAACACATTCTGATTGCTTCAACGTTATCATTAATGAGAGTAACTTTTTATTCCGGATGTGTTCTTACACTTACTTTAAACAAAAATGTTCTCTTGTTGCATCAGTGAGCTTTGAACTGTTTCTGTGGAGCACTTGTTTAGCCTTTGGTTAATAGTCCAGTAACACTGGAACTATATTTCCATTCATTTTATTCAACAATGTCATTTTGTTCTTCAATTAAATTTACGTAAGTCTTAACAAAATTTAGCAACACTTCTCTTTAATTTTTTGATTTGAAATCAGCATTTGTTTAGTTCCCAGCATCTAAAAATACATTGTTGCAATCTTATCTTCGTTATACCATATGATTATCTTCACATTGGTATATTGTATGCACTTTTTCGAAGTCATAGCCTTCGATCTTGAAGTAACCACTTAATCTGCCAGAATTGATACATTTACAGTTTGATTTATTGAATCACTAGTAACCAAGTGACTTGATAATGTGTTAAATGGCACAAGTAATGCAGTGCAAGAGGTATACCCTTCAGTTCAACATGAAGGATGCCAGTGGATTTTTCAGAGTATTTACCTCACTGTTAAATTGGAGTAATCTTGCAGTCATTGATACACATTCAGAGAACATTATAGACTGCTCTTTGGTAGATTCTCAAGTTCTGTGCATCTCTGATTTTAATTACAACACTGATAGCTGCCGTGTCTTGTAGTTCCTGAGACTATAAGCCCTGGTATTTATTCCCTGAACCTTTCTTAATCTAAACTTTTTGCTTTACTTTTTAATGTACTTCTTGAAACTGACCTCTTTGACCAAGCCTTTGGCCAAATCTAAGTTTTCTAATGAGATGTGGTTTTTAATGTTGCTAATTCTTCTGTGAGGTGCCTTTGAATATTTTGCTACTTTAAAGGCACCATTATTATTGTGTTGATACTGTACATGTGTTAGTGTCAATTTTTCTCTGCAGACAACGCTGCTAGATTTGGATGCCTTGGCAAGACATCTTGCTGACTGCATTCACAGGTTGGTCAACATAAATTTAGAAGCTTTTCTCAGGACTACATTATGTTATTGCATTATTGCATATTGATTTCTTTTCCCTTCCCCTTTTCTGTAGCAGGGAAATCCTTGATCAGCAAGATAGTAACATTGAAGATGATGGACTTACAGGACTTCTGCGACTTTGCACTGTGGTCATAAAGCACAAGCCCCCATTTAAATTCTCTCGAGAAGGGCAGGTAAAAGATTTTACATTTTAGAGTGATAAAACATAGTAAGTGGCCACTTGGGCTGATGTGGATGTATAACGTGTTTGATCAAGGAGCCTTGCTTGACCCTCCATTGTTGCTTTATGTTAAGGTTTCTTGAAACACCTCATGCTTAAATACCTGCACAAGTTTCATTTGAAATTTTTTATGGAATCAACTTCCACGACCTTATTGTACTGAGAGTTCTAAATCCTGGCAATTCTGAATGAAAACATTCCACCTCTTCTCCCACCTGTGTGGCGAAGTTGGTGGCTCTGTGAATATGACAGTGGACTAGCAGTCCAGAGCCCCGGGCTAATTTTCTGGCAATGTAGGTTCAAATGTCAGCTTGGCAGATAGTGAAATTTGAATTCAGTACAAACCTGTAATTAAAAGAAGGCTAGCCTAATAGTAACCATTAATCAGCATTAAAACCCATCTGGTTCCCCATTATCCTTACCCACAGCAATGTGGTTGACTTGTAACTCCTGCCTGAGAATTGGGGATGAGCAATAAATGTGGGCCTGGTCCGCAATGTCTGCATTGCCTGAACAAATAGGAAGTAGTTCCATTCCTAATGATTTTGAACTGATGACCACTTATGGACCCAGTCACCAAAGGGGTTTTTTTCCCCTGAACTTGCTAATCAAACCTCCCTTAATCAAAAAATGTTGAATCGTTTACGACTTAGTTCTCTTTGTTTTGAAGAAAAATAGTTCTAACTTTTCCAGTCTCCTCAAAACTGATTTCCTTTATCCCTGGTAATAACATCTCCGCATACTGTTTCTGTACCCACTTCAGACCCTTTATGTCTCCGATTCAATAGGGGATATTCAGAACAAGAGGGCCTGACTTTAATATTTAGGGGTAGGTATTCTGAAGATAATGTTTTTATAGAGGCATGTGAGTATGAAACTGATTTCCTTAAAGGCTATGAAGGCTTTTCAATACTAAGAGTAAAATTATTCAACAAATGTAGAAGAAATCTGCACAAACGAACCAGTGGTGTCGGTCAGCTATGATCTTAATTGTGTAGAAGCATAGAAAATGAAGGCAGGAGTGGGCATTTGGCCACCAGGCTGATACTATCATCCAGTATGATTTTGGCTGATCATCCAACTCAGTACGCTGTTCCTGCTTTCTTCCCTTTTTTTTTATCCTTTTAGCCTGAAGAATAGTATTTAAGCCCTTCTCAAAAACATACAATGTTTTGAAATATAGGATATAGGAACAGGACTATGCCATTCAGCTCTTCAAGCCTGCTCCACCATTTAATATGACCATACTATTTTGAACATCGTTCCTGCTTTCACCCCATATCCTTTTGATCCCTTCAGCCCTAAACGCTATCTGTTTTCTTGAAAAGATTCCTTATTTTGGCCTCAGCAGGTTTCTGAGAGTGAATTTCATGCACTTACCACATCTTCTGGGTAAAGAAATTCATCCTCATCTCAGTCTTAAATGGCCCACCCTATATCCTTAAAGCTGTAATCCCTGTTTCTGGACTCCTTGGTCATCAGGGCATCTTTCTCAATTTACCCTGTCTAGTCCTTTTAGAATTTAATTGGTTTCTGTGAGATCCCCCTCACCAGCATTCTTTTAAAATCCAGTGAATCTCATCCTAATTGATCTAGCACGTCTTCGTGCCTTGGTCTTGCCATCCCAGAAATTAGCCAAATAAACTTTGTTGCACTCCTTCCATAGCCTGAAGCAGACCAAGACTGCACATTATATTCCAAGTGTGGTCTCACCAAGTCCCTGTGCAATTGCTGTAAGCGTTCCCTGCGTCTACACTCAAATCCTGTCTCAGTGAAGGCCAGAGGAGTATAACCGAATACACATGAGGGGTTGACTATCTTTCTGTTTGTGCACTTCACAGAATATTTGAATGCTTTTGAAGCTATAGGAAGTGGTTACTGGTACCAGTTTTTATCAAATCCTAACTAACTTTTCCATAATAAGTCGTACTTCAAGAGAAATTCTAATAGTTGTTTTGTAGTTTGACAAACATTTTTGTAATCTGGTTGTAAATGGAAGAAGCCATTACTTTGCTAAGAATCATTCAATGTAAGATATTTTCTTTTTAATGTAAGTGAGATGCTAATTTTGAATAAATTGCAAAGAAACATTTATTTCCTTTCAATATTCTGCCTGGATGTCTACCTGAATGTCTGTCATAATGCTCAATTTTCCTGCTTTGTTCGATTAGATCATTCAGCCCATAAAGTCTGCTTCACTGTTTAGTGAGATCATGGTTGATTTGATAGTCCTTAACTGTACTTTACTACCTGTCCTGATAACCATTGATTCCCTTACTGATTTATTAAAAAAAATGCTTCTATCAGCCTTGAATGTACTTCTGAATGACTGAGCTTCTACTGCTGCCTGTGGTAAAGAATTGCCTAGAAAGACTACCCTCTAAGAGAAGAAATTCCTCCTTGTCTTCATCTTAAATTGGTGGCCTCATATTCTGAGATTAAACCCTCTGGTCTTAAACTCTTCCACAAGGAGAAACAAACTCTCCACATCTACTCAGTCAAGCCTCCTAAGAACCTTACGTGATTTTCAATAAGGTCATTTCTCATTCTTCTAAATTCCAATGAGTCTACTCAATATGTCCTGTTAAGAAAATCCCTCCATACCACACATCTACTTACTGAACCTTCTCTGTACTGCCTCCACTGCGAGTGTATTTTTCTTCAAAGTGTTGCATAGCATAGCAACAGACCCTTCTGTCCACTTGTCCATGCCAACCAGATATCCTAAACTGATCTAATTTCCTTTGTCAGCATTTGGACTATATCCCTCTAAATCTTTTCTATTCATGTACACAGCCAGATGCCTTTTAAATGTTCTTATTGTACCAGCCTCCATTACGTCCTCTGCAGTTCATTCCACGTACCACCCTCTACATGAAAAAGTTGTCCCTTGGGTCCTTTTTAAATCTTTCCCTTCTCACCTTAAACGTCAACTTCTAGTTTTGGACTCCCCTATCCTGGAGAAAAGACTTTTGGCTGTTCACCATATCCATGCACCTCATGATTTTGTAAACCTCTATAAAGCTCCCCCCTCAGCCTCCAAGGCAAATAAACCCAGCCTATTCAACCTCTCCCTATAGCTTAAACGCTCCAGGTCTGGCAACATTCTTGTAAATCTTTCCTGAACCGTTCCAAGTTTCGCAACATCTTTGCTACAGCAGCAAGGCCAGAATTGAATGCAGTATTCCAGTGGTGGCCTACCCAATGTCCTGCATCGCCTCAACATAACCTCCTAACTCCTGCACTCAAAACACTGACCAATCAAGGCAAGTGTACCAAATGTCGCCTTCACTATGTACCTGTGGCTCCACTTTCAAGGAACTATGAACCTGAACTCCAAGGTCTCTTTGTTTGGCAACACACCCCAGGACTGTTGGATATGGGGACCAAGACTGTTCACGTTGAGGGTATTAAGGAAAGGACCTGGCAGATTACCCACCACAAATTACATGGAAGTTTTCAACTGAACATTGAATTCCTTGACTTTACACAACTTCAAGTTGATCTAGTTTCACATACTGACACCTGCAATAATATCTAATATCATAATATGTTGAAACTGTCAATAGGTAATCGGTAGCAGAGGATCACAAAATCCAAAGAATGAAAAATAAATTGTGGGTGAAAAGTAAATTCAGTGAGATTCATTTAGGATGTCCAGCTTTTCAGTTTTCAAGTATTGCATGTTGTTAAGAATATAAATCCAGTAATTTATCAGATAAATTACAAAACAGGAATGAAGAATATGTAAAATTCGAATGCCCAGCATGCACAGCTTACTTTGGTGAACTATATAGATTTACAATTTTGCTGTTGGCAAACAATATTGTAGCATCAGGTAGGATGAAGTACAGAGTAAGAATCATACCCATAAAAACTATATTGTTTAAATCTGTATAAGCAGTTTACAGATATTTATCATGCGTATTAGTGTGTTTGGTCAGCTCATTTTGTTTTAGTGCTTGCTAAATATGGAGGACCAAAGCAATTTTCTCGTGTTTTCATTGTAGGAATTCCTAAGAGATGTATTCAATCTCCTGTTCTTACTGCCAAGCCTGAAGGATAGACAACAACCAAAATGTAAATCTCATTCCTCCAGAGCAGCAGCCTACGATTTGTTGGTGGAAATGGTGAAGGGCTCAGCAGAAAACTACAGGCTGCTACACAACTGGGTGATGGCACAACATATGCAATGTAAGAAAGACTTATAATTGTGTTTGATAATCATTTTTGGACGGCTAATTTTGAAGAACTAAGAATACTTTTCAGGAAACATTAAGTATAAAGCTTTGTGCTGAGCATGTAATAAAAATAGCTATCATCAGGCTTAGCACTAAACAGAAGTGACTTTACATGGCTAACATGATTTTACAGAAGAGAAGCGTCCTGCCTAACAATGTCCCTTGATTTTGAGTGAGAAAAACCCCATGCCACTGTGATTAATTTCTTTTGATAGAAAAAAAAGGTCAATGAGACTGCCAGTCTCTGCTGCAATCCAGTGGCAATACCCTGACTAATTAGAACCTATCTGCCCGATCTGGGAACCAAGATTGACAGTTAATGGTCATTGTTGCACCTCCATTCTAATGATGGCAGCATTAATCAACACCTTCTTGTCATGTTGCATAAATTAGTGACCTCTTTCTCCTGTTTGTTTTTTGCATCCTAGCCCTGATGAATGCAAGATGAAAAATTTTGACTTATTGTCTCCTATTAGCAATGTTTAAACTCTTCAATTTGTACCTTGCTTCAAAAGAAGTTCTACATGAGAGGCTAATATTTAAAATCAAAACTATTGGATTACAAGTAAAATTTCACATGAATTTGAGGGTAGAAAACAACAGGTATTTTTAGTGCGTTAACCAAGATAGATGGATGCACGTAGTGTCCCAGGTGTATAGATTGAAACTATCATTTCTAACTGGCATCAATCACTTGGGCTCAAGTACTCGAGAGAAGTTGGTCAAGATTCTATGATTATCCCAAACCAGGTGCTGAATAGAATTATAAAGCAAGTTGGAGAAGATGATAAAAGGATTTGAAACTTAATGCAGAAATGTTGCACATTGGAAACAGAAGTGGATAATGCATACAGAAATGGTGTTGCTGTTACTATGGGCAACATGAAAAGAAACTTAGAAACATTATTGAAATTTAACACTCCTCATTCCCATTCAGTTTAGAGCAGCAGTAAATAAAATGATTTGAATGTTGAACAATGTAGCCTAAACGGTGGAATACAGCCAATTGGAAGTCATGGTTAGTTTGCACAACTCTGATTAAATCACATCCTGAATATGATATCTGTGTGATGGCCCAGAAACAAGTGAAATTTAATTGCAGAAGGCTCTAGAGAGAAGAGCTTGTTTGCTGTTACAAGAGTTTAAAATACGAAGAAGCATTAAGAAGCTCAACTTTTTATATTGCCGAGGAAGCTTTTGAGACCAATTCCTTTTGAAATATTCAAGTTATTTTTTGGCATAGAACTAGAATATTACAGTAAATCATGAGAACAGGACAGAGACATAGATGTTTAGTTTGTTTAAAAGAAAATTGGGACTAATGACTTGTAAATTTCTCAAGTGGCATTTGTTGATTGCTGTGCAACCAGCGAGACGGTAAAGTTAGAGCTTGTAGAATAAGAGACACACCTTCATGGAGGCAACGTTTGTTGAATTACAGCTGACGGTAGTGGTAAATGGTTGTTTTTCAGGCTGGGTGGGTATGGTGGAGTTTTTGCAGAAATTGCTGTTAGAACTCTTAGTCTTCCTGATTTATAATTAACAGAGACAAGTGGTTCCCAAACCACTGTCACCTGACTCTGATGCTTGAGAATTATTGCATCCCCAGAACTGCAAGGTTGGGGTATATGTAAGAGAAGGGGTGAGAGACATGTGGGTGGGGGAAGGGCAGCTGATGAGACCAGGAGAGAGGGGTAGCTGTTTAATTCATTGGGATTTTAAATAAAGAATCACAGTTTTATATTGGAATTTACGGGACAGAATCCAGATTGCGAGGATCAGCCAGGCATGCTAGTTTGAAAAAGGTTCCATAATGTACTATACCTTTTAGCACTAGGTTGGAGTTCTACAAAAGTGGTTGCTGTATTGGAGCTGGCCACCCCATTGGGGACCATGACACAGCTTAGAAAACCCTGACTTTGACTGTGGTGTGTAGATTACAATTTCAAAATGTGTGGACAGTGTAAAATTTGGAAGAATTGTGAAATGTGAGGATGTTAGTGTCCTTTTGAAAGACATAGATAGGTTGGTGGAATGAGTATACAAGTGGCAAAGGAGATTTGATGCAGAAAATTGAAAGCTAAGACCATAAGGTGTAAGAGCTGATGTAGGCCATTCAACGCAGAGAGTCTGCTTTACAATTCAATGAGATCATGGCTAGCCTGATAATCCTCACCTCTACTTTCCTGCCTTTTCTCCATTACCCTTGGGATAATCATAGAATCTTGACTCCCTTACTTATTAAAAGTCCTTCTGTCTCAGCCTTGAGTGAACTTTATGACTGAGTCCTGTGGGCAAAAGAGTTCCACAGATTCATTACTAAGAGAAGAAAATTCTCCTCCGTTCTATCTTAAATGGGCAATGTCTTACTCTGATTAAGGCCAATAAGGTTGCCTCTCATTCTTCTAAACTTCATTGAGTACAAGCCCATCTTAATCAAACCCTCCTCGTAAAACAATCTGGGATCCGTATCTGGGATCAACTTAGTCAACATTTTCTGAAGTGCCTCCAATGCCACTTTATCTCACCTAGGATAAGGGGCCCCAAACGCGTTCAGTGTTCAAGCTGCAGTCTGACTAGTGTCACATAGAGTTTTAACATAACATCCCTACTTCTATGCTCCATTCCCTTTGAAATAAAGTCTGATATTCCTATTACCAACTGAGCTCAGGTGCTGGCTGTTTGTGATTCATGTACAAGGATCCCAAATCCCTCTGTTGTGTAGCTTTCTGCAGCCTTTCTCCATTTCTTATTCAAATCTAGCCTTCCTACCAAAGTGCATGACCTTTAATTTTCTCATGAAATATATTCTATCTGCCAAATTTTTGTCCACTCATTTAACTTGTCTGTGATCCTTTGCAGACTCTTTGTGCCATCCTCATCACTAGCCTTCCCACCTATTTTGTCATCTGCAAACTTGGTGATAGTATGTTCACTTTCTGCTCCCAGCCAAAAATTTTTTTTTTAATAATTGTGGCTCCAGCACTGATCCCTGTGGCATTGCACATTACCGGTTGCCATCTGAAAATGCTTCTCGTATCTCAAGTCCCTTCTGTTAGTTAGCAAGTCCTCTATCCATGCTAACATACTAACTGCAACACCATGTGTCACTATCTTAAGATACCATGTATTATGGTACTTAGGAAATAGCTTCTGAAAATCCAAATGTGTTACATTCACTGCTTTCACTTTATTTTTCTTGCTTGATGCATCCTCAAAGAATTTTACTAAATCTGTCAGTAATGATTTTCCCATTGTGAAGCCATACTGGACTCTGATTAAATTATATATGTCTGATTACTGTACTATTATATTGTTTATAATTGATTCTAACATTTTCTGAATAACAGATGTTAAGTGTTATGTATTTACCTTTTATTTTGTTTCATTTTCCTTTTCAAATAAAGGTGTTACATTGACAATTCTCCAATTAGCAACACTCCCCCAGGACCATACCATTAAGTGTATAAGCCCTGTCCTGATTTGCCTTTCCAAAGTGCAGCACCTCACATTTATCCACATTAAAGTCATGGAAATACGCAACAAGGAAACAGACCCTTTCGTCCAACTCGTCCATGCTGACCAGATGTCTTAAACTGATCTAATCCTATTTGCCAGCATTTGGCCCATATCCCTCTAATCCCTTCCTATTCATGTACCCATCCAGATGCCTTTTAAATGTTGTAATTGTACCAGCTTCTACCACTTCCTCTGGCAGCTCATTCCATGCACTCACCAAGTACTGCGTGAAAAAGTTGCACCTTAAGTCCCTTTTAAGCCTTTGCCCTCTCACCTTAAACCTGTGCCCTCTAGTTTTGGACTCCCCTACCCTGGGAAAAAGACCTTGCCTATTTACCCTATCCATGCCCATCATGATTTCATAAACTTCGAAAAGATCATCCCTCAGCCTCCGACACTCCAGAGACAATAGCCCCAAAGTGTATTCAACTTCTTACTTTGGCTGAAGCCCTCCAACTCTGGTAACAGCCTAGTAAATCTATTCTGAACCCTTTCAAGTTTCACAACCACCTCCTTATTGCAGGAAGATCAGAATTGAACGCAGTATTCCAAAAGTGGCCTCACCAGTGACCTGTACAGCCACACATGACCTCCCAACTCTTATACTCAATACACTGACTAATAAGGGCAAGCATACTAAAGGCTCTTTTCACTATCCTGTATAAGTACAACTACACTTGTAAGGAATCAAGACCCTGCACCCTAAGGCCTCTTTGTTTGGCAGCACTGCCCAGGACCGTACTGTTAAGTGTATAAGCGCTGTCCTGATTTGCCTTTCCAAAGTGCAGGCCTCATGTTTATCTACATTAAACTCCACTGCCACTCCTCAGTCCATTTGATCAAGATCCCGTTATACTCTGAGGTACCCTTCGCTGTGCGCTACTATACCAATTTTGGTGTCATCTGAAAATTTACTAGCCATACTTGATGTATTCACATCCAGATCATTTATATAAATGACAAAAAGCAGTGGACCAGCACCGATCCTCCTAGCACACTGCTGGGCACAGGCTTCCAGTCTGAAAAGCAACCCTCCACCAGAGTGCATCCACTATTTCTATGACCGTTCCTATTAGTGTCCTAAAATGTATCCCATTGCGTCAGGGAACTTATCAGACTTTAAACCCGTAAGTTTTCCAAGCACCACTTCCCTAGTAATGGTTGCACGGTAAAATAGGGCTGAGTCAGCATGGTTTTGTCAAGGAGCAGTCATGCCTGACAAATTTGTTAGAATTCTTAGACAACGTAGTGAGCAAGTTAGACAAATGAGAGCTAGTGGATGTGATCTATTTGGTTTTCCAGAAAACAAGGTTTCACATAGGAGGTTGGTAAATGACATAAGAGCCCATGGCATTAGGGGCAAAGTACTGGCATGGATAGATGATTGGCTGACTGTCAGAAAGGAGAGAGTGGGAATGAAGAAGTCTTTTTCAGCATGGCAGCCAGTGACACTGTAGTTCCTCAGGGGTCAGTGTTGGGAACACAGTTATTTGCATTATAGACTAATAATCTGGATGAAGGAACTGAAAGCATTTTTGCTAAATTTGCAGGTGTCATAAGGATAGATGGAGGGACATGTCATGTTGAGGAAGCAAGTAGGCTGCATAAGGACTTGGGACAGGCTAGGAGAATGAGCAAAGAAATAGCAAATGAATTATAATGGGGAAACTGTGAGGTTGTGCACTTTGGTAGGAAAAATAGAGGCATAGACTATCTTCTAAATGAGAAAAGGCTTTGGAAATCTGAAGTATAAAGTGACTTGGGAGTCTTAGTTCAGGATTCTCTTAAGGTTGATATTGAGGTTCACTTGGCAGTTAGGAAGGTAAATGCAGTGTTAGTATTTGTTTAAAGAGGGCTAGAATCTGAGAGCAGGAATGTACTGCTGAAGCTGTAGGCTCTAGTCAGACTGCATTTGGAACACTGTGAGCAGTTTTGGGCTCTGCATCTAAGGAAGGATGTGATGTAATTGGAGGGGATCCGGAGGTGTTTTACAAGATTGATCCCAAGAATGAAGGCCTGGCATATGAGGAGCATTTGAGGACTGAGTCTGTACTCAAAAGTTTAGAAGAATGAGGCTTGAAACTTGCAGAATCTTGCAAGGTCTGGTTAGAGTGCATGTGGCAAAGATGTCTCCTGTAGAAGGAGAGACTTGGAACTGAGGGCACAGCATTACAGTGAAGGGATTACCCTTTAGAACTGAGGTGAGGTGGAATTTCTTCAGCCAGAAGCTTAATCTGTGGAATTCATTGCTGCAGAGGGACGTGGAAACTAAGTCATTGAATTTTTTTAAGACTGAGGTTTTTGATTAATAAGATGATCAAGGCCTACCAAAAAAATTCAAGACAATGGGCTTGAGAAACACATTAGGCACGTTCGAACTGCAGAAGATGCTGGCCGAATGGCTTAATTTTGCTCGTATATTGTAGTTATTTACGCTCGCCTTTTGTCCGTTGCTTGTTTTCTAATTGGGGAATGCTGTCAGTATCTTCTGTGAAGATCGATGTGAAGTATCTATTCAATTCTTCCGCTTTTCTTAGTTCTTATTTGTTATTTCTCTAGCCTTGTTCTCTAAGGGGCCCATGTTAACCTTTACCTCTTTCCGTTTTTTTTTCAATATTTAAAGCAGCTCTTACTGTCCATCTTGATATTACTTGTAAATTACCGCTCAATGTTCATTTTCTGTGGGTTACCAATCCCCTGGCGTATCAGTAATCTTTGCCTTGTTTTGTATTTGATGCCATAACTTCCCTGATTAAGTATAGTCGCTCTATCCCCTTCCAAGAATCCTTTCTCCTCATTGATATATATCCTTGCTGTGAGCTGCAACCATTTTCTTAAGCGCCTGCCATTGTTGCTCAACTATCTTTAGTGCTAAACTCCTCTTGCAGTCCACTCCAGCTAGCTGTGCGTTCATGCCTTTGAGTAATTACTCATATTTAAGCTTAGTATAGTTTCAGTTCGAGTTCCTCCCTCTCAAACCAAATGCTAAATTCATTGTGGTGTCTGTTTCTAAGAGGATCTTTTACTCTGACGTTATTTTAAGAAACCCGTCTCACTACTCATCACCAAATCTAAAATAGTCTGATCAGGGCTGGCAACATCTGTGGAAAGAAAACGGAATTAATGTCTCAGATCTGGTGAACCTTCTTCAGAACTGTTTTCGCATGTATACCATTTTTTCCTAGCTACAAACAGGAATTCGTTTGGGTGGGAGGAATGAACAGATAGACAGAGATGGAGCCAAAAGTGAGAGAATAACTTAGGTAGACAAAGGGGTGAATAACTTAGGTAGAAAAAGGGATGAACGATAGTATGCCAGGGAGAAAAATTGCTGATAATGGGGATAATCAGTAAGTGAAAATGAGATGGCTATGCTGAAAACAGCCTGTGTCAAGATGACCTGATATGTTGTGGTGGGTGGAGGACATGAATGCTGTTCAAGTTCTAAAATTATTGAATTTGATATTGAGTCCGGAAGATTACAGGGACCCCAAGCAAAAATGAGATGCTGTTCCTCCAACTTATGCTGAGCCTTGCTGGAGGACTGCAGCAAGCCTGAGACAAATGTTGACCAGGAAACATGACTGTGTGTTGACGTGGCAGACAACTGCAAGTTCAGGACCATTTTTGTGGACAGAACATAGATGTTTTGCAAAGTGGTCACACAGTCTGCATTTCTCTCCACCGTGGAGGAGACCACATAGTTAACAGCGAATACAATGGACTAGATTAAGTGAAGTACAAGTAAATCGCTGCTTCATCTGGAAGTTGTGTCTGGAGCCTTGGCATGTGAGCAGAGGAGAAGTAAATGGACAAATGTGGCACCTTCTGTGATTACAAAGGAAAGTGCTATGAGTGTGTGCAGTGGTGTTTCGAGTGGACCAGGGGAATGTTCTGGAGGGAACAATCCTTGCAAAATGCTGATGAGAGGGGAGTGAAATATGTGTTTCTTGCTGGCATACTGCTGGAAATGGCAGAGAGGTGGGTCAAGATTGTTTGGATGCAGATGCTGGTGGGGTGGAAAATGAGGACCAGGTAGATCCCATTGGTGTTGTGGGAGGAAAGAGAAAGAGTGAGGGCAGAAGCACAGGAAGTGGGTTCAACATAAGAACGCTGTCAACCATGTTGGCAGGGAATTCTTGGCTGAGGTAAAAGGCAGACATTTCTAAGGCACTCCCTGTAGAAGATGGCTTCTTTAGAACAATGTTAGAAATGATGTAGAAGCTTGGAGTATGGGATAGAGTCTTTACAGGAGCAGAGTGTAAGGATGTATAGTCCAGGTAATTGTGCGAGTTAGTATGTTTTTAGTAGCTATTGGAGGCCATCTTATCAGCAGAAATGTAAACACACATGTCAGGGAAGGGAGGAATCATATGGACAGGTGAAGGTGAGAGGACAATGTAAATTGAAAGCAAAATTGATAAATTTTTCCAATTCCGAATGAGAGGGGGAAGTAGCGCTGATGATGCCATTGACATAATTGAGAAAATATTTTGTGGGAAGGGACTTGAGTAGGATTGGAACAAGGAATTTTCTGTGTACCCCCAAGAGGTGAGCGTAACTGCGTCATAACTAGGAATTCCTAAATTTTGAAGTCTGGAAGGAGTAGCAATACCAGTTTCTGACTTTTTGGAGGAACTTCCAAATGATAGTGTTTGCACAACAATATGCTGTGCTTCTTGGCACAAATGGGTGGAAGTGGGGTGAGGATACAATCTAAACTTTGTAGACAGTGGATAAACTGAAAGATGAAGACGTTCATTGCAGACTGCAAAAGGGATTGCCCTACTTCTGTTATTAAGATATTAGCATAGATGGACCCTCTGGGCAGTAGTCATGACCAAAATGTTGGTGGTAAATTAAGCAGTGAAGGTGCCATTTAGTCTGAAGGAGAGATGACTGGATCTTCCTTTGTTAATGACCGCCAAACCAAGATTTAAATGGAACACGAATGTTACCTGCCACCTATCTACCCAATGAGAAATCTTAGCCAAATCCTGCCCATTAAAGATGGTTTTAATGTGAAGAGAATATTGTCCTTTTGCACACTGCCAGCTGTTTTAAATATGCATTATGGTACAACTTACATAGCAAAGCATGTACAAAATTACAGTCTGTTGAATGTTCCAGCATTTTGTTTCGAGTATTAACATCATTGGGTAAACTTTATTTTGCCTGAATTTTCTCATCCACGACATCTTCTACCCATGCATGTTTTAGTTTCCAGTATTCCATAGACATTGCTCACTGCATGCTTCTGGCCACTACAACGTCAAGGTTATTTTTAAATTTTCAGCTTTTTTGATTATAATAGAAATTGTTGTACTGCTTCAAAGACAAAAAATTCGCATCGTTCCTGTAACGTATTTGATTTCTAAAAGAGATGAGCATAAATAAAAGATAAAATTATGATTTATGATGAATAATTCATTGACTTGCACAAGTTTGATACAATGTATTATGAACTATGGCAGAATAATTTTGAATTAAACTTGATTTTCTTTAATACAGCATCTCATGCACCATACAAGTGGGATTATTGGCCTCATGATGATGTGCGGGCTGAGTGCAGGTTTGTGGGTTTGACGAATCTTGGAGCAACCTGTTACTTAGCTTCCACAATCCAACAGCTGTATATGATACCGGAGGCCAGACAGGCCATCTTTACAGCTAAAGTAAGTACTGTTGAAAAATGACAACTAGTTGATGTATATAGCAATCTGAGTATGTTGATTTTAATCCAGTCAAGAATTAATGCAAAAGTTAAAGTATGTTAAATGAAAGAACTTTGTTATCAGCAGTAATGTTTTCAGTGAACATGGATGTGCAACAAGTCTTGCAGTGCCTTGTAGTTCCTAGAAGAAAGATGGTGCTGCCAGTCAAATCACATGACGGGGTGGAGACAAACTTCTGAGCATTAGTTTGCTGTCACTGAAACCCATTTATATTTCTCCTATTGTTCTGGTGATTGAAATATTATTAATGGTGAAATTTATAACTTTTAAGAGAAATTCAGCTCAATAAGATACCAATGGAATAAACATTTGTAAAACACAAAACTTGGCCAGGTTGTTTGGACAGGGTGAATATGAAGCAGCTGTTCCCCCTTAGTTCAGGGGTTAATAGCAAGGGGGCGTAATTGTAAAGAGGTTTAGAAGGGATTTGAAGAAAAGTTGTTTTTCACTCAGAGGGTGATCGGAATTTGGAATGTACTGCCTGGGAGGATGGTAAGGATGACAAACCTCACAACTTTAAGTATGTGGATGAACACTTGAAGAGTCATAAAATTCAAGCCTGTGGGTCAAGTGCTGGTAAGTGGGATTAGTGTAGATAGGTCAGTAAACACTTGATGGGTTGAAGGTCCTCTTCTATGCTATAAGACTCTTGAGTGATTGTCTGCTTAGTGGTTTCTGCTTCATTTTGAACTGTTCAGAATTTCATGACGGTTTGACAGAATTGACCTGTTAATGTGTCAGTTATTAAACTTGCATCACTCTATTGCTAAGGTATTCATACAAGATACTCTTCATATTTTTCTAAGGGATTTTCTTCCAATCTCAACATAACTGTCTATTAACATTTTTCCTGAATAAGAAATAGGAAGTTTGAATGTTATTGCAAAGTTTCAGATGTTAAACTAGGATGGTTGCACCCACAGACAGACCAGTTTTTCTGTTAATTAAATTTGTTTCTATTTAGTATTGATGGATTACATACCTGCCTAATTAATTCAGGAAAGTGATTGTTTCAGAATCTGCATGTGTCTGACATTCAGCAGCACGTTTACATAGGGAACACAGTGAGCATCAGCATTGTGGTGACAGCATCTGCTTGTTCACAGATGCATCCTAGCAAAGAAGGGTCTGTTGCACCTCTGACATCTCCATGGTTAGGGGGAGGGCGATGGGGGTTGTCTACACAAGCAGTAGTGGTCTTTGCCACTCAATGTACTATTGAGGGCATAGACTCTGGAAAAAATTTTAAATAATTTATATGTTGTGATTCAACATAATTTTTCAGCTCTTCCATGGTTTTTTTTCAGCCTTGATTTTATCTTGGGAAAAGCAGACAACATTGTTTGTACCAGGATTGAGATTCTGATTGTTCAGTCATGGAATTTCATCATTTAAAATGATTTTCTGACAACTACAGTGTTTTATTTTTCATGTATATGATCAAACACTGGTTTTGCCCTGTTTGTATCCGATCTCCCCACATCTTTTGGATTCTGGAAAATTATTTTTCAGGTTGGAAAACTGCCAGTGTGACACGGTTAATCAAAAAGGGAGGGAGGCAAAAAATGGGTAACTATAGGTCGGTTAGCCTAAAAGGAAGAATGCAGTTTAGCCTGGGTGAGCTTATTCCTGCAGTCAAGTCTTGTGCATAATTGATTTGATTGATTTGTGAAGATTGGCCTTTTGAGCTGCTGGTGTATTGAAAGCCACAATTGTGCATTCTATCCCTCACAGAGAGTGGAAATTGTAGGAGATAATGAAGAAGCCTTTTTATTTGTTTATGATGGAACCAACATGATTATGTTCATGGGGGAGGGGGGTAAGGATAGTTTTATTGGAACATGTAGTCACGTGCCACCTATTCAATATTTGTGTCTCCCTATGAAAAACAACACCTCATTTTCTGCTTGGGGATCCTCCAGTCCCCCAATCCCACACTCCAAGCCTTGCTATCACATAGCCTACCATTACACACTACCTGTTATTAATCACTAATAGTCCCCATTAACAACTGTTCACCCTCCCAGCCTGATTATTATCAACTCTTTGTCTGTCCAATTGCTGTTCTTTCTCTTTAGGCTCTATACTATCATTTACTCCCTACCCCATGCCTGTCCCCATTTTTCTGCATATAAACTGACGTTTTCCCAGCCACCCTCAGTTCTGAGGAAGGGTCACTGAACCCAAAGTGTTAGCTCTGTTTTTTCCTTCACAGATGCCAGATCTACTGAGCTTTTCCAGCAAGTTTGTTTTTGTTCCTGATTTACAGCATCTGCAGTACTTTCAGTTTTTACATAGTCACAAAGTGGTTGTTTTCCCGTGAGAGTCTAGAATTGGAGTTCATAGTTTTAGGGTGACAGATTTAAATCAGCGGTAAGGAGAATTTATTTCTGTCAAAGAGTCATTAATCTATGGAATTCACTACTCCAGAGTGCATGTGACAGCAGAACAGTGAATAAAGTTAAGAGGGAGATGAACAGATTCTGATTAATCAAGTAAGTCTCAACCAGAGTGCATAGTATGGAACTAGTAGATGTGTTGTATTTAGACTTCCAGAAGACCTTCTGAAAAGGAAACTCTCAAAAGGTTAAGTCATGAGATAAGAATTGGAGATAGTATATTAGCATGATAGAGAATTGGTTAATAGGTGGGAAAAGATGAGTGAGGGGTAAGGAGTTCTTTTTCAGGTTGGCAACCGGTGGGGTTCCTGTGCCAGAGCAGTAACTGTTTATGATATATATAATGACTTGGAAGAAGGAAGCCAATGTTCTGTGGCTGATGACAGAACAGTAGGTAGAAAGGCAGGTTGCGAAAATATTCGCAACTCAATTCTTCTTTCCTGCCACCTCTTTGCCCACTTACCTAGCATGTCCAGGTCTTTCTGCAGCCTCGTCACTTCCTCAACACTACCTGTCCATCCACATTTGAGTCACCAGAAAACTTAGTAACAATTCTGTCAGCTCCTTTGTCTAGATTGTTGGGCTTTGGAATTCTGTCCCTGTAATACTTTAGTCATTGTGATCAAAACAGAGGTTCATAGTTTTTTAAACATTAAAGAGATATGAGAATAGAGCAGAAAATAGACATTGAGGTAGCTGATCATCTGTGAATGGTCAGGCCCAAGGGGCCAAATGTCCTACACCTGGTTGCCACATTTATGTATCCTCCCTTGTCTGAACTCCTTTCTAATTTAACAGGATTTATGATTAGTACCACTGAAATGTTCTTCCCACTCGTATCGTTTTCACCTGCCCAGATTCATTTTCGAAATTAAATCCGAAATGGCCATTGTCTTGCTGCATACAGTGGCTAAAATCATTTTCCTGAATACATTTTAAGAATTATTCTTCTGTGCCTGTTCAAGCGAATTTACCCTAGTTTGTATTTCTCAGAATTATTTGTATATGTTTAGTCTTCTGTTTTCTGAGATTCCTTGGGATCTGCAGTATACTCCGTCTAATGTGACCCTTCTTTTCTTTCTTTGATTAATGTAGATGATCTGATTTGATATAATCATGGCATCCCTCCTCGAGCCATGCTTGTTTCTTAGAACAGCATCTCAAACCACTCTTTCACCCCCACCCCCTGCATTTTTTTGATGTATCTTTAATTTTATCTGAAAGCAGTGTAACCAGAAACACTGAGCTGCCATTTCTCCACTTTCTTAATCCAAAATTTGTAATGGTGATGATTTTTGGGTGATTTCCTCATTGCCTGCTGTCTAAAGGCTGTGTTCTTTAAGGCTTGGTCAGTTCTGGTGTCACTCAGCTGAGCAGAGTGATGGATCTAAAGTCCCACCTAAAATATATTCTGTGATCTTGCCACCCTCAGTATTTTCTCCCAAGTGTTGCATGATGTAGAGGAGTACTGGCCTAAAGCCTTAGTACTTAATGGAGCCGGGGTCAATGCTGAGAACTTCCACAGCAACTCCTTCCTGACCGCATGCCACTGTGCCACTACCTTGGATGAGTCTACATGTTGGTGGTACAAGACATAACCATTGATGGTGATGGTCATCTCTGAGAAATTGTAAGGTATGATACCGTGCATATGACTGTAAGGCTGTTGTTTGACTAGTCAGCGGGACAGCTCTCTGAATTTTGGAACAAACCCTCCAGATGTTGGCAAGCTGAGCTTTGTATGGTTGGGTTTGCCATTGATATTTCTGGTGCTGATGTCAATTCCAGGTGGCCTGCCCATTTACATTCCTTTAACATTCAACTATATTCATACTAAAGCAGTTTCACTTGAAAATATTTTTTGTATCTGTTAGCCTGGGACCATATGGTCAATCTAAACTTCGATAGCATGCAGCCACAGACACAAACCCACTTTTGTGACATTATTGTTTTACATTGGCTACAATTAATCTATTACACATAATGGTCATTACCCATAACTAAATTACAACTAATTGTTGAAAAAATGGGTTCAGTTTCCATGGTCTCAGAGCAGCAAAATTCTTTGCTTGCTGAGATTAATTTTCCAAATTGACATTCCCTAATCAGGATTGCAAATTTTCAGATTTTTTAGTCAATTTAGTCTTTGAGATTTTACCAATGATCTTTGGCACTTCTCCTTGGAGATTGGTCCAAGAAAAGCTAAGATGTGTGCTAGAGGTATCTCTGGATCATTTGAACATCAAGTTAGGAAGATAGTGATTTTTCTTTTACTGGGGAAAGAAGAATTGAGTTGTGAATAGATTCAAGATATTTCTAACTGTGGAGAAATGAAAATATAAGCAGATTATGGAGGTACATATTAGAAATTGGAGTAATACTTTTTATTTATGAAGATCAGAATCAAACTGAGTAAATACACTTTTCACAATCTCATGACATTGTAAAATGTTCGATTGCTTAATGAAAAGAAGAAACATGGTTAGACCTAGAGCAGGTTTCAGATTTTAAAGATAAATATACATTCTGAAGATTATGTAAT